>NW_024704743.1:81174426-81729827 GCF_018977255.1 Callorhinchus milii
TTGCTTCCTCCCTTTCCTCCTTCAAGGCTGGTCTCAAAACCTTTCTCTTTGACCGTGCCTTCAGCTCCCCTCTCGACTCTCTTCCCCCTCCTCGCTCCCTCCCTTCCCTCCCCTCACCCTGACCATTTCCCCCCTCCTCGCCCCCTCCCCTCCCCTGACCATTTCCCCCCTGCTCGGGTCATGACCCAACTGTGCAGCGCCTTGGGACGTCCTCCTGACGTGAAAGGCGCTTTATAAATGGAATCTTGTTGTTGTTGTTGTTGTTGAATGTTGCTATGCAAATGTGTTGTTGTTGTTCATTATATGTGTCTGATAGGTGCTGATCTAGGAAGTTATGCTTTGATCCAGAGGCCTGACTGTCCGGTCACCACTACATGCAAATTATACAGGGTGCACTGTAATTCAGTGGTAATGTTCTACAGCCCCTTATGACTTTGTTGCTGACAGTGTGGCTGAAGTAAGTCACAAATTTATGATACTGTATTAATCCTAGAATACTGGAGTTGGGGGCAGCCAACTCTACAGGAATAAATTACAGTATAAAGATAGCCAGTAACCATATCCCCTTATTCAAGTTCTTCCAGTGGATCAATTGTGTAAAGATGCTGTCTCACGTAAAGCCTTGCTACACTGTTTATACAGCTGAACTTGATCTTATCCTCCCCCAATGTCCTCAAAAGGTGCCCTTTGCAGAAGATAATTAATCTAGTAAAGTGACTTTCGCTTCCTTAAACCAGAGATGTTGTGACAAGTTGAAGCTTCCAAGTCCAACCCTTGCTGAATTGGCCAGAGGAGCCACATTTCCTCCTCTGTCTCTCGGTGGGGTAGAATATTAATTTAAGCTTATGTGAGTGATGTGAATGCGTGTGTGGAGGGAATTGCAGATGTCCTTAATTATGTTATTAACCACAGAAAGGGGATTTGGGAATCCTTTTTATTAGTTGAGGTAACCTGAAATTAATTCCCTCTGAACATTGGGACTTGGGACTAACTATTAGTCTTAGCTGACACTTTTAGCAGTTATGGGGACGTGCTGTGTTGTTGGAGGTGCTGCCTTTGTATGAAACATTAAACTGAGGGCTTGTTCAGGTGGACGTTAAAGATCCCATGGCACTATTTGAAAAGAGAAAGGAGTTTATCCGGATGTCCTGACTAACAATCCCTCAAAGAAAATTGTTCATACACTTCACCCCTATTTGTGGGACATTGCTGCACGCTAATTGGCTGTCACGTTTGCCTACAAAATACATGGTTACTACAGTTTACAGTAAATCCTGTGAAGTGCTTTGGGCCGGCCTTCTAGACTCACAAAGGGCTTCACAGAATATACTGTAAAGTGAATTGACCGTATAATTTGTGGGTGAAGCGCAGCAGCCAATTGCTCACAGCAGTGTCCCACAAATAGTCGTGCACTGAAGTGACCAATTTATTATTTTTTTGAAAGAATTATTACCCCGGGAAAAACAATCTGCCAATCAACTGACAGCCAGGTTCCTATGTACTGCTAGGCAAACAGAGGCGTGTGGAGTAAGGAAACTTGACCAACATTTTGTCCTGCTGGGACTCGAACCCAGGTCTCTCGCTTGCGAAGCGAGTGCTCTGACCCCTGAACTACAGGATTCCATATAAATATACAGTTCATATAGCACCTTTCACATGAGGAGGATATCTCAAAGTGCTTGACAAAGCTGAATGGGCATCTGAGCTGGGGGTGAGACATGAGGAGGAGGGGAAAAAATGACCAAAAAGTGCAGTCAAAGCAGTACATTTTAAATAGCTTATTACTGAAGTACTTGATGTCCAGCTGCACCCATAGAAAAAGCACTTGAAGAGGTAACATGGGAGGTTCTGTATTAGGAGAAAGCTACCAACTTGAGGAGAGAGGAAGGGTAAGGGAGGGAAGAGGTATGCAGAAGTGAAATTAAAGCAGCAGATGAATTTCACCTGCTTGGGGATAATGAAACTTAAAAGAAGAGCAGGAAGGAAACTTGAACAGCATCCTCTTTAATTTTCATCCTACATTCCTGTCGATTTGGTCAGGACACACAGCTATTCAACTCACAGATTGGCAGGGATGGCGCTATCTGTGCTTCAAGGTTATTCACTAATGTGTTTAGTGAGTGAGTATTTGATCAAGTACAATCAGGATACTACCTATTTATCTGGAAGATTAAGATAGGGAAGTGCTCAAAATGGACTAGCATTAGAAATAGGAGCAGACTTGAAGAGAGATCAGAATCTGATTTTTAAATCAGATTTTCTTTGGATAAGCAAAATGAAGAGAAAGTAAAATCATCAGCTCTAGAGAAGTTAGCTAGTTGTGTGATAATAACATACATAAAAGCACAGCCTCATCTACTATGCATTGATTTGGCATAAGTAACGTTTCTCACTGTACTTCAAGTGTCACATATTTTTACGAAATAAATGAATTATAAATTCACACAGCTGATCAGGAACCTGAGCTGGGGGGTGGGAGAGCTGAGGAGGAGGTCATGGTTGAAAATATAGGTCTTAAGACAGGCTTTAAAATTAGGGATGGAGGAGGCCAGGCAGAGGAAGTCTGGGAGGGAACTGTAGAGAGCGAGAGCAGAACGGCAAAAGCTTGCCCACTAATGGTAGCTTGGAGAGGGCAGGGGACATAATGCATGTCACTGTTAGCAGAACCCACATTTCTAAAGGAGGGAAAAGCAAAGAAATTGAGAAGCACTCTGTTATCTTAACATTCTTTGTCCCTTGTAAGGTCAATAATTTTGTGCATTTAATTTTTTCTAGTATTTTATTACTGTTATGATGAATATTTATTTCATAATTTAGTTCTTAAAATCCATTAGGAAAATGTTGGCTTCATAACATTTTAGGGTTGGTAGGAGGAGCAGACAGTCATGTTCCAAATAGTGCTGATCCTTAATAATGTATTTAGGCAATATTTTAACTCACTACAGGTTGTAGAAATAAACTATAATAAATATAAAATGTTCTCTCTTTCATTACCGTTCATCAGTAAATCATTATTTTATTTTCTCCTCTTTGGATGCTGCCCATTGACATCCAATTGTTTGTGGGATCAGATGTACAGAATTATTACACGCATCTCTGGCAGTATTCCCATAACTTAAATCAGCAAAGTGGTGCTTACCTGATGCAGGCTAGAAGGAGGAATTAATCAATAATGAAATTAAGGATATTCATTACCAGATACTACAGCAACAACTTGCATTTATATAGTGCCTTTCACGCGGGATAGGGCACCTAAAGGTAGACTTAGTCAATAGGAATACTGTACTTTCTATTAAATGGGTGTTTGTTCCCTGCCAATCTCCCCACCGCCCCTTCCCCCTATGACCACTCCCCTATTTTAAATTTGGGTGTTCTATTCTAAAACTCCTGGGCTGGCTGCATCCTTTTTATCTGTTTTGTTTCATCATTCAATTGGATGTGTTGAAGGGAGGAAAAAAGTTCATTTTAAGTAAACTTTTATTGGAGTTCTGTGGCCAACAATTTCTTACAAATGGGAGCTGGGCAGGAAGAATTGAGTTACTAGTCCCCTACACTTATGCTGCTCCATTCCACTCCCCACCCCACCCCCACCCCCCCATTCTCCTAGTATCATTCTCATCCCTTCATCAGACCTCTCAGAATGCATTGCGTAAATTTCAGCCCAATCGACTAGCAATGCTCCAGGTTGCTCCATGGTCTGTGCAGAGTTGTTCTTATTTGCAATAGCAGTACAGACTGTTGGCCTCAGTGCCATTTGGCTGGGGAAAATTCCCAGTCCTGATGATTCTTACCAGCTTTTACGGAAATGGAATTCTCCCTGGAAAATGCCTTGTTTCTTGTGTATATGAAGCATTTTCAGCACTTGTAGAATTAAAGTTTTAAGTGTGTATTAGCTTGTGGCACAGAACCACATACTCTTATCTGTAAAATGAACCCAGAAAAAGAAAGTAGCCTTATCCTATTCGGGCAGCAACATAATTGTTGTCATGGAAATGCTGAACACTCTTGTTAAAGCTTTCTGCAAGGATAGGTTCTTCACAGATGTTCACAGCTGCAGAATTGATAAACAGCCCGTATTGAATGAAGGACAGCCTAAAATGTGAAAGACATTGTGTTGTGACTCAGTGGTGGTGGAACCGTTCCCAATTAGCTTTTTTCTGTATTGTACTCAACACTGCCTATTTGTACTTTATAAATCCAAGGTCTGCCTTGCTTCAAGTGTCCACTAAAGTGACTGCTTCATTTTTTAATGGGAAGCTCTGAGAGAGTGCTTTTGTCAAACTTGCACTACCATAAGTAGCAACAACATTTTTTAAAAGAGAAGACTTTGAGAGAAAGCAAATTTATTTAAAGTTTAATGAAATGGTTAGTAGAACTAGAACTGAACTTCATTCGAATCAGGTCAGAACAGCTTAAAGGTGAACTGAGAGCAATCTAGTAAGAATGATGCAAGTGGCATAAGGGTCAAACGGAAGACTTTTTAAAAAAAAAAGTTTGAAAATGCATTAATGAGCGTAAAATTTAGAAAAACAAAATTAATTGGGTGAGAGAAAACAATCAAATATATGTGGAAGTTAAAGAATAACACAAGCATTGTTTTACCTATTATAATAGTAATTAATAGTTATGATAATCACATCACTAAGTGTCAAAATGCTTTAAAAGAGAATTGTGAAAAACAAGTTCAATTTAAAATAGCAGCTTTGGATCTGTTTTACTGAAATCTGCCCATTTTGATCTCAGATTTTAACGGCAGCAGAAGAGGTTTGCGAGACCGAGTGCGGTAATAATAATCCTTGCATTTGATATAGCGCTTTTCACGTCTTCTCGACGTCTCAAAGCGCTTCACGGAATATACTGTAAAGTGAATTGACTGTATATTTGTGGATGAATATTTGTGGGGTAATGACAGGAATGACTAAGGTTGGATGATTGTACAGATGGGAAAAACGCTATGTAAAGATGCTATTTAAAAGTGTGTTTTAAAGGCTGAGGTAATAGGAAATTAATGAAGCTCTGAACATTTTTAAAAAAAATATGTGAGATTTCTGAAGATGGGAAATGCAACTCCATTATTTAAGAATGTGTTGGGGGACAAAACAGTAGATCAGTTGATTTGACAGCAGTTATAGGGAGATCTATGAAACAATTCTTAGAGATTAAATAAGGAACAGAATGCCTTGAAAAGCATGGCTTGATAAAGGGCAGCCAACACTGATTCAGCAAAGGGAGGTCATGCCTGACTAACTTGTTGGAGTGTTTTCGAAGATAATATCTGCTATGGTGAGCCAGCAAGATGCTGTGGATGTTTTTTGCTCAGATTTCCAATATGCACTTGAGAATTTTCACATTTTGAGATTATACAACAACTTGCACTTGTATAGTGCCCTCCATGCATCAGAGTGCTTAACAGTGGGGGAGCCTGGGGTAGGGAAGGTGGCCATAAGCACCGTCGAAGAGGAAGTGCTTTCAGGTGGGACTTGAAAAAGGGGAGAGAGGGGGCACGGCGGAGGGATTGAGGGAGAGTGTTCCAGACTTTCAGGGCGTAGTCTGATGGAAGTTGCGAGGGGCGAGCAGGAGGCCAGTGCCAGTCAAGCGGAGGCACCGGGTGGTGGATTGGGGAGTGAGGAGGTTGGAGAGGTAGGGAGGTGCCAAAGAGTGAAGGTATTTGAACACAAATCTGAGGATTTTGAAGTTGATCTGTTTGGTGATGGGGAGCCAGTGGAGCCTGGCCAGAATTGATGAGATGTGGGTATGGAGGTCCGGGTCAGTATGTGGGGGCAGAGTTCTGAATGATCTGGATCTTTTGAATAGTGGAGCTAAGGAGACCAGCGAGGAGTGAGTTTGAGTAATTCAGGCGGAAGGTGACAAACACATGCACAAGGGTTTCAGCTGTATTTGGGGTAAGGTACATTCGGAGGTAGACAATGTGGCGGAGGTGGAAGAAGGCGGTCCGGATGTGGGGGGGAGGAAGGGCAGCTGGGGGTCAAACCGGGCACCTAGATTATGCACTGGTTCAGTGAGTGTGAGGGAGAACCCAGGGAGGTTGAGGAGTTCAGATCTTCAGAAGTGAAGATGTCGACAGGAGCCAAGCAGTATGGCTTTCATCTTGTCTACATTCAGCTGCAAGGCCCTGATGTCTGCCAGACCAGCTGATAGAACATAAGCGGACCTAGAGTTGGTACTGGAGAAGGCAAAGTAAATTTGTGTCATATAGACGTTTATCTCGTGTCTGCGGATGACATTGCCCAGAGAGAGCATATAGATATGGAAAAGAAGAGGGCCAAAGATGGAGCCCTGGGGTACCCCGCAGGTGACCGGGCAGGGGCAGGAGGAGAAACAATTTGCCAAGAATATATCCTGTGGTAAGTTAATGAAGTGGGTGTAAGGAAGAGTGTTGTAAAGGAAATTAGCTGAGACACCCATCCAACTGGGTGGATTCTGAAGAAACTGTGACCGTGAGGTATGGTAATGATAGTCGGGTGGCGGGGCGGGGTGAATGGATGGATGAATGACATGTATTTTTTACTATGTTGAACCATCTCAGAGCGCTTCAAATGTAATTGCTATTAAGTATAGTGATTGATATGAATGACCATTTAATGTGGAGAAATATTTGCTCAGACACTGGTAGACCCCTACCCCCACTTTGTTGATTAGTGTATTGGATAAGTGCAATTTCACTTCATGACTGTTTGCTGTGCACAAAATGAGTCCCCAAAATAAGAATTGCAGAATGGTTTAATCATCATGTATTTATAGCAATCCCCGGGTGTACTCAGCAATAAACTGTCTGCACACCAGTCTAGTACGTCTTCCTGTGTCCTTGCTGTATGTTCAGGACATGGGAGGAGTTTAACCTTTTGCACTCTGACTCTTTTTTGCTTATCACAGAACAGAAATTTATGTGGGTAAGGGGATAGGAGAGGAAATGTTTCCTCATTGTTGCTCTTAAAGCCATTATGGTACACTTCAAAGAGGTTTTGGAAAAAGATGTTTAACCTTGGTAGACCGTTTCATTACAAGACACTTTACTGATACTTTGCTCTTCATTTCACTCAATGAGTGTAGTGTTATTCTAATTTTGCTGTATAGTTATATGGATAAGGTGGACATCAATCAAATTGGATACACATGCTAGGTTAGGGGAATGTACGTTAACGTGTACTAGGATAGAGGAATGTGTGTTACAAAGTGCTAGGATAGCTTAAACCTATTTGATGAATTTTCCCTTCTTCTGGAGTACTGTTCTACAGATGCTGTGCACCCTCCTTATTTATCAACAGCGACAACAACTTGGATTTATATAGCACCTTCCACGTCGGACGGCATCTCAGAGTGCTTCACAATAACAGATCCCGGGACCGAGCCAGGGGGAGGGGGCGGAAGGTGACCAAAGGCGCGGTCAAAAAGGAAGGTCTTCAGCCGAGACCTGAAAATAGGAAGAGTGGGGGCGAGGTGAAGGAGTGAGGAAGAGAGTTCCAGAGCCTCGGGGTGTAGTGGCTGAAAGCCCGGTCGCCAATGGTGGAGCAGAGGATTCGGGGGACAAGGAGGAGGCCAGACCCAGTGTTGCGAAGGCAACGGGCACTGTTGTGAGGAGAGAGGAGGTCAGAGAGGTAGGGGGGTGCAGAGGAGTGTAAGGATTTGAAGACAAGGGTGAGGATCTTGAAGTCAATCCTCTCTGGGACAGGCAGCCAGTGCAGTCTGGCAAGGACGGGGTAATTGGGGAGCGGAGTTCAGTGTGGGTAAGAATGCGGGCGGCAGAGTTTTGGATGACTTGGATTTTATGAATGGTAGTGGAGGGGAGACCGGCGTGGAGGGCATTTGAATAGTCCAGGCGAGAGGTGACAAAAGCATGGACCAGGGTTTCAGCAGCTTTTGGAGGGAGGTGTTGGCGGAGATGGGTGATGCGTTGGAGGTGGAAGAAAGCGATGCTGGTGAGAGACCGGATGTGGGGGAGGAAAGATAATTGTGGATCGAACCTGACGCCCAGGTTGCGTACCGGTTCGGAGAGTTTTAGGGGGAGGTCGGGTAGGTGGAGGAGGTGAGAACCATGAGATTTTAGACGTTGACGAGAACCAAAAGGTATGGCTTCCGTCTTGTCAACGTTCAACTGAAGGAACTTCACCCTCATCCAGCTCCTGATGTCCGTCAGGCAGGCTGACAGAACATCAGGGGACTGGGGGGTTGCAAAGAGAGGTGGAAAAATAGAGTTGGTTGTCATCCACATGCGTGTGGAAGTGTACTCCATGTCTGCGGATGACATCCCCAAGGGGGAGCATATAGATTAGGTCTATCTAGACCAAGTAGCAATTATTTGCATGTGAACCTTGACAATGAGTGTCAACAGGCTATTTGACTGCAGCGGGTAGCACCACAGCCGTCATCTGACATCCTCACACAGGTGGCATTTTCCACTAGGGTATGCTGGATACCAATCAGAAGCAGGAACATTGCTTATTTTACCCCTTCCTACTGATCAATTGTATCTGAACTGCAGCTCGGTTGAGATCAACTATCTCAGTATAGCTTGGGATGTGACCCTGCAAATCTCTAGTCTGTTCTTGATTCTGTGGTGCCTTTACCCATCAGGTTATCCACACCAACAAATTACATTTGTATAGTGCCTTTCACATTGGGAGGCCATCCCGAGGTGCTGGATAGTCAGAGATTTGGACCCGATTGGGGGGAGGTGGGGGAGGTATGGGAAGGAGGATGGCCGAAAGCCCGGTTGAAACTGTATCAGAGATCAAGCTTACAGAATGATCACTTGCTGTTACAGGCTAACCCAGTGTACTCACAAGCTGAAACTACAGTACATTAAGCCCTGGCTAGCTGGACAAATGGGTGGAGGGCTATCCGGTCTAGCTCAGATGCATGTTTTGAAGGAGGCAAGGGAGGGAGCAAGGTGAAGGGAATATGGAGTGGAGTTCCAAAGGGTGGGGGGGGCAAAGAGGCTAAAGGCACGACCACCAATGGTGGAGCGGGCAGAGCGGGATACATGGAGCAGTCCAGAGTTTGCTGAGCGGAGGAAGTGGACAGTTTGATATGGGGTTAGCAGGTCACAGAGATAGGAAGGAGCAGGCGTGGAGGTGAGGACAAGGAATTTGAACTCTTATCCTCTGGTTGATGGGGAGCCACTGAAGTCGGTGAGGATGGGGGTGATGGACTCATGGAGCCTGGTGCGGAAAAGGACATGAACTGCAGAGTTCTGATGATCTTCAGCTTGTGGAGGGAAGAGTTGGGAAGGCTGACAAGCAGGGAGTTGATGTTGTTGAACCCATATGTAATAATAAATGTGCAGATGATCTTTTCGGTTGCCTGAGGGGAGAGGCAGCAGCTGAGTTGGGCAATGTTGCGGAGATGGGTGAAGGCAGAGTGGATCATCGCATGAATTTGGAGTTGCTATCAAAGGAGTTCCTCTGAGAAAATTTAAAGATATGACCTTGTGATGGTTCACCAACCAACCCCTCTCTCAAATTTCTACCTTATTTTCTGAAAGTGATAAACTGTGCTGTATTGCTGTTCTACTAACCTTCTCTAGTGCATTGTGGTATTCATGTTATAAAGAATTTGACTTTAACAATTATCCACAACTGTGTAATTTTAAGGGTATTTTTCATGTACATGTGGCAAGCATGGACATGCAGTCCGGTATGGATACTCTTTGAGCAATGGGATGGGTTTCTGCATGGGTTTCTGTGGAGTCCTGTAGCATAGCGGTTAGAGCACTCGCCTCGCAAGCAAGAGGACCTGTATTTAATTCCTGGAACCTGGTTGTTAGTTGATTGACAGATCGCTTTTCCTGGGGCTAAAATCCCTTCAATAAATAAATAACAATAATTTGGTCACTCAATCCACGAATGTTTGTGGGACACTGCTGTGTGCAATTGGCTGCTGCGTTTCGCCCACAAAATATACACTCAATTCATTTTACACTATATTCTGTGAAGCACTTTGAGACGTCTCGAAGACGTGATAAGGCGCTATATCAGATGCAAGGATTACTATTATGTGTCAGACATCTGTAGAACAATGGGGAAAAAAAGGCCTTTTTTTGTCTTAAAATGTAATGGATTGAGACCAGGTAGAATTTGGGGCTCAGATTGGATAGATTGGCATTGGGATGCTCCATTGTGGCAAGGAGAAAATAAATTTGGTAAAGTACTTATCTCTGTAGACCTTGTCAGTTCAAATCACAGAGGAGAATTTGGTGCTGACTGTGTAGATGTCTGACACAGATTCTCCTGTCCTTTGCTGCGAAGGAGGACGTGTAGCGGCTGCAGACAGCAAATGGAGGAGGCGAGGGAAGAGGCTTCATTGTTCTGCTAGTATAAAAGAGATACTGTAAAGACTGTCGCTCTACTGGTAAGCCATGTGGGAGGTCAGTTGGTAAATGATGCAGAGTTCCACTGAGTCAGCTGTAAAGCATGTAGCATAAATATTCATTGGAACTCTGCCTACCTCTGGGGACTGCCAGAATACCTGATTGATGGTGTGAGGCATTGGAATACAGAGTCAGTATGTGTACTCTTTTTGCAACAGTTTAAGTTTACAGTGAATGCTTTATATGGTTTCGGGGCAGTTTACCATAGTTTGGAGATCAAGTCTGCAGGTTGGGATTGAGTTGCACTTCATATGTCCTTTAGCATCACGTTGTCCAAACCATATTTGCCTCAAGTGGATAAAGTGAAAAGGCATGTTAAATATTCAACAGTATTAATGCTTTCACACATTTTATATTGTCTAAGAAGTGTTGGAATAAAACTGAATAAGAGGGTCTGTAATTGTTGCTTTCATTTAATCTCCCCCCGACCCCACCACCTCCCTTACATCGCTTTAAGGTTAGACACAAGAAACTTGTAGCAAACTTTTTATGTGAGTTTGATGCTGTTTAGTATTAGAAACTGTATCAAAAATCAAGCTTACAGAATGATCACTTGCTGTTACAGGCTAACTGAGTGTTGAAACTACAGTACATTAAACCCCTGCTAGCTGGACCAATGGGTGGAGGGCTGCCCGGTCTGGCTCAGCCCAAATTTTGGATGCCCAGTAAGACAGGGGTTTACTGTATATCAAATGCCAGGGTTGTTATTGTTACTGTATTTGAAATTTTAGAGAACAGAAGTGCCCCTGGGCTGATGTGTGGGGGGAGCTGTCAAGAGTTCTGCACCTGATTGCTATATGGTGACAACTGTTTACTCTCCCCTCACCCCCGTACCTTAATGTGTTTATGTGTGGCCATTGAGGACAGGGCGGCTTGGGTTCTGATACTGTCCGTGACAGAGTCTGCTAAAGCTCGCTGTCTGGCTCACACTCAAAGAATGGCTAATTGCCATAGTCCGTGGTACATTAGCAAATGTCGGCACGTTAGGAAAGAGGAAATTACTATCGTCTTGACTTGACAAAGCTACAGGTTATTTGTATCAGCTCTTGATAACTTGTCACTACGATTTAAATCATCATGCTGTCAATATCCCGGCTGCATTCAATTATGTATTTATACATATGCCTAATTCTCCACTCTGGATAACTCGTCACTGAGCCCTAAAGTATGTCAGTTTCTATTCCCCAACCAAGGCATGCACTGAGGTTGGTTGTGTAGCACCTCATATGGACATCTTACAATGAAGGTCACTGGACAGCAATGGGGAGCAGGAACTCCACATGTTGTTTTCCCCTCTTCCTTAGCCCAGGAATGTTGACAGATGTTGTTTATCAATTGACGCTGTGTCCACGATCAGCACAGAGCAGGGGTCAAAAATAAGAACATGAAGTGTGAAATGAAAGAGAGCTTTTTAGCTTTTCAGCCCTCCACAGCCAGGCAAAGCCCACTGTTTACACAGACCACACAAAACCTAATAATTTCTTGACTTAACTCCAACCTAGTGGCTAAAGTTTTACATATCGTTTTCCAATGCATTGTTTCTAATGTGCCCGCCATTAAATTTACTGTGACCTGAGTCATGGTTATACCCATTCTGATTTAGAATTTATAATCTGGAAGTGGGACCTACGTATCCCTCCGTCACCCAACAACATTCTGAATGGCAACGTCAGTTAAGCTGGCCCTGCCACATTGAATTTCTAACTTGCAGATGGTGGCTTTCACTGATGAGTCTTTTTTACAAAGGAGAATACTAAGTCGCATTATCTCGCTAACCAGCAATTGAAATTTAAACGCTCTGAGACGCCGCCCGGCGTGGAGGGTGCTATATAAATCTAAGTTGTTGTTGTTGAAAGACAGAAGTCCAATCCAACCCTCCTGACTTTTCAACAATCTGGCAGATTTCATGTGATAAATACCAAATATACCGGCAATTGGCTCCACTTTGGAAATTTGGGTTGAATTGAATTGTAACGCTCAGCTATGCTTCTATACATAGACCAGGAAGATTTCTTGATCTGTTAGCTGATCTCAACCAGGACATTAGAGAGAGTACAGATGGCCTCAGTATCTCTAAACTTGAGAACTGGGTCGGCTAATGTGTGAAAACTAGAAGTATGGAGTGAACCAGTGTCTAGGAAACCATACACAAGTATGAAGAGCTTCAGGGAATTAACATATTGACCATCTGCGTAAACATAAAATTCTGATGGCTTGGTTTTATTCCACTTGGGAAAGTGGAATGACTCCAAAATCCATTGCAAACTTGCTTTTATCTGGATTGTTCAAGTATTGTCCAATACTTGTAAGTAATTTGGTTTTTGATCACATATCCCAGGGTACTCATGATGCATTCTGAAGAAATGCATGAATTTCTGTATTCAACGACAAATTGCATCTATCTAGCGCTTTTCAAGTCAGGAGGACATGAGATTCAGAGATTTGTAAATGAAAAGTAGAGCAAGTTGAGGACTGGAATGTTGAACATTATGGTATGTAGTTAGCTGGTCTGGCAGCAGTAACTGTGGCCCACAATTTGTTTTGAATCAACGACTTTGTATTTTATTTTGGAGAGATTACTTATTTAAGGGAGTTGAAGCATGGAGAAAATAAAAACGTCATAGTTGCTATAGCTCTACTGTAATAACAAACACTTTTGATAGCTGTATAATCTTAGCGAATCAAGATGTGCATAAATTATTTTATACGTGCTTTTAAAAAATGTTTTTGTGGTGTGCAGTGGAAGTAAATAGCATTTGATAACTAAATATTTTTCAGCCATTTGGAGCTGTTAGATTGCAACACAAAGGAGTGTGGCAAAATGTATTATTAAGTGTTTGCCATGGCATGGCTAAGACAGCAGTCGGCGTGCACCAATTTGCCATCTTCTGCAGAAGCTATCTGTGCTGACCTGCAGAAGCTATCTGTACTGACCTTAAGGTAGAAAGGAAAAAGCAATAGGCAAGCAACTCTGTCCTCTTGCACCCTTCAATCTCATCCTTTTCCCCCTCCATAAGGTAATGAACCGGTTCTTTTGGGTAGGAAAAGCTTAAAGTGAAATTCATTGCTGTTTGTGTATACTATATTGTACTACAATTGGCCCCTATGCTTGGCATAGTGAGAGGAGGAAAAATTGGCCAAGGTTTCTGCTCCCAAAACTAAGAACTGTGAAGTAGCATTCTAGAAATGAGTGTTATGTGTGTAATTTACTGGGGAAATTATTATTAGCCCTATACTGCAAGTTTTCACAATCTATAATTGTTGCGGACACAATCATTTGGAGCTCTTGCTGGGGCTAGTTAACCATTTTATTGGATTGTTATAATTTGCACAATAAATAAAACAGAATGGCAAGGAGCCCACCCGAGCCAGGAGCTCTGATCAAATTCATGTTTCAGGTTAATATCAGGCTGGTTCAGTCTTTCTTCGCTGCTCAATTAGTTTAGAAATCTTCAGAGACTGCTCCATGGGGAGGAGGGGGATCTGACTTCCTAGACCAGAATAGTGGATTTCCATGTTTAAAAGTTTTTAAAAAATATTTTAGTAAAGTAGCTGTGATTGTGTTCCAGATTGAGGCTTCATGAAGAAAAAGTCATCAAAGATCGGCGATACCATCTCCGAACGTATCCAAATTGCTTTGTGGCTAAAGAATTAATCGATTGGCTTCTAGATCACAAAGATGCTACTGATAGGTCAACAGCAATCAAATTGATTCAAAAGCTGTTAGACAATAGTATCATCCACCACGGTAAACTCACAGAACTGTTTTGTTGTTTCACTTATTCTAATTACCATTAGTAAATGCTTGATCACAGATGGTTGGAGTGTGCCCAAACCCTCATCCTATCAAGGACTTCCTGCTTTTCTCTTGTGGCATTGTGAGGGTGTTACTGGCTGGCACATGTTAGCTGCTGTATTTGCATACATAACATCAGTTTAGTTTCTGCTTCCATGAAGCAGTTCAAGATGTTTATTTTATGTGAAAGAGCTATGTTACTGTGTGCTATCTTCCCAACCCTTTCCCAATGATGCACTTATAATAATAATACTAAACAATCAGCAATCTGCTTTTAAGTTCTAAAATTCACTTAAAATCGTTTTTCTTTTGAAAATATACAGAATTGAGCAAAATATATCCAGTAATGACAACAACAAAATAAATAGTGACCAGCGGATAAAATTTAATTTTAAGAATGAGAAACCGATCAAGTCACATAATTAATTATATAAATGATATAAATGTACATTTTATATAAAAAATAAAATAGCCTGAACAAGGTAATCATCAAAGCAGAATTTTTTTTGCTGTTAAATGATAATTCTGGTGACTTTTGTTTTAACCTTAAACCTAACAAATGAACACATATAAAATACTGATGTCCAAATAAAGAGATCCAACAACAACAACAAATTACGTTTGTATAGCGCTTTTCGCGTAGGTTAATCCAATTAATCTAGTCTCAATAGTACAGGGAAGCAAGTGGAATATTCCCTTCCTGACTATTGTGGATAGTTGAAGAGCAGCTAAAGGTTCGACTGTACAATACTTACAGTATTCAGGCATCCTGGCTTTCTTTAATCCAGCTGCGATTTCTTTTAACACGGCTATTATTATTTTTTTCTTCATTTTTGGAATTTAATAAACCCTCAATTTGTTGGAAAAAGAAAAGCATCAATATTCTGAACAGTGGTTTATTTTTCATGGTGCAAGTGGGTATCAGTCAAACATGAAGCCGCGCAGTAGCAAGACTTCAAAGTAGAGATGGCAAACACGAACAAAAGCAGAAATCTGCTTCTCTCATTAAAAGGGCATTATTAATTATGATATATAATAATGTTTTTGCATTGCTTGTGGATTATTTTACATTGATCTGATTTGTAATGTTCCAAACCCTAACCTACTCAATTTAAGATTTATTTTTTCTTCAGTTTGTGATGAACACAAAGAATTTAAGGATGCAAAGGTATTTTATCGCTTCAGAAAAGATGATGGAACTTTCCCGCTGGACAGTGAAGTCAGGGTTTTCACAAGAGGACAAAGGTTGTATGAAAAGTAGGTGGATTTTCTCAGTTTATAAAATAGAGAGATTATGTGGGGCCTTGGTTCAGTGTTTTGATAGTTTTCACGTCCATTTATTATGAATAAATAAATAATAATAATCCTTGCTTTTGATGTTGTGCCTATAGCATTGAAATGTCTCTAAATGTCAGTTTACTCATCATCTATTCGGCAGACATCATTGCACTTGACCATATTTACTGTAAAGTCTTTGAGATGTTTTGACATGAAGTGCTATAAAAATGTAAGCTCTTCCATTCTTTTCACTTTAATGTAACAGATCTTTCTGAAGTACCTTGAAGTTTTGTAAATGCTCTTCAGCCTGTTCCCAGTGCAATAACCAGAAGCACAATAGCTGTAAGTTCACAAATGATTCAAACAAAGTAATCTACTTTTATACGCACAAATTTAAGACATGTAAGCTGTCTTACAGGATTAGTAGGAAAGGATTTATCTTTCCTAAAACTAGTTTCTAGATGAAAAAATGCAGATTTTCTGATAAAGTCACAGTAGGTACCTTAATAGGAAAATCTCTTTAGTGTAATACATCTGAAGGCCTTTGCTGAGGGCATGCAGTGGGAAGCAGAAGAAAAACCCTTGATTTACCCTGTTGAGCAGATTTATAATGATCTTGCCCACTTGAAGCAAGCTGGTGGCTTTTTGAAAGATGTCAGCATTGCAGGAGATCAAAGAGATGATTCTGTCTTTTGACTTGGGCCAGAATGGTACATGGTATAGTGAGACTCAAACCGGAGAGAAGAAAATCAGATTCAATGCATCTTGCATCTCCAATTGTACACAATGAACCTCTAATTAGTATTGCATATTTAAAGTATCTTTATTTTGTGTAAATTAGTACATTAAAGCCCAGGTGCCAAATAACTGTTCCATTTCTTCAACTAGTTTCTAAACTAACAAAAAGATACAGATCTAGCCACAAGCTAACTTGGTTCTCCTTGCTGTAATTTTGGCTTTCGTTGTATTAAACCACAATTCTGCTGTGTTGCACAGTGTCTTGATTATGCAATGCTTGCAATAACTTTGAGAGATTCCGGAAGTTCTGAAGTACATCTATCTTTGTTGTTTGGTTGCTAAATTAGTTGTTGACCAGTTTTCTGCGTTCCTGTTCTGAAAACCAATTTTTCCCCTTTTCATCATAAGGTGAATATTTCTACCAGACACAGTTGGAGTAAAATTCCACCTTTTTCTAGATTTACTCTACCAATGTAGCATTTCAGAGCATGCAATACACTCAAATTTACATTTATATCATGCCATTCATGTCAGGAGGATGTCTGAAAGCGCTTGAGAAAGCTGGATGGGTAGTGGAGTTGGGGGTGGGAGCTGAGGGAGAGGGAATGCAGAGGGGTAGAGCATGTAGAATTTGGAAATGTTTTTTGTAAAAAAAACTGCTAATTTCTATACATTTGTTTTAGAAACCACAGAAAACTGGCTTCAAAGTAATGCTGAAATCAACAATTTGCCAAATTCTTTAAATGCAACATTAATAGAGTAAATTTAGAGCTAAATGGAATTCTATCCCATAGATGCTTTAATCATTGATCATCCAGAAAAGTGAGGCTGTCAAACCATTTTTAATTTTTTTCCAATTCCCAAGATGTTTTTTAATTGATGTTGAGGTTAGCATCACTGGGGTCTAGACAATGCACTGGTGGTTTAAAAATAACTATGTCTGAGTGACTTGTTTCTAATGGGAAATTCCATTATAAACCAGTCATCGTTATTTGTAGCAGTCGACATTTTAGATTGTATTGATTTTTTTCCTTTAGCATCGTGCTTTTTGCTCCAGCTCTTCAAGTGATTTGTTTATAAAAAATATATCCTGAATTCGGGCTACATTTTGAATAGAAATTAGTTTTCTGTAAAGTAGGAAATTGAGCAGAGCTCCCCCAATGAGGAACTAAACCATATGGAAGATTACGCATATTAAAATAATCTAATAAATGATGGCCAACATGTGTTCAGAAAGAATAGGTCTTATCTGCCCAATAACAGATTTTTGTTGAGATGACAGCCCAAATTGACTGTGGGATTCCCCATGATGTAGTACATCTAGACTTCCAATAAATGTTTGATAAAGTACTTCATAAAAGATTCCTCCGCAAATTCTGTCAACTAGTTTATGGATCCCATGACACCACTCAAAGAGAAGGGAATTTCTCCTGGTGTCCTGGCCAACGGTCCCCAGATAAAATTGGTCTTTCACTTCATGGCTGTTTGTGGAACAATGCTTTGTATAAATTGGTTGCAAAAAATACTTGCTACATTTTACGGAAAATTCTGAAACACTTTGAATCATTTGTTATGGCTGCTAAATCAAATGCAAGGATTTTTCTGATTATAATCTTTACGATTATAACCTTAGAATGGTGGAACAGACTTGAAATATCTCTTCCTGTTGTTGTGTTCATGTAAATGTAAAGCACAAGGAAAATAAGGTCACTGCAGTCTATCTAACTGATAAAATAATAAATAGTACCACACCTCTGTTTTATCATACAATTCTCAAATTCTTTGAGAAATATTTCGCTAATTTCCTTCTCAGTTTGCTGCCTCTAATGACATGCTATCTGTGTAGTGGATTCAAGCAATTTAACATTTAAGTGCAATTCATAATAGAAAGCTTATAGGTTCCTAGTATTATTAGCTCTGATCCATTCATGTCAGCTGTATTTGCAGAATCCCTTCTTTCCATGGATCACTCAGTGTGACTGCAGGCATCCACCATAATTATTTTCCTTCAAGGACTGTCTTTGTCTTCCCACCAAAACAGGCTGATGAACTCTGAAAGCTTGCTGATGCAAATCCGGGAGGAAGAAGGGGAGAAATACCAGCGCACCTTTGTAGCTTGTGAACTTATCGACTGGCTGATGCAAGAAGGAGAGGTTGCCACAAGAAGTGAAGGAGAACAGCTTTGTTGTAGGCTGTTAGATCATGGCATTATTCAGCATGGTGAGGATCTTTAGTCCCGTTGGGACAGATTGTGTGAGATTATGGAACATTCTTCAGTTGGGTCTTGATTTGGAAACTGATCATTTTTAAGAACTGTAGGAACTCCAGATTAATGCTAGTTTTAAGAATTTTCCACTATTCTATGCAAACTTAAATTTAAAGATCTTAATGGGCTAAATGAGGTGGAATTTGGGGCTCGTAGTGTATACATATATTATAATGTATAAAAATGATGTATGAAATTGCAATTAAGACTAAACTGTATAATCCCTTTCAGTCTTCACCCATTTGACTTAATGTGTCCTTTAAGCAGCTATTAATGATTGATAATAGTGCATTTATGAAGCTCCTTTAGTAAGGGGAATGGACTGTGTGATATAGTATTGGGCATCACAAACCAGGAAGATCCAGAGATTGAGTCTGTGATACGTGCTGAGTGACCTAAATGTCAACCAATCCTGGGATAAGGTAACTCTGTACCTGGCCTCTGTCTGAGGTTGAAGGAAACGGGTGAATCAATTGCTGAGATTTAAAAAATGCTTTTCAGGAAAACAACAGATAAATGGCATTTTGCACTAGAAAAAAGTGCCTCAGGACATAAAACCTACAGGAAGATCTCAGGTTGGAGCCTGAGTTCTCAAGTTGGTGTGATCTAGATGGGTTCCCAGGAAGGGACACACTTTATGTTCTGAGGCATTTTTTTTCACATCACCAACTGCCATTAACTTGCAGTTTCCGCAGTGAACGTTTCATAACTGCCATAAACATTCGTGCCCGCCCCATCTCAGTTGAATAGTCTGCCAATATAATGTCAGGCCCAGGCATGCAGAATTGGCTCCGTGGTATAATACCCGCCAATACCTATTTGGCTGTAACCCAACATGAGATGCTGCTTTTAAGAGGGTAGTTTAAAAAGGTCTTGTTTGGAATTGAAGACTAATGTTCTAATTTTGCAATAATTTAATGTCTTGACTTTTAACAAAAAAACTATTGCAACTTCGGGAATATGAAATTGATTGTTGCAAGGAGCTTACCTTGTATTGTTTCGGAGCTTGACTTTAAATGAAGCAGTCTAGCTAAGCTGTCTGTAGAGACAGGCAGGAGCCTGTCTTTTGGGTGGTTGGAGGTAATAGATTGGGATTGGTGACTCAACAAGACTTGCGTTAGGGAACAGTGGACTACAGTAGTAATAAAACACACCCTGTGATACTTCATAATTGTGCAATCAAATTTTGCAGGCAGTTCCTTAAGAGCTTTGTCACAGGCGTGCAACTAGAAAGGAATGTGAAGTGTTCGTTTTAAGGGGTGAGTGATGCTTGGCTCCCATAAACTGGTGGACAGAGTCTCGAATCAGTTGAAAGCGAAGTTATTTTAAATCCTGGTAATTGAAAGTTCGTACATTTTAGGATGGTTTTGTACATTAGATTCAGCAGAGAAGTCGTAAATTGGTAAGTTTCTGTTAGTCCTGTTTGTCTTTTTAATATTTATCCTCTCCTGAAAATGCTGATTCATGGGAGGGTGCAGTTCATAGTTCTGCCAAACCCCAGGATCTCTGTGTTCTGTTATTGTCACGGGAACGTAGACAGTTGAATGTTCGTGAGCATCACATCCAAGCTTCAGGTACCAGTAGTTTCCATTTCCTTTCTCCTCTCCTCCCCTTCCCCTCCACCCCCCCATACTCGCTTCACAAAGAGCCAGTTTGAATAGTGATCAGGAGAATGGACCTGAGATTCCCTGCCCCCCACCAGGTCAGTTGTGGCATGATCACTGTTGCTTTGGTGTATTTGGGATATCTTTGATTTAATGCTGCGGAAGGTGGTGACTTTTTTTTTGTTTGGCGAGTAGATTTGAGTTTGGTGTTGTGAATGGTCTCTTCAGATCAATATCTTTCACAGTGCACTCTATTAATAACTTCTGCGTGATGTTATAACTAACATTTTAGTATTTAGCTCCCTGATGTTTCATTCTCAAATATTACATGTTGAAGAGTTGTGGTTAAATTTACTATTGCCTGTTTAGCCAGTTATAATGACAACAAATTATATTTATATAGCGCCCTTTACATTAGAAGGATAATGACTGTATTTAGCTCAACAGCTCTATTGTGCACTGTCTGTCATACAACAGAACTTCACTCAGTGCACCTAGTGTCTCTAAGGTGGGTGGGGGGCTGTGGTATAGTGTTGTGTAGAACTGTTCTGCAAATGCCCTCTTACTAGACAGTGAGCCTCTAAGGTATATGGTACCAGTGTACCTGCTGATGTGCCAACTGTGGAGAACTGATGTTTCTCTAGGAACCAGATCATGCAGACATTTTCTCCCCCTCAAACAGCTGAGATTTCTGTACTTTTTTTGCTTCTTCAAAACTGCTGAAAATTGTTCATGTGACATGTGCTTAAGGATGTTGTTGGAGAATCTTGATGTTGGACCTGCTGGTTTGTTTCTGTGGGTGTGAGCTGGTTTCTAACTACACCCCTCTTGCAACGGAATAGATCCCAGCTTTGTTTTGGTCTCATTAAATAAAGAGCGAATGAGGTTTCGAGCCACTCATTCGCTAAGCCAGGGAGTTGTATTAACCGAGGAATATTAAACCATGACAAGAGAAGTAAGGGATTTAATAAAAATCGGATTTTGTGTCCCTGCAATTATGACAAAATGCCCTTATCTCCAGCACGCTGATTACAGGGATAAAAGTCCAGGTTTTGTTTTGCTTTTGAAAGGTGACTTAATTAAATCGACATCTGCTGTTATAAATAAAAACAAATATCTTGGCCGTGAATGACGTACTTCGATACTTAACTAAGTCCCGAAAACTCTTGTTCAGAATGAGTAATTTTATGCCGATTGGGTGTGAATGTTGATTATTTCCACATTGTCCTAAATTTGAATTTTTGCATGCCTTTTTTAAAAAAAATTAAAGGGGAACTAAGAAAATGTGATCATATTGACATCAAACACTGGTCAGTTACGTTGAATAGAATTGAGAAAGAGGAAGCCTGGAGAAGTGTCTGGTAGGAAGCCCAGAGCTTTGTTCTGGATGCTTTTAAGTGCCTTGAACGGTTTTATTAAATTCTTCAGTGTTCATGTAAGTTTTTTGAATGATGGTTGTTGATTGGCATGTGGGGGGAGCTAAATACCACATTGTGATGTGGAGCTCAGGGAGACTCAAAGTGGATACTGCTTTTATGGAATATAAAATGCTATTGTTATTTCTACATTCGCACATGAGAGAATTCTTTATAAGTTAAAAGCTTTTGAAGCTTCCTCTGATGATCTACTGGCTAAAGGCACTGTACAAGGTCAAGTGGATTTGTGTTTAGCAGGTTTGAATTCTGATCTGTTTCAAGGTTAACTGGCAAGGTTTTCTGCTTCACAGCACTTTACAGTCTCCGCTGCTGGAAAGTGGGGAGAAATTCCATTTGGATCTAGATTTATACTATTTTCTTAGCAGAGCAGGCAAAAATGGCAATTTGTTGAATTTGGTGTTAAGTTTGAAGCCTGTTTTCAGCACCTTGCGGTGTCCTCCCGACGTGAATGTAAATGTACATTTGTTGTTGTTTTCCTGTATTTCTTGAGGTAACTTACAGAAAATTAGATTTCAAAGTAACTGTTTGAGTTTACCAAGTTCTGCCCGCACTGAAATGCTGAAAGATTATGTAAATCTAGAACCAGATCAAATTCCTTTTTGTGGTTATGCCTGGCTGTTAAGAATGTAGATATGAAATTGAGGTTGGTAATGCCTTTGAAATTGAGCCCAATTTTTTAAGAAAATGTCACAACCTTCTCTTCCGAGGTGAAAAATTGGCAAAAGAAATGGGTAGGGGGAGGAGTTGATAGAAGAGAAGTGGTTGGCACTGGGCCAGCTATGCCTATGAGTGATGTGATTTACACCAATTAATTTATCTACCTCAATACAGAGGAAAAATCTTTCTTACTCCAGGCAAAATGAGTTAGTGCATGGAGAAATGATTTGGTTTTGAAAATGGTGTGGGCACGCAGCCGAGCATCGGGGAGCTGTCTCCCAGCTACTCTATTTGTGCAAATTTTAAATCATTTTTCACTGTAATTCTTCTATCCGTTTATATTGGCTACAAGATGTTATACTACTGGCACCATTACAGTAATCCAGCAGATGCAAGCTATTGGTGTTTGTGATACATATTAATGTCTTTGTGACAAAAGGTCTCGAGCTGCTTAGGAAATTTTCTGAGTTTAAAGAA
This sequence comes from Callorhinchus milii, assembly GCF_018977255.1. Classification (NCBI taxonomy): domain Eukaryota; kingdom Metazoa; phylum Chordata; class Chondrichthyes; order Chimaeriformes; family Callorhinchidae; genus Callorhinchus; species Callorhinchus milii. The sequence goes on from NW_024704743.1 coordinate 81,197,066, forward strand.
CCACCAGATGCTGATGTGTCTTCCAAAGAATCCAATTGTGGGCAGTTACCCAACTATGCTTCTTAGGAATTATTTACTTTGAGTCTTTCCAAACCTTACAACTGGAAAAACATTAAATTCTAGGAAACACTAAACTGGGTTAAAATATTAAATGTAAAATTGAGCAGTTTTTCTCTTAGGATTTTTTTTTTTACAAAATCGCACTTTTTAATTAAAGATTGTTGGGTTATATTTGGTTAGAAGATTAAATATGAGATGTAAAATAGATCTTTCCACTCGCTAGTAAAGAATGTAAGTGTTGGGAACAGAAGATGAAAAGCCGGGTTCAGGTGTTTGTATGTACTAATGTGTAAGATTCTGGCATGAGCTGATAACTGCTGCTCTATTCACACTAACAGAAGCAGTTGGGTAACAGTCATAGCTAGAAATTGACAGTAAAACGCATGCATGCATCCTAGCCATGTCTGTCCTGTTAAACTGAACAGCCTTTATGTAGACCAGGGATGGGATGTTCCAGTGTTTAGTGATGATCACAGAAGCTCCTGTAAATAAAGCATTTGGAAACAATTACATGGTCACAATGGAACGATACAACCAGGTCTGTAATTTAACTGGAATCTTCCAAATTTTACCAAGAAGCTTCCAAAATGTTGTAATTCAGTCTAGAACAGAAGTGAATGAACAGCTTTTTAACCAACTCAACCGCCTTTCCTCCGCATCTGCTATAATGGCTTTTACTGTCTAATAAGCTGTCCATTCAGAGTCTGGCTTCCTCTGCGTTGTGCATTCATGCTCCTGATCAATTTGACAAACACCAATGAAAGAAATTCCATCTTTTTAACCAGCCGTCGTCATCTTCTCTCCCATTATTCTGGACACAGTGGCCAATAAGCCCCACTTTGTGGACAGTAACCTCCTGTACCAGTTCCGGACGAACTTTCGAAGAAGGCGACGTCTGCTAGAGCTGCTAAGTGAGAACCCAGCCTCGGTGCCTGATAGCCATGAGAGCCCTTTCTGTTTGCGCAAACAGAATTCAGACAACAGCAACATCAGTTTCCTCTCAGGTAAGATTGTTTTATATGAATCACCCATTGATTTTTTTTTAACAAAAGATCCCTGTTGGTTATACTTGATGATGAGGGTGATGTTATTCCCAGCCACGCTCTAAACAGTAATTTTCAGGATTGGCTGAGAGAAGCTGACTTGAAGCAGGTAGTGTTTTATTCTATTTACTAACTCTCTCTCTCCCTTTACATTTTGTACAGTATTTGGTTTTCCAAGTAGCTTTGATGTAGATGTATTATCAAATCTGTATGGTTGGCAAAACTACTTTGATGTACTGTTTTTTATTTTCTTCTCAAATATAACCTGTATTTAAGTCTAATCAGGTTTAGACTATGTGCAGCAATTTGCCCCAGTATTATACTGTGTAAATCCAATGTGTTTTATTTCAGAGGGTGCAATGTGCATTTCTGTTACAAGATTTTTTTTGTTTAGTTGAAATAAATGTAAGATATATAAAACATAAATATATGATCGCAAGCAATGAATCTCATAGGGAGTTTAAGAGGAACTTTACGCAGAGCAAGTTTGGAATATGGAACTCACTGCCAGAAGCTGTGCTAGAGGCAATAAGCATCAATATATTGAAGAGAAACGTGATGCATTCACTAGAGACCAAGGAATAGAGGGATATAGGAAAGGAGAATTGTGGGTGTGGAAGCTCATATGATTATAAATACCAGCATGGATGAGTTGGGCCAAATGGCCTGGTTCCGTACCATACCATTCTATGTAAATGTAAGCAAGTATCAAAACCTGAGTGCGCCTCCTTCAGCCCATATCTTTATTAAAGATTTCCTTTGAAATTCTAGCCACCTATTTCAACAATGTTGATTTCCTCGAGATCAGGTGGATTTTATTTGTGCATATCACTTTTATTAGAATATCTGCTTTTTATTATTATGCACAACTTGCATTCCCGCTTGGCACTCTTCCCTAGAAGCAGAGAAGATCTACAGTTGATGGGAGTGGTAATTCCTGATAATGGTGTTGAGGATGATGGGTTTTGGAAGTACATTTAGTAGATGGCTTTTATTATTGTGTTCACATCCTGGATAAGCAGTGTTGTTCAAACGTGTGAACTTCCACCTCATTTTAACTGCCGGAAGCTACTTGGCATGGTTGCTGTAAAGCTCTCACAGTGTTTGCAATGCCTTTCGAGGGATTCAAGTTATAGGTCAGGAAAGCAAAATACCCTTACATAAGAAATCCTAGATGAAAAAAAAAAACCAAGGTCCATCTAGTTCACCTTCCACCTTCCTGGTGGTCACATGCACCTATGTCCCAAACTACCCATGTACTATATCCCATTATGTTCTCATATCCTCATATACCGCCTCTCCGCTTTACTCAAACTTTACGGACCTGCCCTGGTTCAATTTCTCTCTCTCTCACCGTCTCCATTTTGTTGCCTCTAATGGTTTCTCCTCCAGCCCCCGCATTGTCACATCTGGCGTCCCCCAGGGCTCTGTCCTTGGCCCTCACCACTTTTATATCTACATGCTCCCCCTTGGTGATATCATCCACAGACATGGGGTCAACTTCCACATATATGCGGATGACACCTAACTCTTATCTTTCTGCCTCCACCTTCAACTCCAGGACCACTGCTGTCCTGACAGACTGCCTGTCGGACATCAAGTCCTGGATGAGGGCAAATTTCCTACAGTTGAATGTGAACAAGACTTAGTCCCTTCTGATTGGCTCGCACAGCACCTCCGGCTCTGGCAGCATCAACCTCCATGGTTGCACACGACAATTCACAAAGCCAGTCAGGAATCGAGGTGTCTTGTTTGACCCTCAACTGTCTTCTTCCCCACATCCAAGCCATGACCCGCTCTGCCTTCCCTCACCTCCGTAGCATCACCCGACTCCACCACTACCTCACCCCTCAGGCCACTGAAACTCTTGTTCATGCCTTCATCATCTCCAGGCTCGACTATGCAAATGCCCTGCTTGTCAGCCTTCCCAATTCCTCCCTCCACAGGCTGCAGATAATCCAGAACTCTGCAGCCCATGGCCTCTCCCGCAGCAAACTCCATGACCCCATATCTGCCACTCTCGCCCAACTCCATTGGCTCCCTATCCTTCAGAGGACCCAGTTCAAAATCCTGGTCCTCACCTACAAAGCCCTCCATGGCCTCCCCCCACCCTATCTCTGTGACCTCCTAACCCACTACCAACCTGCCCGTTCCCTCCGCTCAGCCGGCTCCGGCCTGCTCCACGTCCCCCAACCCACCCGCCCCACCATTGGTGGGAGAGCCTTTAGCCACTCTGCCCCCAACCTCTGGAATTCCATCCCCCAATCACTCCGCCTCACCCCCTCCTTAGCCTCTTTCAAGTCCCGCCTCAAGACCCTCCTCTTTGACCATGCCATCGGTCACCCCCACCCCCCCCCTGAAATGCTGTACACTGTCCAGCGCCTTGGGACGTCCTCCCGACATGAAAGGCGCTATACAAATGTAATCTTGTTGTTGTTATTTCCTGAAAGAAAACTATCTAATTTGTTTTTGAAAGAATCAACATTTCCTGCTTCAACCATCTCCCGAGGGAGCCTGTTCCACAGGTTTACTATTCGCTCACTGAAATAGTGTTTGCATTGATTCGTTCTGAATTTACCACCTTCGATCGCAGGCCGTGACCTATGGTTTTACTCTTCTGGACAAGTTGAAACAGCCAGTCATGATCTATATTGTCTTGCCCCTTTAGAATCTTGAAGACAGCAATCATGTCGCCTCTCAATTTTCTCTTTTCCAGCCTGAACATGCCCAAGTTACTTAGTCGCTCCTCATAGTTCAGTCCCCCCATTCCCTCAATCATTCTGGTTGCCCCCCTCTGTATCCTCTCAATTTCTCCCATATCCATTTTTTACTGCACGCAGTACTCTAAGTATGGTCTCACCAATGATTTATACATTGGCAGGATTACATGTCAATCTAATGCATGTCTAAACATTGCATCAGGTTTAGACCGTGTGCAGCAATTTGTTCTCCTCTAACGGTATAATGTCAATTACACCATATCCAAGACCACAATTTTCAATCTTCCTTTCTTTCTTTCCCCCTCTTCCATCTCTAGCACTTGGGGACTTGCATCACCTTTTATTGAGTCATCTTTCCCCCGATTTACTGTCTTTCCATGTTGAGAGTTGGTGCTCCCAAAATGAATATTCTTCTCTAGCTTTTTTGATCCAAATGCTTCAGTTAATATTTTCCAAATATAGTTTTGTGGAATTAGACTGTAAGATGTTGTATTCTATTTGGAGTGGATGAGATCCATATATTCTATTCAGGCAATTGCAAAACCCAACGGAACAAGAAGGAGTCTTGTTCCCAAACTCTTAGTTCTATTTCAGAGATGCTCAATTGTGATCCATCTTGGACTGGATTTGCATTACAGACACACATGAGGTTTGGGGTGGAGTGGGCTGCCTCATCCTTCAGGAATGGGCGGAAGCAGATTTCTGAAGCACCATCAGAAAGATGTTTCATGTCTCTCACTTATCTAAAGCTGGAACACTGCATTTCAATTCTTCCTTCCCACAAAAGTTCTCCCTCGAAGCTGTAACCTGGGTCCAGCTGTCGATTTTGTAAAGAAATACTTTGTGATGGCGCTCCTAAACTTGCGTTTCATAATCCCAAAACCTGTGATTTATTTTCCTGCTGCATGGCACATGTGAATGTATTGTTTAACTGTGTTTATCATCATCACCTTCATAAATGGTTGTATCTTGTTGTGGTTTGCAATGCATCCCCTGCTCCCCCCTATATACATGCTCTATATTTTGCAATAAAGCCAATAATTTGTATGCCGAGTTTAAATTTCTTTCAAAGACTACAGTCAGGATAGGTCAATAACATTTTTCTGCAGTGATTCGAGGCAGCCTATTTTTCTGGGATTACTCAGATTTCATCTTTCAAAATATCCGGTCAGGAATGAGTGTTGCAGAAAATGAGACTACAAAGAATGTTTACTTGAATAAGGAAGAATCCTTCATCTTATCTGGAATACTCAAAATTTAAAAACATGAAATGATGGAAATACACGACAAGTCAATTAACAAATGGGGGGGAAAAATAAATTCTTACTTTTAGTTTCTAGGTAACAGCATTTTGTTCCATCTCAGATTGCGTGGTGCATTTCCTTTGTCTTTTGGTGGATGATGATGATAATAATAATAACAATAATAATCCTTGCATTTGATATAGCACCTTATCACATCTTTGCGATGTCTCAAAGAGCTTCACAGAATATACTGTAAAGTGAATTGACTGTATATTTTGTGGACGAAACACGGCAGCCAATTGCACACAGCAGTGTCTCACAAACAGTTGTGAATTGAGTCCTGTACCTTAGTGGCTTAGTTAACATTTTATATACAAGGTGACCAAAAAGGCGTGATACCATTACAATGTCCAATAAGTCTCAAAGAAATTATAATTTTTTTCATAAAATCATAGAAGTGTCCATTCATGACGTGAAATAAGCAACTGTGGTTCGGCTTTGTAGTCCAACCTGATTTTTTGCCTTACCGTGATATCCACATGTATCCACTTTAAGCTTTTAAAGTGATCTAGCGTGGGAGGCCTGGATGCTCTGGCCCCCCATGTACATTGAGGCCATTTCTAAAACCTTGTTAATACTCTGGGGGCAACGGCTACCTCAGACCAGGGATTGATTTGTGATCTACAAAGACTGCACTTTTCACTCGGTGCAAGTGGCTGTATTAACGTGGCCAGCAGGGGAATTCTTTACCTTGTTAGAGCATCCAATTGTAAATCTCAGCACATATTTAAACTGGGAGTTTTAAATGGTCTCATTTAATTTATTAAAGTACTACATTAGAACACAGTATTACATTAGTTAACATTCAATAAAATATGCTTAAGAAAATGCGGGTAGTTTTTGTGCTAACCCTGTCGTAATACTGCGTCACAGCATCGCGGGTGGGGGAAGAAGACTGACGGCTGCTGCTGACGAATCCTAATAAAACCTCCAATGTAAAAATGAGACCATAAATCAAATAAATAGTTAATGCAAGGAATGAGTTTCATGTTGCAGTTTGATCATAAACTTCAACAAATTTCATTAGATTACTGTCCTGGGATTCCTCTGAGATTTTTTTAAAGAAAATGCTAATGTGAAGATTAACTTAGGAAAACCATTGATCTGTAGTTATTATTACACAGTGAGATAGTGACAGACTCTCTAGGTGGAACTGGAATGCTTCACGAAGGAGCTTTTAGTGTGTAAAGATCTATCAGTGTGTGCGGTAGTGGGAGAAGAGGGGAGGTGAGAAAGACGGAAATGAGAGATACAGAACAATATAGGAGACTTGGCAGAACTAGTTATGTGTAGCTCTCACTCTGCATGTTTGTCAGCTGACTTGAGTGACGTTGACAGCAGCAGTGGAAAAGTTTGTACGGTAGCCAGTCCTAGCACTCCTGGTGAGGTGTACAGATAGACCACTTCTTCGGATTTAGGTTACTGTTTGATTACTGCTCAGTTCAATAAATTGGCACAGGTAGGAATCCATCTCTTCAAGTGTGTAGTGCTTGTATGCTTGGTACATAAGGAATAAAATTGTGTGATTTAAGTATACAGAAGCCCTCGAAAGAGGCTTTATCGTTTCCTGTATTGGGTGCACTTGTATGCAAAGTGGCAAGAACTGATGACTTTTAAATATGTGCAGCTGTGATGTGTTCATCTACATTGGGGTCATTAATGCAAAAGTCGCTAAGAGTGAACTCTGCAGTTACCTAGAAAATAATAATAACAATAGTCCTGTAGCTCAGTGTTCAGAGCACTCACCTCGCAAGTGAGAGACCTGGGTTCGATTCCCAGCAGGGCGAAACGTTGGGCAAGTTTCTTTACTCCACACATCTCTGTTTACCAAGCAGTAAGTAGGAACCCGGTTGTTAGTCAATTGGTGGATCGCTTTTCCGGGGGTAATAATTGTTTAAAAATATAACAACAATAAGTTGGTCATTTCAATCCTGCTTGTGAGAAACTGCTGTGCACAATTGGCTGCCGAGTTTCACCCACAAAATATACAGTCAATTCACTTTACAGTGTAGTGTAGTGCTTTGAGATGTCTCGAAGACGTGATGAGGTGCTATATCAAATGCAAGGATTGTTATTATTAACAACAATACTACGTTTGATATAGCCATTTTACGTCACATAATATACTACAAAGTGGAATGACCAAGTATGCCGTGGGCAAAGGTGTCTCACACTGAGCTTTGGAGCTCCAATTTGTACTCGAATTTGACTTGCGTGAAAGTTATATAATTTCTTAACATATATATATATATGTGTCCAGTTTATTTGCTACCATTGCAGTTAAAATATTTTTTTTTAAAAATGGGTCAACTCACTGTGGCGGTCTCAATAGTCTGGTTCCTGAGCCAGAAGAGTCTGCAATACTCCAAGGCATTTAAGAAATATGCATATTTTGGTCAGCTGGGTCCTGTAGCTCAGTGGTTAGAGCACTTGCTTTTAAGCGAGAGACCTGAGTTCAATTCCAGGCAGGGCGAAACCTTGGGCAAGTTTCCTTACTCCACACGCCTAATAATAATCCCTCCAAAAAAACCAAAAACAATAAGAAATTGGTCATTTTCAATCTACGACTGTTTGTGGGACATTGCTGTGCGCAATTGGCTGCCGCGTTCGCCCACAAATATACAGTCAATTCACTTTACAGTGTGTTCTGTGAAGCGCTTTGGGACGTCCTCCCGACGTGAAAAGCGCTATATCAAATGCAAGGATTATTATTATTATTGGGTGTCTGACACACATGGATACCCCTCGCCATGCTAATAACCGGGTTCCCACTTATGTTACATAAACCGAGGTGTGTGTGTGTGGAGTAAGGAAACTTGCATAAGGTTTTGCCCCACTTGGGAATCGAACCTAGGTCCTCTCGCTTGCAAGGAGAGCGCTCTAATCACATTTAACCAGCTAAAACTTCATTGGGAATATGGTATGGCAATCTTCCTGCTGCTTATCCAGGTAGGATCATCCTACTGTTAGGACTTTGAATCGCAGGGTTAATGGAAATCAAGCGGGAAGAATCCCTGTGATTGATCTGCCTCCCGAGTCCTACTGATGAGTCAAGGTGGCTGATTTGTCATTAGTAATGCTTTGAAATATTACAGGCTCATCTGGATCAGGAACCAGTCTACTGAGTGATTATTGACTTGATTCTGATATTCTGCAGGCAAGCATGTCACCTTTTAGCCATCTCAGTCCCAAGAAGACTGTGTAACCCACTCCCCTTTCAGAAAGTTAGTGTGAATTTTAAAAGTTAATTTAGTCCTGGAAACGTAAAGGACAGCAGTGTGGAGTTGTCTGTTTCTAACACCTGAAGCATGAAAAAAAGATCACACAACTAAGTGTCGTTCGATGGAACATGACACTTCAGCTTTGGCTATTTGAAACCTCCTATATATGCTGTTCGTCCTGAGCCCCAGGAAGCAGAGACTGGAGCTGAGCCTGGCTAAAACAGGTGGACATTTCCAGTTCCAAATCCTGGAATGACCTTTTACAAGGTTTATTTCCAGGTCAAACAACCGAATGAGAGATCGTAGTGCTTCTCTGTTACATGTACAAAACAGCTGCCTTGTTGGCAGCCTCACTCCTGGTTGAGTAATGTAAATTTGACAAGTGTTTGTGCATTGACTCTTTGCGATCCAGCCCCCGGGAACTTTGTCCCTGAGGCAATGTTGTAACAGAGCATTATAATCCCTTGTATTTTAGAAGAATAATCTGGGCAACAACGTACTCTGTATTAGCCATAATTACTCTAAGAGCTTTAGAATCAGAATCCTATTCCGTCACGTCTTGTGTGCTTTGGATCATTCCTGTGAAACATTGTTTCTGTCTCACAAAGTAGTCACCAACTTTTCTGTACAGAAAGCTATCATTATTGTTACTGGCTTTTGTGATTATGGGAAATTTGTGATGTGTGACGTGATGATTATTACTGGTGACTTTTCACACCAATGTGATTACACTTGAAAGAGCTCTCTACTCCCTCTCCACTCTTCCTCCTAGCGCCTTTAAATACATCAAATTGTTTTGCTTTTTGCAGTATATTATTTTGATAACTTCTTTGTTCTCAAGCATGGGATTGCAGGTTAATTCTCAGTGTTTATAGCTCAGTGCTAACTACAATATAAACGTGCGCAATTGGCTGCTGTGTTTCGCCCACCAAATATACAGTCAATTAATTTTACAGTATATTGTGTAAAGTGCTTTGAGATATCTAGAAGACACAATAAGGCCCTATATCGAATGCAAGGATTATTACTATTTATTTATAAAAGTTGGAACAAGAAAAAGCCTTTTACCCCATTGAATTGAGCAAACTGCTTCAGGAGGCCATGTGCAACCTGCACTATTGGATACCTTACTCCACTCAGTTAATTTAAGAGAAATCGTGTGCAAAAATTCTCCCTGATTTATAAAGGTAATGATCAAGACATACTTGAGGAAAAATTTTGAAGAATATGGGGAGAAGCTACCATCAGCGCAGATAGTGTTGTGCAGCTTCCACCTGTGCTCCAAACTTTCTAAGATTCAATGAATATTCCAAGATCCTTTTCAATTTCGGTTTTGAACCCTGGCCTTGGCTTTTCCCACAGTTGCCCTGCCATTGACCCAGAAGCACACAAACCCTTGTGGTCCCTTGTGACGATTTGATCATCATTACAATTCCGAGCAAACACTGAGCCATGTTCAGTAAACAGGGCCTAGAATGTCAGAGTATTGAAATTAATCTGGGTCGAGCATCGGTCAAACCTCTGGACATGACATTGCTAGGATGCTTTCTCTGACTGAGACCAACATGCTTGTCTTAGATTAAAAGAGGGTGCATTTCTTATATTCTGGTGCCAATAACCATGGATAGAAAAAAATATACGTTTTAAGTAAATTTAATATTGTGCTTTTTAAACAAAGTTAACAATTAATGCTGAATTCCCTTTTTAAACACTTAAATGTTTAAAAGTGTTCCTCGATCGATAGCCTTCTGGAGCAGTGTATTCCAAATGCTCGCAGCTCTTTGTATAAAGAAATGTTTTCTGGAATGACTCTTAACCTGCGTCACTTGAATGCTACATATCTCTTTCTGTTCTTTACTTAGTGAGCCCCACTAAGGAAATCAAGATAGTTTCTGCTGTGCGGCGTAGTAGCATGAGCAGCAGTTGCGGCAGCAGTGGTTACTACAGCAGTAGCCCCACCCTCAGCAGCAGCCCCCCTGTGATGTGCAACCCCAAGTCTGGTAAGAACATGCTTGTAATCCAGCTAGCCCACATTCTCGGTGGCCCATAGTGGGAGTTGTTGATAATTGTCAAAACTAAGACGTTTTGCATCCGGGAGTGTCGCCCAAGAACTGGATTGGGTTTGTCCGTAATGCTCTGCCGTTGGAATAGGCTGTAAGATTCTGTTTGGAAGGCTGGTGGTGGTGCCTGTTATACAGAACATAATAGGAATTGTCACCTTTTTGTGTGGGAGGATTGAGGCGGTTCTAGTTGGGCAGCTGCTGTGTACTGCAGTTATAAGTGATCCTCAGTGAATATTAGTGAGGCTGGAGGAAATCTATGTCGCATGCTGACAACTTTGAATTAGCTTTAATGTTCATGAGAATAACCCAAATCCTTAAACATCAGAGTGGAGCTTGTTGTGGTGTTAATGAACCTATAACCAGGAACAAATTGTACAAATGAGTTGCTATAATGTATACTAGTGTGCACTGCAAATTGCACTTCGGAAATCAATGTAAATTCCAGCTGGCCACATAGTTTCTGGAGGCCCCAGGTGTTCAATGGATAAGCAGAAATTCCCAGAAATGTTTTCCATTGCAGTCCCTGTTGTGCCAAGATCATGTCCTTTAGGCTTGAGATTGAGTTATAGTTCTTAGAATTATAATAAGTATATTAAAAAAAACGTTTTTCTATGGCTGTAACTTAATTTAGAGCCTATCACATTATATGCCTATGTAATTATAATGAAGCCACTAAATGGTTGGCTGACGTCCAAATCCTGCCCTTTGATGTGGATCATGAAAACCCTGCTTTCCGAACGTGTCTTTTGAAATACTTGCAGATCCAGCTAGCAATTTAATTAGAGTTCCTACGCTCACATGCTCTGCCCCTGGTAGTTGGGTGAGGCACAATGCTGAGTGGATGGGCTATCAGTGCAAGTTGGTTGGATAGAGTTTCCCTCTCAACTATGTACTGTTTAGGATGTGGATCAGGCTGAGCCAGGAAGACAGTGCCTTCATAATAATAACGTGCCTTTCACATCGGGAGGATATCTTAAAGTACTTCACAGGATTTACTGTGAAGTGTAGTGACTGAATTTATAGATGAACGGAGCAACAAATTTGTTCAACAATGTCCAACAAACCGAAATGAGGTGACTGAACAATTTTATCTGGGGACTTGTTGACCAGGACATTTTTGAATTATGCCATAGAATCTTTTAATACCCATCTGACAGGCAGACAGGACACCACATCCAAAGAATGACACCTCTGACAATGCAATGCTCCTTCAGCACTGCACCAAATTGATTAGAGAGCCCCCTTCCTATGTTCACTCTGCCCAGTTTCTTGAAACCAACCTGACCACTGCCAATGTGTCCATTTTCTCCCCGGCACCAGTTGAGTCTAACTTCCTTGCTCACTTTAGTCATTTCTTCTTTTCACTGGCTTGAAACTATCCATTCACTCCCTTGACCTCCCAATGACTGTCCTCCTCCAGGACTGTCTTCACTCTAGAAGACATGGAAAACTTACCAAAAATAAGAGGGGAACCAAGAAGCTAATGTTAGTGAGCAGCTTAGGGAAATTAACATCAGTAAAGAATTAGCACTAGGAAAACTGTTGGGATTGAAAAATGACAAATTCCCTGGACCTGATGGCTTGCATCCTTGGGTTTTAAAAGAGTTGGCTGCTGAGATAGTGGTTGCCTTGTTTTTGATCTTCCAAAATTCTCTGGATTCTGGAACGGTTCCCATCAATTAGAAGATCGCAAACGTAACACCACTATTTAAGAAGAGTGGGGGAGAGAAGATGGGAAACTATAGACCAGTTACTCTGACATCAGGGTAGGGAAAATCCTAGAATCCTTAATTAGGGATAACGTAGTGGGGTACATAGAAGACCATAACATGATTAGGCAGAGTCAACATGGCTTTACAAAAGGGAAGTCATGCTTAACAAATCTTTTAGAGTTTTTTGAGGATGTAACTAGCAGGTTAGATAGGGGGAACCCGTAGATGTAGTATATTTAGATTTCCAGAAGGCATTCGACAAGGTGCCACATAAAAGGCTGCTACACACGATTAGGGTACATGGAATTAAAGGCAATATATTAGCATGGATCGAAGAGTGGCTAATGGGAAGAAAACAGAGAGTAGGGATAAACGGATCCTTCTCAGATTGGCAGGATGTGACTAGTGGAGTGCCACAAGAATCAGTGCTTGGGCCTCAACTATTTACAATCTATATCAATGATCTAGATGAGGACATAGAACTTAAAATAGCTAAATTTGCGGATGATACTAAGCTCGGTGGGAGAGTAAGCTCTGAGGATGACACAAAAAGATTGCAAAAGGATATAGATAGGCTAGGTGAGTGGGCAAGAAGGTGGCAGATGGAATATAATGTGAGGAAGTGTGAAGTCATTCACCTAGGTAGTAAAAACAGAAAAGCAGATTATTTTCTAGAGGGGGAGAGACTAGATAGTGTTAGTGTTCAGAGGGATTTGCGTGTCCTTGTACACCAGTCACAAAAAGTTAGTATGCAGGTACAGTAAGCAATTAGGAAGGCTAATGGCATGTTGGCGTTTATTGCAAAAAGGTTAGAATACAAGAGTAGGGAAGTCTTGCTGCAGTTGCATAAGGCCTTGGTGAGACCGCACCTAGAATATTGTGTGCAGTTTTTGGTCTCCTTATTTAAGAAAGGACATTCTCGCCTTACAGGGTAGATTCACTAGGTTTGTTCCTGGGATGAGGGGCTTGACCTATGAGGATAGGTCTATAGAAGAATTAGGGGTGATCTTACAGAAACATAAGATTCTTATAGAGCTTGACAGAGTAGACAGTGTGAGACTATTTCCTCTGGTAGGAGAATCTGGAACTAGGGGTCACAGTCTTAAGATTAAGGGACAAACCTTTTGAACAGAGTTGAGGAAACACTTCTTCACTCAGAGGATAGTGAATTTATGGAATTCTCTACCCCAGAAGGCTGTAGATGCTCAGTCCTTGAACATATTCAAGACTAAGATTGATAGGTTTCTAAAGGATAGAGAGATTAAGGGATATGGGGATAAGACGGGCAGATGGAGTTAAGTTAGAAGATCAGCCATGATCTTATTGAATGGCGGGGCAGGCTCAAGGGGCCGAATGCCCTACTCCTGTTCCTAATTCCTATGTTCCTATGACTTTCTTGGTCTGTTCTCTCAGGCTTACATTTCTTATCCCCCTTCCTTCTTGATGTTGTAGCTCTCCCCTATCCAATTATTCAACAGCAGCAACAACAATTTTACATTTATTTAGCTCCTTTTACATCAGGAGGATGTCTCAAAGCTCTTGGCAGAATTGGCAAGGAATCTAAACTGGGTTGGGAGGAGTTGGGGAGAGTGGGGGGGTAGAGAGATGACAACTAACTGCAATAAACAGAGAAGCCTTTAGATAGACTTTAGAGATGGGGAGACGGCAGGTTGGAGCTCCAGAGAGTGAGGGGATAATGTCTGAATGTGCGCCCAGCGATGGTGGTACGGATGGGATGGGGAAATATAAAGCAGGCCAGTGTTTGCTGAGTGGAGAGAGCTTTGGCTATAGAGTTGCAGGAGGTTGCCGAGATAGGGTGGGGTGAGGCCGAGGAGTGATTTAAAATTGAGGACAATCATTTTGAATTTGATTTACTGGGGGATAGGGAGCCAGTGGAGCTCAGCAATGAAGGGGATGATAGGCTGGTGGAGCTTGCGAGTTCTGGATGGTCTGCACCAGGTGTAGTGAGAATCTGAGGAGTCCGTCATTTTAAATCACATTTGAATAGTCTAACCTAGAAAGGTGTGAATTAGCATCTTGTGTCTTGAGGGAAGGGTAGTGCTGGTGGAGAGAGAAAATCAAGTGAGTGGATCGCACGTGTAGGGCTTGAAAAGGACAGTTGATGGTCAAACAGAATACTGAGGTTTTGTGGACATGGGGAGAGAGAAAGAGGTGAGGTTTTGCAGTGTTTATTGGATCAAAACCAATTTCAGTTTGATTTGTATCGGTGGTGGGGGGGAGGGGTTTATCTGGGTGTTTCAGCTATAACTGAAAATCAAAAGTCCTAATTATGTTGACTGAGTTCATTGTCCTGACCTCAATCACCCTTCCTGGTAATTCATTCTGAGTTTTAATTTCCCTCTGAGTAAAGAAATACTTCCAAGTGTCTGTCCTTAAATTGCCCTTTGCAAACTTGAACCCGTATCCTCTTATTCTGCTGCCTTAGCATTTCTGGAAGTAATTTTATCATCAGCGTGTTCATACCCATCCAATGGAACACCTCATAAAGGTATGTATTTTGATTTGCTTAAACTTTAATCACAATTAAAAATCTCATGAAACTGGCAGAAAACGAGAGACTCATTCCCAGTTCTTTGTTAACGCACTGCACAGAAGCAGGAGTTATCTATTTATATTCTGGTGACTTAACTCTTCAAAGTACACCAACAAAGTACGGGTCACTATGTTTTACAGAAAATCCTGTGCTTTGAGATGTCCTCCAAACATGAAAGGCACTATATCAAATATAAAGATTATTATTTATTAAAGAAAAATATTGGTTTCCCTCCATATAATGCAAGCTTTCTGGTCTTCGTATCGGTATTTTTCCTCAGCCAAGCTGAACCTAACCTTGTTGTCCCACCAGTCTATGCATTAATGACTCAGTTAGTGCATTACAACACAGGGCCACCACCACATTGGTCTTTCAGCAGTGTTTTGTGATCAAACCACTCAAAGGCAAATTTGACCATGAATTGCCTGGTTTTCCAGTATAACTTGATAGGTTTACACTAACAAATTATAACTTGAACATTGGTTAGATATGTTTCATTGTACATTTAATGTTACTGTCTGTCAGTCTGCTCCTTTCGAGGCATGTAAGGACTTGAATGTTGCACTTGGAACTGGCTACACTTTTTTCTTTTTCATTGTGGCAAATTTCATGCGTGTTTTTAAAACGAAGAGATTTTTGTCAGATTAAGCTCAATGATAAAAGACTGACAAACGTATCTTCTGAACATGGTGATCATTTACAAAATTACATTTGGATGGTTTAGTAGGTAAATCAATCTTGCGTGAACCAGACCCGAAAAGATCCAGGATCGATCACTGGTCCATCTTGATTTCAGTCAGGGAAGAAGTTGGGACTCTGTAATTTGCCTCATCCTTGGTGCCTTGAGCTGGGTGGGAGGGGGGGTGGGGGTGGAATAAGCTGGAGGTCTCGCTTATACAACAACAACAACAACAACAACAAGATTCCATTTATAAAGCGCCTTTCACGTCAGGAGGACGTCCCAAGGCGCTGCACAGTTGGGTCATGACCCGAGCAGGGGGGAAATGGTCAGGGTGAGGGGAGGGAAGGGAGGGAGCGAGGGGGGGGAAGAGAGTCGAGAGGGGAGCTGAAGGCTCGGTCAAAGAGAAAGGTTTTGAGACCGGCCTTGAAGGAGGAAAGGGAGGAGGCGGCGAAGGCACTGGGGGATAGAGTTCCAGAGCCTCGGGGCTGAGAGGCTGAAGGCCCGGCCACCGATGGTAGGGCGATTGGGGCGGGGGATGTGGAGCAGACCGGAGCCGGAGGAACGGAGGGTACGGGCAGGTAGGTAGGGGGATAGTAGGTTGGAGAGGTAGGAGGGAGCAAGGCCGTGAATGGCCTTGTAGGTGAGGATGAGGATCTTGAAATCAATCCTCTGGGGGATGGGGAGCCAGTGGAGGCGAGCGAGGGTGGGAGTGATGTGGTCCCGAAGCCTGGTGCGGGACAGTACACGAGCTGCAGAGTTCTGAATGACCTGCAGCTTGTGGAGGGAGGTGGCGGGAAGGCCGGCGAGGAGAGAGTTCCCATAGTCCAGCCTTGAGGTGACAAAGGCGTGGACCAGGGTTTCAGCAGCGTGAGGGGTGAGGTAATGCCGTAGTCTGGCGATGTTCCGGAGGTGATGGAAGGCGGTGCCAGTTGTGGTGCGGATGTGAGGGAGAAAGGACAGCTCAGGGTCGAACAAAACGCCGAGGTTCCTGACTGGCTTTGAGAGGTGGAGAGTGCAGCCTTGGATGCTGATGGTGTCAGCGCCTGAGGTGCGGAGGCGCTGACGTGAGCCAATCAGGAGGGCCTCGGTTTTTCGCACGTTGAGCTGAAGAAAGTTGTCTCTCGTCCAGGACTCGATGTCGGACAGGCAGCTGTCAGGACATCGGTGGTCGTGGAGTTGAGAGTAGAGGAGGAAAGGTAGAGTTGGGTGTCATCCGCATACATGTGGAAGTTAACTCCATGTCTGCGGATGATGTCACCAAGGGGGAGCATATAGAGGGTGAAGAGGAGGGGACCGAGGACAGAGCCCTGAGGGACACCACATGAGACAGTGCGGGGGGTGGAGGAGAAGCCATTTGTCGAGACAAAGTGAAGACGGTGAGAAAGGTACGACCTAAACCACTCAAGGACAGTGCCTTGAAGGTTGAGGTGGGAGGACAAGCGGTGGAGTAGGATAGCGTGGTCGACCGTATCGAATGCTGCCGATAGGTCGAGGAGGACGAGGAGGCAGAGGGAGCCCTGGTCACAGATGGTCAGGATATCATTGGTGACCTTGACCAGGGCAGTTTCTGTGCTATGGGCAGCACGGAAACCTGACTGAAGGGGTTCGAAAAGTGAATGGGTGGAAAGGAAAGAGCGCAGTTGGGAGGCGACAACTCTTTCCAGGACCTTGGAGAGAAAGGGGAGGTTGGAGATGGGCCGGTAGCTTGATAGCTGCGACGCATCAAGGGAGGGTTTTTTTAGGGTGGGCGTGATGGTGGCAGTTTTTAAGGGAATGGGGACAGAGCCAGAGGAGAGGGACAGGTTGAATGTCGGTGATATGTGGGGCAAGAAAGTGGAGCTGGGAGATAAGGAGTGGAGTGGGGATGGGGTCAAGGGAGCAGGTGGTTGGTTTCAGGGATAGGATGAGTTTGGTGACAGAGGGTGGGGAAACAGGTACAAAAGTGAGTAGGGGAAGATGGGTAGCAGTCGGAGTGTGGGAGTGAGGGGATGGGGGGGTTGGTGGATGTTGGAGGGGAAGTGACCGCGGAGCGAATTCCCCTGATCTTGGATTCAAGGAAATCCAGCATCTCCTCGCAGTGAAGGTTGGAGGAGATGACCTGCGCGGGGTGGCGGGGGGGACGGAGGAGTCGGGTTGTGGTGGAAAACAGTAGCCTGGGGTTGTTCTTCGCCTCCAGGATTATCCCTGGATTATGTGTATGTACTGTGTGAATGTCAGTCGAGACCAAAAAAGAGTTCAGCTGTGATGGCCAAGTAGCCTGCGGACTCGTGATTGTCTGCGCTCAGAAATAAATAGCCACTTCAGCATCAATAGATAATGCAATTTGCTTGTTTTGTGCTGGAGTGTCACTTGTTTCTTTAACTGCAGTATTGAAGAAGGCCTTGACTCCCGAAGAACTCCTAACTCCAGGGGCACCATATATGAAGAGGGCATTAACTGTAAGTATTGTACAATGCTCATTCTGCTGCTATACATCTTCAAATCTTGAGATGCAATCCAATGAAGCCTTTCCATTTTGTGGAGTCCTGTAGCTTAGTGGTTAGAGCACCCACCTCGCAAGCGAGAGACCTGGGTTTGGTTCCCGGCAGGATGAAATGTTGCAAGTTTCCTTACTCCACACGCCTCTGTTTACCTAACAGTAAGTAGGAACCTGGTTGTTAGTTGATTGGTTGATCGCTTTTCCTGGGGTAATAATTCCTTCAAAACAAAATTGGTCACTTCAATCCACGACTGCTGTGCGCAATTGGCTGCCACGTTTCACCCCAAACTTATACAGTCAATTCACTTTACAGTATATTCTGTGAAGTGTTTTGAGATATTTCTAAGTCGTGATAAGGTACTATATCAAATGCAAGGATTATTATTATTTCTTCTTATAACTGAGCAGCAGCAAATATTTGAGGTTACAATACGTGCCAAGACACAGAATATACAATTGGGTCATTTTTCTCAATATTCTGAAGATTTTGGCTAGACTTGTTAAAGATATTTTACATTCTGCTTCTGAACATTCTTCATTGCATATTTTGCAAAGTTGTTGATGAACAAGCTGCAACATTGGAAGAGATAAAAGCTACAAACGTTCATTCATGCTTAATAATTGTCTCTGGGTTTCCTTTTAGATTGTCGGAGATGCAGTTGGCTGGGGGTTTGTTGTCCGTGGAGGTAAGCCTTGCCACATCCAGGCAGTGGATCCCAGTGGTCCTGCCGCTGCTTCAGGAATGAAGGTAATATTCTCAGTTAGCTAGACAGTACAGCTGATAATTATACAAAGAAGTGTCTAAATGATGTGAAACAATTTTACAGGCATTTAGACAGATTTTTGTTTTAAACTGCAGAATTTTATACAAATCAGTAAGGTTTTTACACAAATCAGTAAGTATTGCCAATTGAATTCAATTGTAGAATAGATCTGTTTGAGAGGGAAAAGAGTAGATCTTAGGTCCTGTGTATTTAGAGGGAGCAATTTTATCAGGCCATTACTGCAGATGTGCTGATTAAGACAAGCAACCGACGTAGAAATGTTTGGCTTACTGTTGGCAGTGTACTTTCTATTTTGTTGTGGGTTCAGTTTGGCAAATAGTGCAATGTTGTTGAAATCACACCTTCAGTTTGACTGTAAAAGTCTGCCTCCAGTTACAAAGGGTACAGCAGCAGTAATATCCAGTTGTATACAAAGAAATGGTACTTGGCATCTCCATTCAGATCTTTGTCAAGAGAACTCTTTTTCCTTTGTCTCTTCCACCCAATGAAATGTTTAGCCCCTATAAATAATCAAGTTGAAACCTTTTCTATCATTGCATTTTGTTTTGCTTCACTTTTCCGGAGGGTATTAACTTCTTTTTAAAAAAAAAAGAGTCACTCAGTCCATGACTGTTTGTGGGATGCTGCTGTGCGCAATTGGCTGCGCGTTTCGCCCACAAAATATACAGTCAATTCACTATACAGTATATACTGTGAAGTGCTTTGAGACGTCTGAATGATATGATAAGGCACTATATCAAATGCAAGGATTATTATTATATTATCGATACAAGTGACTGGATTGAGCAAGGTACAAAGATTGTTCCCTTTTTATTTATAGTAATAATCCTTTGCATAGTGCCTTATCATGTCTTTGATCCACCAATTGACTAACAATCAGGATCCTACTGCTAGGGTTTTCTCTAAGTGTTGTACATTTTTGTTGTATTCAGTTACCAGAATGTTAACAGCACATAAATTCCCTTCAGTTTAATATCAAAGAACTTACTTGTAACTGGCTATCTTGTGGTTCATTAGCTGGAAATTCTTTTGCAAAGTGAATTCTGACCTCTATCACGTTTTTCCAGGATTTAATGATTGGTTAATGACCCTTCTGTATATTCACTAGAGAGCCCACTCTGTGCACTAATTGGGCTATCCTTAGTTTTGTATATATAAACAACAGTGTGGATAATGTGGCATCATAAAAATACAATGCAATGTACAATAACAAGATTACATTTATAGAGCTCCTTTCACGTCGGGAGGACGTCCCAAGGTGCTGGACAGTCAGGGGTCGGGACCCGAGCATGGAGGAGGGGTGGGGTAGGGGTGAGAGAAGGCAGAGAGGTGGGAGGGTGACTGAAGGCAAGATTGGAGGAGGGTCTTGAGACCAGCCTTGAAGGAAGCAAGGGAGGAAGCGAGACGAAGGGACTGAAGGGACCATTTCTCTGTATACAACTAGACATTACTGCTGCTGTACCTTTTGTAACTGGAGGCAAACTTTTACAGTTAAGTTGAAGGTGGGATGGAGTTCCAGAGTGTGATTGAAAGTGGGATGGAGTTCCAGAGTGTGGGGGCAGAGAGGCTGAAAGCCCGGACACCGATGGTAGGGTGGGTCGGGCGAGAGACATGGAGCAGGCCGGAGCATGTACAGTACTAACCAAAGCTCCATCAAGTCACCATAGCCCCACACCGTGCCAGTTCAGCTCTTTGTGGATTGTTTGTGTGTTTCTGTGTGTGTCTATAATCTTTTTCTGTGTTTGTCTCTCTCCCCCTCTTCTCTTTCTGTCCGTCTCTTTCGTGTACCTGTGTGTGTCTCTGTTTTTCTACATATTTTTTTTTCTCTCTTTCGCTATCTCTATTTATCCATCCATCAGTCTGTCTGTGTTTTCTCTCTTGGTGTCCACCAGTTATTTTGTTATATCTATGGGGTAGAATAAAAACCCACAATCCACAATTTTTATTTTTTTAAAAAAATCTTTTAGTTACCGTTTGGCCTGTAAGGTCCTATGGTGCCCGAGACTCCTTGAATTGTGTAGTGTCAGTTCTGCTCTGTATTGACTGACAGAAAGAAGTTCAAAGATGGAAATCTGCTTTTCTCTTGTTTGGTCCTTTCAGTTAGAGCTGCTCATTTTAGCCATTGAACAACCCTTGAACCTTGGAAATTAGAATAAAGCAATTAAAATGGAGTCTCATATACGATTCCAATTGTATCTAACAGACGGATTATCTGATTTTAAACTTTGGACTACAAGAATCTCCAATATTTTATTAATTTATTTTCTTCCTTCCCTATCTCCACTTTCCCTCTGTATCGGGATGGCTGCTCTCAGGAATTCACTTGAACTAAACTTGCCACTCTTGATAGCCTGCATATGTTCGGAAAAGACAGTAATATATTCTCTGGTAAATCCATCAAAAGTGTAAAATATGTCAACAGTGACAATATGAAAACAGACTTTCAAAAAGAAAAATGTCAAATTGTTATTCGCTAAAAATTAATGGATTGAAATAAATATTTTTCTTGTATACTAAAACGGCATGCATGCTGCTCTTTCCTGGTTTATGTTATAGAATACTTGAGGTCTAGTTCAAATGGATGCTTTCTGTAGTATTCAGTGTGTTTTTAATCCTGTCTTCCGGAGCAACAGAACCCAGCCAATAGGATCCTTTTTACTCCTACAGATGAACAGGCTGCCATATGAGGGGCTGACTCAGCCTAGTCCCAAATTCCAACAGTGTGTGTGGCTTGTGCAGTCTACGGCAAAGACCAGGAAATCCTAAAAAACAGAGTTGCTTGCAAGGTTAACAAGAGCCAAGTGGGAAGAATTGCAGTCCCTAGTGACTGGTGTGCTTCACCACGTTTTGCTGATGAATCAGCAAATCAATGAATCCAACCTTCACTGCGAGGAGATGCTGGATTTCCTTGAATCCAAGATCAAGGGAATTCGCTCCGCGGTCACTTCCCCTCCAACATCCACCAACCCCCCACCCCCTCACTCCCACACTCCGACTGCTACCCATCCTCCCCTACTCACTTTTGTACCCGTTTCCCCACCCTCTGTCACGAAACTCATCCTATCCCTAAAACCAACCACCTGCTCCCTTGACCCCATCCCCACTCCACTCCTTATCTCCCAGCTCCACTTTCTTGCCCCACATATCACCGACATCATCAACCTGTCCCTCTCCTCTGGCTCTGTCCCCATTCCCTTAAAAACTGCCACCATCACGCCCACCCTGAAAAAACCCTCCCTTGATGCGTCGCAGCTATCAAGCTACCGGCCCATCTCCAACCTCCCCTTTCTCTCCAAGGTCCTGGAAAGAGTTGTCGCCTCCCAACTGCGCTCTTTCCTTTCCACCCATTCTCTTTTCGAACCCCTTCAGTCAGGTTTCCGTGCTGCCCATAGCACAGAAACTGCCCTGGTCAAGGTCACCAATGATATCCTGACCATCTGTGACCAGGGCTCCCTCTGCCTCCTCGTCCTCCTCGACCTATCGGCAGCATTCGATACGGTCGACCACGCTATCCTACTCCACCGCTTGTCCTCCCACCTCAACCTTCAAGGCACTGTCCTTGAATGGTTTAGGTCGTACCTTTCTCACCGTCTTCACTTTGTCTCGACGAATGGCTTCTCCTCCACCCCCCGTACTGTCTCATGTGGTGTCCCTCAGGGCTCTGTCCTCGGTCCCCTCCTCTTCACCCTCTATATGCTCCCCCTTGGTGACATCATCCGCAGACATGGAGTTAACTTCCACATGTATGCGGATGACACCCAACTCTACCTTTCCTCCTCTACTCTCAACTCCACGACCACCGATGTCCTGACAGCCTGCCTGTCCGACATCGAGTCCTGGACGAGAGACAACTTTCTTCAGCTCAACGTGCGAAAAACCGAGGCCCTCCTGATTGGCTCGCGTCAGCGCCTCCGCACCTCAGGCGCCGACACCATCAGCATCCAAGGCTGCACTCTCCACCTCTCAAAGCCAGTCAGGAACCTCGGCGTTTTGTTCGACCCTGAGCTGTCCTTTCTCCCTCACATCCGCACCACAACTGGCACCGCCTTCCATCACCTCCGGAACATCGCCAGACTACGGCACTACCTCACCCCTCACGCTGCTGAAACCCTGGTTCACGCCTTTGTCACCTCAAGGCTGGACTATGGGAACTCTCTCCTCGCCGGCCTTCCCGCCACCTCCCTCCACAAGCTGCAGGTCATTCAGAACTCTGCAGCTCGTGTACTGTCCCGCACCAGGCTTCGGGACCACATCACTCCCACCCTCGCTCGCCTCCACTGGCTCCCCATCCCCCAGAGGATTGATTTCAAGATCCTCATCCTCACCTACAAGGCCATTCACGGCCTTGCTCCCTCCTACCTCTCCAACCTACTATCCCCCTACCTACCTGCCCGTACCCTCCGTTCCTCTGGCTCCGGTCTGCTCCACGTCCCCCGCCCCAATCGCCCTACCATCGGTGGTCGGGCCTTCAGCCTCTCAGCCCCGAGGCTCTGGAACTCTATCCCCCAGTGCCTTCGCCTTGCTTTCCTCCTTCAAGGTCGGTCTCAAAACCTTTCTCTTTGACCGAGCCTTCAGCTCCCCTCTCGACTCTCTTCCCCCTTCTTGCTCCCTCCCATCCCTCCCCTCACCCTGACCATTTCCCCCGTCCTCGCTCCCTCCCCTCACCCTGACCATTTCCCCCCTCCTCGCTCCCTCCCTCCCCTCACCCTGACCATTTCCCCCCTGCTCGGGTCATGACCCAACTGTGCAGCGCCTTGGGACGTCCTCCTGACGTGAAAGGCGCTTTATAAATGGAATCTTGTTGTTGTTGAATCAGGCTGGCTATTCTATCAATAACAGTGCATTTGAGTACCATGGACCTGCCTGCCTCAGGAACCAGATTGCCACAAAAAATTGACACTATTCCATTATTCAACTGTTAGGCAGGTCACTTAGAGCCAATTCAACCCCAAGGAATCCATGCTTACCATTTTCCTAACCGCCTCACCCCACCACTATCCCAATCCCATAGGCCAGCACCCTTCCTCCCTGTAGCAACTCCAATTTCTAACTACAAATCCACATCGCAGGTTTGTCCTGGACCTTGCGTATGAAAGGCAACAGCACAGATGAGATCCTTTTCATTATTTAATTACTTTATTTTAAATTATTTTCATTATTTAACAGTTATTTATTTAATAGTTTTATGGATTTTTTCAGTTCTTTTTGTACTATGTTCTATCCTTGCTGTGCACAATTGGCTGTTAACTTGTTAACTTTACAGTATATTCTGTGAAGCGCTTTGAGACGTCTAGAAGACGTGAAAAGCACTATATCAAATGCAAGGATAATAATAATAATTGTCTTATCAGAAAAGTTGCTTTGAATAAACAACAAAATTACATTTGTGTAGCGCCTTTCATGTCGGGAGGACGTCAAACCGCAACACAACTTAAAAGTACTGGAGATAACAGATGCTATTCTGGTGTATGCACTGAGTTTTGTTATTGTAGCTAATTTACAAGTGTTTTCTTCTATTGTGTTGGCGTGAGCTACTGCAGCTTTGTTAGGCTTGAAAATACCAATTATTTTAACATTTAGTGGAACTTGGAATGGCTCCAAAGTATTCAGACAAGTGGAACCTTTAGCCCGCTAACATTTATTACATACTTTGAGCAAATGTCAGCACACTGCAGTTGGCCGTTGGGAAGTGTTACATTTCTCTAACTGCACAAGAAGTGCTTTTTAAAACAAATTGTGATCAATATTGTTCTGCCTCAATAGTCCATAAGTCTTCAACAAAACTGTCATTGCATTTTACAGTATATCCTGTGAAGTACTTTAGGATGACCTCCTGACGTGAAAGGTGCTGTGCCAAATGTAAGGATTATTATTGAAAATATAGTTAATCATCACAAATATTGTGGCCACTTTTAAATGGTGCAAAATAATAATAATCCTTTTATTTGATAAAGCCCCTTATCACATCATTGAGAAGTCTCAAAAGCCCTTCACAGAATATATTGTAAAGTGGATTGGCTGTGTATTATTGTGGGCGAAACACAGCAACCAATTGCACACACCAGTGTCCCACAAACAGTGACCATATTATCATCTTTTTTTGAGGATCCACAGGTGCAGTTTTGGAGGAACACTTGCTTGTGGCAGTAAATTGAGGTCCCATCTGATTTTGTTTAGATAGATATTAAAAATCCCTTTGCAATATTTGAAGAAAGAGCTTCTTCTGGGGTGCTGACCAGATGTCCTCCAGAATACTTAGTCATTCATCTTATGGGGGATTTTGGAAAATGGTCACTAGACATGGCAGCAATTAGCTGTAAAGCACATTGAGAAGTTTTGCCGTGATGAGGTGCTGTAAAAATGCAATTTTTTTTCTCTTTCAATCCTAGGTTCGTCAGTTTATCGTCTCTGTGAATGGCCTGAATGTTCTTCACGTGGATTATAGAACTGTCAGCAATCTCATTCTGACTGGTCCACGTACCATAGTGATGGAGGTTATGGAGGAAATGAACTTCTGAGCCGGATTGGTCATCTGGAAACATGAAAAGATCTGAGCAGAGGCATCAGAGGAGCAGGGTGAAAATGTGCACAAGCTTACAGACACCACAATAAGGGAATCTCAGACAGAGTTCTTAGCTTCAGGAATGGAGCTCCACCCAGTTTCACACTAATCTTTGGTTTGGCTATAAATATCTGAATGTCTCTCTTTAATATTTTCAACACTGCATCAAGAATTTATCTTTATCTGGGCTGCCAGGCAATAGGCCTTGTGTTTTAGTAACGCATAAGGGATTTCCATTATTTAAAACCACTCCACTGTCCCTCCAGAACATTTTTACCTTTTCTCCTTTCTTCCCCAATCCTGCCCTAATCTCCCCATAAAGGAATACAAAGTATAAGTTGGACAAGTTCAACTTTAGATACAAATGTTTCCTGATCTTATACTTGGTGGATTTGTGATTGCACTTTACCAACCAAAAAATGAAATTATTCTATTCCTTCAAAAAAACTCAGTCATTTTGTATAAAATGTGCCTGTAAGGAGACTGACCTTTAAGAAGGGGGAATGTCAGAAGAAGCAAAACTGATTTATTGAGAGGAGTACATAGAAAAGGATTATGTTCCCCAAAATTACAGGGGATTTCTAGTACAAAACAAATAGTACATGTTGCAAACATGAAAAATCCTGGGCACTGTTTTTTGCAGAAGGCAAACTGAATCAGCACTGCACTGAAAGATAACCCAGGGAACAGATCTGCAGTTCCTCCTACATCTGCAGCTTTGCTGCATCGCTCATCATAATAAATGTGATCGCCCTTTCAACATCTTGAGAAATAATTAGGGTGAGGCTGTCCACCCAGTTTCACACTAACCTTTGATTTGGTTATAAATATCTCTTTTTAATATTTTCAACACTGAATCAAGGATCTGCTTTATCTGGGCTACCAGGCAATAGGCCTTGTGTTTTAGTAACGCATAAGGGATTTCCATAAGCGTTCTACAAGCGTTTTTTGTCAAACATTTCAGGTACCTTTCTCCAGAAATTATCTGAACCAGAAGATGAATAATAGAAAATGTTAACACACATTGTTGAATGTAGATCATGAAAATCCTCTGAGATGTTAGAGGGCAACATCTGTCTGTTTCATTCCACTCAGATTGAAGGGATTTGAGTGAATCCAAAGAAAATGGATTGTCTATCTTAAATAAATGGAGGAGGAAGAAAATCCTGCCTTGGCTTTTCCCTCTGAGGTTTTTCATTCACAGAACATTGAGACTGGAAGGGAGTGGGTTGTATAGGGTTTGCATGGGAAAGTACAGTGACTATAAACCCTAGGTGACCTGAAATCGGAGCTGTGGCTTCTTGTAGCCCACATTTTCTAGTGAGTCTATTGTCAAACGAACTCACCTGCATGGAGGTGAGGTATCACTCCTCTATTGGATCTATGCAGAATTTGAAGACTTATTTCTAGAGTAGAATTGTTGTTTAAAGTAAACTTCTGATAATTCAACCCTGGCTTAACTTATCACTACCACTTAAGTCATGCTGTCAATATCCTGGCCGCAGTTGTTTATGTATTTTACATATGCGTAACTCGCCATTCTGGATAACTCGTCACTGAGTCCTTTCTCCTTGGAATGATGAGTTATCGGGAGTTTACTGTATATTGAAAATGAGCGTCAGGACTAGTGCAGGTTCCCAAATTTTTCAACGGTATCAAAGTTTTGTGGCTTGTTTTGGATTGTTTATCTTTTTGAAGTAGAACCATTCTTTCTGTGCTAGATTTCATCATCATGGAGAGGAAAATAAACATTTTAGGGATAACCATGGCTCTCATTGTAATTTGAAATTAGCTTCTGGTACAGACTTGTTTCAAACTCTTTCAAATATATTTAGGCTTTTGCAGATAATGACTTTTTTTTTATAGAAACAAGCAATAATGAGGAAATATGGGATTCTGAATGTCCCTCCTTGGTGCCTCAATTAAAAAATGCACTGACAACTTTTTAACAGAAACTGTTATGGTACTGCAAGCTTATTTTACATACATAGTAGATGGTGCTAAGTAGATAAATAAATAGTGGGATCAGGAGTAACTCTCTTGTTGGGCATTGTAGAGAAGACATGGGGGCAAGAAAGTGATTGGTTCATGTTCTTATGGCTAGTATATTTATCAAACTGAAACTATGATTTTACAGTGGGTACGTTTAGTGATGGCAACTGAGAATCCAACGTGTCTAACAGATAATCTTATTCTTTACTCAGCCCTTATCCCCCCACCCCCTTGCCCTGTCCCGTCCCAGTCCATACACTAGCGGCACTAATAAATAAAGCTTCCACTCAGAGAGCCAGTTGCCACCAATTCCTTATTTTTAGAACAAAGGTGAACCAGGATGGTATCTCCCCAGAATGGTGTAACCAAGTATTTTATTGAAGAGTGTGAAATGTAACCCTATCCAACGTAAAGGACTTCAACTTACACAAAGCATTAGGGATATGTGACACACACTACTGTTGGTGAGACGATCTTGTCTTGTGGGCATGCAGTTTGTCCTGAACCACTTTATCATTCAGCATACTTTTACACTGGGGAACAACCCATGCTGCTATGACTTCACATGTGAATTTGTTTGTGTATGAGAAATATTATTCCCCTACGCATTGGAACACGTCAGTCATGGAACAGGATATGGTTCCTTTGTTTATGTGCAAAATTACAAGGGTTATTTTCATTAAAGGGCATCAGCAGTGCTGAGCTGAGGGATGAGGGTAATTTCTCAAAAGAAAGTTAAGATTCAGATATGCAAACTAAGTAAAAAAAACTTGCCATACAAACATATAAATATTGGCTTATGCCGCATCTAGGATAAGAATTGTTAACAATTAGGATAAAAAAATCAATGTGCAAAGGAGATGTAAAAGAAGCTACACCAGTGTTGCCTTTATTGTGTTTCAAACTGGATTATGTGGCTTATGGTGAAATGCTCTTTCAGGAATAAATGGGGCAGCAGTGCCCTGTAAAGGAGTCCATAATCTAAAAGTGCTCGCTTTTCACCAGGGAGTTTAGCAGATGTTTAGGTGGAATTAATCTAATTGAACATGATGCAAGGTGGTTTTCTTTATTGGGGCTACGGGGGTGGGGGGGAAAGAAGGAAGAGAGAAGAAATTATGCCCTACGAGGAAACGATGGGAGAGGTGTGGATTGCTGAAACCGGTCATGTGTTTTTTCATACAGTGCAAACTGACATAAAAGAATGAAGTGCCACACATCTTGCTAGCCTTCTCACCTCGAGGTTAGAACTTTGTGGGCTCAGATCCCATGTCAGGACTTGAAGCTGACACAAGTGCAGTACTCGGTGGGAGCACTGCATTGTCAGAGGTAGCAGCTTTCAGAGGAGACGTTAGGATGAGTTTTCACCTGCCTGTGCACGTGAGCATTTATCAACCCATGACACCATCTAAAAAGAGAAGGAGTCCTGGCCAACAATCCACCATAGTAATTAGCCGTTCAACTCATCACTGTTTGTGGGACCTGTACAAATGGCAACCGCATTTGCATACAAAATAAATCACGACACCAGCATTTTGATAAATACTTTGACTTAATGAAAATAAAAAAATGCAAATTTTCTTCAAACAAGAAACCCTTGTCCTGAATATAATCATGGAGGTCGGTTCCCTTTCATCATTTCTCCAACCACTTCAGACAGAATAGTTTCCAGTAGCAGCAGTTTAGTGCTGTAATGCAGAATCAGTGGTGACCTGGTGTCGCCTGCCATTGCACTGGTAGGACACTTTTAAATATCACTTAGAGTTTATTCAGTTATTGAACTAACTTTGCAGCGCTGCTGAAGGTGAAGATTTCTATATTGCTGACATTTTCCCTATAATTAAAGAGTCAGTCATACACTGCTCCTATTACCCAGGAAACACAAAGAGATGCAATTTTTGTCTCATTCAGTGACAAAAGGACTATCGTTATAGTGATGGCTGTTTGCAACACCCAGCTTTAATTATTTCTCTCTGACTGGTACAAAGTTAGAAAATTCAGCAAAATACATTGGAGCGCAAGTGTGCATTTCAAAGCAATAGCTTGGTGCCCGGCCTTTACACTTATTATATTCAACCTCACAGTGTTTTAATTACTCACCTCTCAATATTTTTCAAATTGGTTGTTTCAAACACCATCTCATGGAAATGTATAATCTAACTGAAGCGATACCACATATTTTAAACTCAGTACAATATTACTGCAATGTACAACTACTCTGTCCTCCCCGGCCCCCTTTCCCCGCTGCTAAACACACATAATAAAATTTGACTCAAATTTGGGTGTAAATAGAATATAACAAGTAGCTAAGGACTAAATGACAATTTTACTTGCATGCACATTCTATAATTATGCTTCTGTACAAGTATACATTCAGCGGAGAGTTGACCTCTCTAAGCATTGCACTTTCTTGGCTTTGAATGTGGTAGGGAAATGGTTAATCTACACCTGTGTGCACTTGTGACACGGTGGAAGGTACAAAAGTTTGTTTTTCTCCATGTAATTAGTTGACCTGACCTATAGACTGTTCTTGGGGCTGTTTTATTTCATATGAGATGGAGTAATAAACAGACCTTGAAGTCAAGCAGTACAGCCTTGCTCGAAAGTCATAAAAAACAAAGACCTACAGTAAAAATGACGTGAGTTGGAAGTGTACAGTTTGTTAACTTGTAAAGAATGATTGCATCCCACAGCTGTTTTTCAGTGTAAGCAAAACCTTAATATCCAGCCACATAATGCAAACAATAGCTCTGGATATATACAATGGTATCTAAATCAATGCATGATAAAATTATTAAATGTAATGCTTTGCTGGGTATTGGGTTATGGCATTACTTTGTAAATAATAAATAAATTGGATTACCAATTACTGTTTGCTTTATAATGAGGAGTCATGCAATGTTTGATGACTTTATTGGAATTATGACAAACTAAGTCATATCTCTTGACATTTCGAGCATGATCCAAGATTAGGTAACTAACTGAACTAGTTACGAGAATGTTGACTAAACTATTGCGTTAACCTTTTTTGGTGCCATTTGTAAGACAGGTACGTCCATCAGTCTCGTGCAATGGGAGCCATCTGCAAGTAGGGAGGCTACATGGACGAATGCGTATCATTCTTTTTCAGAAATTCTATTTTGTACATGGAAATATTTTAAAAAGAAAACAAATGCAGCATTTTTAGAAACTTCTATATAAAGTAGGATTTTTTTTAAATACCAGGGTATATAAAGGATTTTCAATTTGCTGTATAAATGCTCCAATTGTTTGATCAACATGTGTTTGTCTGGTACTATCTGTATACCTGTTTGATTGAGAGGCTCACTGATAATCTATCGGCAATCGGTCTGACTTGGGTCATTTCGAAACAAGTTCAAGGTCTTTATTTTATAGTAGTTATAACTCTGTAGTAAGAAGATGGATTATTGTTAAACAGTGATGGGCATTTCAGAACCACAAGAATTGGCCAAAAAAAATTTATAAATCAGATATTTTTTATTACACCGCATTGAAGGATGTTGTACTGTATCATTTACCACTGTCACCAGTGGAGCTAAGAATATTTACTGCTTATCTCTCCAACTCCAAATGTTTCCCCACATGTACAATAAATTCAAGTGAACTTTCAATGTTGCTATTTCTTGTTGTTACAAATTTATTCAGGATTGTCGAGAAAAATGCCCATAAAGGTTTTACCTGAATTCAGACTGTTGGTGATGGTTGCTTTTTTTAAAATAAAAGATCAGAATTTATATACAAAGTTATTTTTGTAAATCGGTAAAGTGGCATTTTATTGGCTAATGGTATTAATAGTGCAAAGAAGTGTAACGTGACAGATTGCTGTAGCTCAGAATGTGAAATAAATCTTGGTTTAATTTGTTCTTTTAAAACAAAATGTTTTTCTTGTGTCTTCATCATATCTTCATCGTATGTAAAGTACTCCACTGGCTTAATTTAAAATTTTACCTTCTGAAATGTGCCTTGTAGCCATTTTTTGAGGGGCAGCATAGCTCAGTTGGCAGCACTATCACTACAAGGTTGTTGGTTCAAGCTCCACTTCAGGCCTTTGAATTCAAAGTGTAGACTGACACTCTAAATGCTGTATTGGGCCAGCACTGCTTTTGTTGGAGGTGCTGTCCTTTGGATGAGATATTAAAACTGAGAACCCATCTGCCTGTTAAGGTGGATGTTAAAGGTCCCAAGGCACTGCTTGAAATGAATAGGGAGATTCTCCTGGTGTTCTGGCCTCAAATAATTTTTTTTGCATGAAAATGATACAGCTGTAAACTGGAGAACATTCATTGACGCTTCCCTGAACTCCACCTTTTGTCCTTGCCAACCTAAAAATGTTGTCAGCTTTATTTGCACCAATGTAATTTTAAAGAATATACCTTTTTAAATTGGTTCTCAATAGACAATGCAAACTGTTACCACCAGTCTGTAGCACTTTCCTGAATTAATTCCCTGTCATGAATGCATGGCTGCTGGACGGAATCTCAATTCCTGCACGTGGAGAGTGCAAGGTGGTTGCTGGCTGGAAGTAGCAATGTGATTTATGAAGGGGAAGTGTGCTAGTTTACCTGATTGATTTATATGCGCGCAGCCTCTGTATATAAGTGCAGGTAAAGCTGCTGGGATTTGACATCATTCAATGCCACAATCAGAAGGGAAAATAGGTGACTTTGAGGAGTTTATTCTGCAAATTCAGCATTAACAGCCCACATTCACAAGTACTGTACCAGTTTTGAAAAGGTATTTACATATCCTGGTAGAAAATAAAGCTAGTGGGGAATACAATGCAATTATAACAACTTGCATTTATATAGAGTCCCTCACAGGGTAGTGTCCTAGAGCGCTTGACAGTGGTGGAGCATGAGACCGAGCCTGGGACTTGTCTATCGGATCAATTTAGATGCTACATAGCCCAGGTGAGAGATGTTCAAGCATTTACAAGAATTGTCTTGAGCTTTGTCATAATATTCTTTCTTGAAGTCATTCCAGGAATAATTAGAGTTACATTGAATAATACAGCACAGAAACAAGCCATTCAGCTCAACCAGTCCATGCTAGCGTTTAAACTCCACACAAGCCGCCACCCCTACTATTGCCCTCATCGATATCCCTCTGTTCCCTAAACCCACCTATTTATAATTCTATATCTCCTATAATTTTCATATCTGTTTACTATTCTTT
Source organism: Callorhinchus milii (assembly GCF_018977255.1). Lineage (NCBI taxonomy): Eukaryota > Metazoa > Chordata > Chondrichthyes > Chimaeriformes > Callorhinchidae > Callorhinchus > Callorhinchus milii. The sequence continues at coordinate 81,229,436 of NW_024704743.1, forward strand.
AGCGTTCACGTCATGACCCAACTGTGCAGCGCCTTGGGACGTCCTCCTGACGTGAAAGGTGCTTTATAAATGGAATCTTGTTGTTGTTATAGAATCTGTATGCTCAAAAGTCCAACTAGTAAGCCGTAAAACCATTTTGTCTTAAAAAAGGAAGATTGTACAGAATTGTGTAGAATTCTTACATTTGGAAGCTAGCTCTTTTTAAGAACGCAGAAAAGTGGCAAAATATTTAAACCGTAAGACCCACTGGCTAAAACTGGGTGAACATTATAGCTTATAGACTATTTTCAGAACAGAAAGAAACCATTCAGCTCATCGTGGTGCCTGTTCTGATGCTATTTCCTTCAATATTGCTCAGATCCCTTTCCCTGTTTTTCTCCTGTATCATTTAACATTATTTCCTCAAGCATTTGTTCAATTTTCATTTCAATGCTGTTAATGGCATTGGAAAGAGTAAACTGTGGAAAATTCCTAAATTCACTCTTAAATTTGGAAGCCAAATTTCTCAAGAATTGTGGGGAAGCAGCTTCCAAATTAAGACTGAATTTAGGAATTTTTTGAGATAATTCGCAATATCAAATTGCAAGAGAAAATGGCCTGTTCCACTAAGACTGGGTGTAATTTCAGGCCATGTTATTCTGAGTTTTTTTTGTGTTGAGCAGCTGTTACAGATGCTGAGTGTCCAGATCCCAGTTGTCTGATTGTATGATTTGTGATGGTGTTGTTTGAAGTTACTCAGCAGAAACATCTATGACCAACATACACATATTTTTCAATTTGTTTTTCTTCTCCTGAATTGAACATGTCAGTGTTGCACCAGCACTACACTGGAATGCCAGCCGAGGATCTGAGTTCAAAGCCCTGACATGGTACTTGAATCTACAACGTTCTGAGTCATAGGGGAGAATGCTACCAATTGAGCCAGGCAGACACCTAATGTTTTGACATTATAAATGTTATAAAAATGCTCATTCAACAACAACTTTCATTTACATAAACATATTTGACATAGGATAAATGTCTCAAAGCGCTTTTACAAAACAGCCCAGAAGATTTAGCCCAGAGCAGGAGGAGAGGAAGGCGAATTTAAGGGTGTTGACCAAACTACTGTCAAATGGTTTGAGTTTTTAGGTGGGTTTTAAAGTACTATATGAATGTAAACTTTTTTGTCCTCCAGTATAACACATGCATTTATTCGCTTTATACTTTTCTTGCAAATTCATGAGTTGGAGCAGAATAGCTGCAGCTGTTCAAACATAAATCATGGGGACAGAGTAACTTCAATTTGATCCAAATTCCCACGATTTAACTCCAATCTGGGTTGGGCCAGTTAAGGGGTGGGACCACATTAAATCATCGGATCAGCTGGATCAGATGGCTTGCATCTGGACTCTCAGAGTCAGTGTTGGCTGTTTTACACACAAAACATCCCCAAATTATTCATTTTATCAAAGCTACTAATTTTAAAAGTGGCTGAAATAAATGCAGTTTATATCACTTGAAGTGTGTTGAGTTAAAGTACTATGTTGAATATACATTGTACGTATTGTAACTTGCACAAAGAAATGAATACATCTTTACGAAACATCTTTGATCATAATTTGGTCACTCAATCCATGACTGTTTGTGGGACACTGCTGTGCGCAATTGGCTGTTTTGACCACAAAATATACAGTCAATTCACTTCACAGTATATTCTGTGAAGCGCTTTGAGACATCTAGTGGATTCCTGTAGCTCAGTGGTTAGAGCACTCGCTTTGCAAGTGAGAGACCTGAGTTCAATTCCAGGCAGGGCGAAACCTTGGGCAAGTTTCCTTACTCCACACACCTAATAATAATCCCTCCAAAAACCCAAACCAATAATAAATTGGTCATTTTCAATCTACGACTGTTTGTGGGACATTGCTGTGCGCAATTGGCTGCCGCATTCGCACACAAATATACAGTCAATTCACTTTACAGTGTGTTCTGTGAAGCACTTTGGGACGTCCTCCCGACGTGAAAAGCGCAATATCAAATGCAAGGATTATTATTATTATCTCAAAGGCATAAGGTGCTATATCAAATGCAAGAATTATTATTATTGATGGAGACATTATCCACCTTGGTCTAGAATTACTGTATTAATGTAATATTTTAGAGCATTTGCCAACAATTTGTTCAGGAAACATGAAGGACATAGATGATAGCAGAACGTGAAGATACTATACTGCTTTTTCTTAAAGAAATTATATATAAGAGAACTGCTGCTACTCCAAGCTCTGGTTACATTTATACTTAAAAGATTATGGAATTGAGTCTGTCTCCCTCCTTCATGTCTCCATCTGTCTCAGTCTCGGGTGTTTCCTATTAGTGGGAAATTACTGTAAAATTAGTGGGAATGTGTCAGGAGAACAGAGCTTTAACCCTCACACTTTGACTCATCTGAATCCCTTGATAATGTTGCACACCCTCCCACTCATCTCTCGTTCTATATAGCTTCAGCACAACATTCGATCCAGGTGTGAGAGATCCCACTGTCTGTTTTGTTTTTCGACTCTTTGCAAATGGTTGGCGAGCCTCTTATGGAAGAAAATCTCTGCGTATTAATTTTGTGGTGATTCGCAGCCCTGGTCTATACTGTGGGAGGTCTCAATCAAAATAAAGCATGCAACTGTATGTTGGAGAGCTGGAAGGAAAAAATGCACCTGACAGCAGGGATCACAGTCAGCAGCTACAGGCACTGCTTGTAATGGAAAGGCTGAGCAATCTCTTGGGAGGTAGATTCTGTGAAGTCTGTGATGGTGTGTGCATTAATTATATGTTCCTTGGATTTGCATGGATTGGAGAGAAGGTAGCTGTTTGCTTTCTGTGCAGAGTGGTGTAAGGTGAAACCTACTTTCTTTCTACTGTATTGGTCATGTAAACCCAGACAGCCAACGCTGTATCTTTCTGTTCACAGCATGTAGTGGAGCTATTGATCAATATAAAGGTGCGACTGGCAGGAAGAACTGTTTCTCGACACAACTAGTTATTCATAACAGCAGGGCCCTGGCAGGCTGGTGGGTGCATGCTGGAGCCTCATTCAGGTGGATACAAGGCAGTGAAAAAGCAATACATGATCACACTACATGAATATAAGCTCAAGGGCACTGAGATTACACAAGTTTCAGCACACTAAGCACATTTGTAACACACTTAGTCTTTAAATACCTTACAGAAATTACACCAGAGTGTGTATTGAAGTAATGTTGGAATCTAACCAGCTAAAACCACAAAGCTTGCCATTGATATCACTGTCTAGCAGTTTTTCCAGTAAATGTCCAACATAAGAACACCCTACCCGTTGGGCTTTGGCTTGCAGGGTTAGCAGGAAATGAGCGGGAAGAGTCGCTGCCCCCAGTGAGTGGTCTGCCCTTCCATGTCCTGCCCGTGAGCCAGGCTGGCTGTGCTGTCATCAGCAATGCCCTGGCGTACTGCGGATCCGCCTGGCTCAGGAACTGGACCTCTGAGATCACCACAGAGGGTGGGCTCGATTCTGACATTCAGTTGCCAAACATGTCTCCTTGGAACCAGTTCAGCCCCAACGAGATCCCACTTACCTTCCCCCCGCCCGCCCCTCCCGGAAACTAGTCACTAGTTGGTCATTTGACATCCGACAAGCCCGGGTTTGAGGCTCTCACTAGGTGGATGGCAGGTACCAGGAACTCCCTGCGAGTTTCCTGTTGGGCAACACAGCTCAGTATGAAATGTATGCGAACATTACCACCATCTCCCTGTCCTCAGCTCGGACACACATCCCTTCCCATTAAGCGACGGTACCACCAGTTGGAGGTGCAGAGCTTGAGCAGTAGCTGCTTACCTCTCTGCAAAGCAATTGAGTCCTGTAGCTCAGTGGTTAGAGCACTCGCTTTGCAAGTGAGAGACCCGAGTTCAATTCCAGGCAGGGCGAAACCTCGGGCAAGTTTCCTTACTCCACACGCCTAATAATAATCCCTCCAAAACCAAAAAAAAATAATAAAAAAAATTGGTCATTGTCAATCTATGACTGTTGTGGGACATTACTGTGCGCAATTGGCTGCCGCGTTCACCCACGAATATACAGTCAATTCACTTTACGGTGTATTCTGTGAAGCGCTTTGGGATGTCCTCCCGACGTGAAAAGCGCTATATCAAAATGCAAGGATTATTAATTAAGGTGGATTCCAGCTGCAGGATGTACAAACGTGTGTTCATGAACTCAGACTCCAGGTAATGCCTTCCAGTAGCTGTTGCCTCAAGCCTCAGAGATTCCTCATCAGCTAACTGGTGCCTTCAACACGGTGGGAGGACCTTTACAGGACAACAACAACAACATTACATTTGTATAGCGCCTTTTACGCCGGGAGAACATCCCTTTGTAACTTCCTGCTCCCATCTACACAATTTACTGTGCCTCCTAACTTTGTGTCAGCTGCAAATTTCGAAATTTTAAAACTCTCTATTCCTTCATCCAAATCACTTATATACATGAAGAAAAGCTGAGGTCCCAGTTCATACCCCTGGGGATCACCACTTGTCACATCCCACCAATCAGAGAATGTTCCCTTTATCCTTATTCTCTGTTTCCTGCCTCCCACCCCATTACCAAGCTACATCGCAAGGTTACCTCCGATTCCATGCGCTTTTATTTTTACTAATAAGCTCTTGTGCAGAACCTTACCAAATGCCTTCTGGAAGTCCATGTAGATTACATTCATAGACTCTCTCTTATCCACCATGTTAGTAACCTCCTCAAAAAATTCAATTAGATTTGTCAGACATGACCTACCCCTCACAAATTCATGTTGACTCTCGTTGATTAGCTCATACTTGTCCAGTTGCTCAGTCATTCTGTCGCTGATGAGAGATTTCAGTAACTTCCCCACAAATGAAGTTAAGCTGACAGGTCTGTAGTTACCTGGTTTCTCCCTCCCTCCCTTCTTAAATAATGGAGTGACATTTGCAATTCTCCAATCCATGGGCATAATTCCTGAATTTAAACAGCTTTGGAAAATTATGACTAACACATCTGCAATTTCCTCCTCTACTTATTTTAACACCCCAGGGTGGAATCCATCAGGTCCTGGAGATTTGTTCTATCTTTAGTCCCATTATTTTCTCCATTACCATTTTTAAAATCTATATTGAATCCATTTAGTACTTCTCTTTGGTTTATTTTTAGGTTCTCTTGTACCGCCGGTGTTTTGTCCGCTTCCTCTACTGTGAAAACAGAAGCAAAGTATTCATTCAACAAGCCTGCCATTTCCTTATTGTTCATTAGTCTCACCTACATCTGTCTTTAATGGGCCCACATTTCCCTTTACCACTCTCTTTCCGTTAATATATTTATAAAAATCTTTACTGTTGCTCTTGATGTCCCTTGCAAGTTTTTTCTCATATTCCCTTTTTGCACTTCTTTGTATCTCGTTGTTGCTTTTTATATGTCTCCCTGTCAGACTGTTAACTAATTCTGGTTTGTTACTCATCACCAAATCTAGTATGGCATGTTGCCTTGTCAGTTCTAAAACATTGCTCCAGAAAACTATCCTGAATATATTCTAGAAATCCGTTGCCTACGTTGAGCTATTCTGCTTCTCTAAGTCTATGTGAAAATTAAAATCTCCCATTACAACCACATTGCTTTTGCTACATGCTTCCCTGATCTCAATATTTTTACACTCCCCCACTAAATCACGAGAGTCTTGCTTCCTTTGCAGTTCCTTAATTCTCCCGTAGTGTTTCCACGGCCTGATCACTCTTACTGCAATCCTTTCTTTCTGCTGCTGTAATTGTGTCTTGTATCATTATTGTTACTCCTCTTTTCCCAATTTCCCTTTCTAAAGGTCTTATAGCCTGGTGTACCTGGACTTCCAAAATGCGTTTCACAAAGTACTATATGGAAAACTCCTTCATAAACTAAAGTCACTGAGTAGCAAGGGCAAGACTTAGACATGGATTTGAAATTGACTAAAAGGAAGGAAAGCACAGGATAGCTTTTAGCATAGATTTACATAGAATGTACAGCATGGAAACAGGCCATTTGGCCCAACCAGTTGGTGACTGTGTTTATGCTCCACATGAGTCTCCACCTTCTCCTTACTCCCTCTCACATCCTTCTATTCCCTTGTCTATCATGTGTATATCTAGCTTTCTTTTAAATACATCTATACTATCTGCTTCAATCGCTGCTTTGGACAACAAGTTCCACATTCTCATTATCTGGACTGGGATCCATCCTGTTCCTTGTATACATTAATGATGCATTTGTGGAGACCTGTAGCTCAGTAGTTAGAGCACTAGCCTCGCAAGCGAGAGGACCTGGGTTCAATTTCCGGGCAGAGCAAAATGTTGGGCAAGTTTCCTTACTCCATATGCCTCTGTTTACCTAGCAGTAAGTAAGAACCTGGCTGTTAGTCGACTGGCGGATCGCTTTTCCCGGGATAATAATTCCTTCAAAAAATTTATTTTTAAAAAATAATAATTTGGTCACTCAATCCATGACTGTTTGTGGGACACTGCTGTGTGCAATTGGCTGCTGCATTTTGTCCATAAAATATAGAGTCAATTCACTTTATAGTATATTCTGTGAAGCGCTTTGAGAATTCTTGAAGATGTGATGAGGCGCTATATAAAATGCAAGGATTATTATTATTATCATCTGAATTCACGGTCCGAGTGTAAGGTAATTAAATTTGCAGGTAACACCAAATAAGCCACGCCTTCCCTTTCCAACTTGGCTTTGGCAGAGACAACGTCAATTACAAAAGGAACAAATGACGGAAGGAAAATAAAATTTAAGAATAGTTGCACTAGTTTCAGCACAAATTCTCCAGAGGATAAAGGACTATTGGGGGGAAATTTGGAATCAGAGAAAGCAACAAACGACTTACAAGGTCTTGCAAAGGGAACTCGATAGGATATGCACATGGGCTGATAAATCGGAAATGAAGTTCAATAAATATAAATGCTAGATTCTGCATTATATAGCTGCTGTAGGCAAATATGTAAACAAAATCAGATGCATGTGATACTGCAGTAATTTGGCTGGAGACAGAATGTATGAGTTGCATAAACAGACAGCATAGAAATCAATAGAAGTTATGGTCATTTTCAAGGAATCTGGACAGATCTGGTTGCTGCATTTACCAGAATGGTATCTACATGAAGTTAAACAATGAAGTTAAACAATGCAGCACTTTTCCAGCACTACTTAGTGTCAGTATAAACTATATGAGTTCCAAGTCCCTGATTCAGAGACGAGAGTGCTACCAACTGAGCTGAATTGTAATTTAATTGTTTTTTTCTTTCACCTACCCACAGAGGAATTAGGGTACATTGGTCCAGTCCATCTTTCAGTTATTCTGTAACAAAAGAATTATAAAAAATACTAACCTCATCACAGATGGTTCTGAAGATCTTCACTGAATGATATGGACAATTTCCCCAGAGATCAGCCATGACTTCCCTTTCCAACTTGGGTTTGGCAGAGACAACTTTAATTACAAAAGGAACAAACGACGGAAGGAAAATAAATTTAAGAATAGTTGCACTGGTTTTCAGCACAAATTCTCCCGAGGATAAAGGACTATTTTTTACAGAAGAAAAATCTAAATTTGTTTCTTTTTTTTGCTTTAAAGATCAAAACTTGCACATGTACTTTGATTGGGAATGGTCAAGATTTGGATGTTTTCAGAACAATGAAATTCCACCTTGCCTTAACTTGTCGGAACTTTTTGTTCTTAAAATTTAAGATTACCCAGATTCGTGGAAAATTGTTAAATCTTAATTTGGAAGCATATTCCACACACTTATCTTTTTATAAAAAGAAAAATATAAGCCTGAAAATATATCGACCAAACAAAAGAGTCATTATAAACTAGTAATAACTTAATTTTGTTCACAAACATATGTGGCAGTGCAGCTAACCATAGGACTGTTCTTGTTCATATGAGATACAGTATTTTCTCTCTACTGCAATTGTTGAGGCAACCACACTGACATTAGGATATGATCGCCATCTAGTGATGATTGTTATAAACCAAGTTTAAGTGCTGTAGCCATGTGTTGGCTTATTTGAGCGTTCTCTCACCTCTGCGCCAGAAAACCGGGTTTAAGCTCCATGCCATGACTTAAAAGGTCATAGTCTAGGCTGGCATATTGTGCCGTGTTATGCGATGTGCCGTCATTCAGATGAGACATTAAACTGAGGCCTCGGCTGCCTGCTCAGGTGGACGTTAAAGAACCCTATTCGAAAAGAGAAGGGAGTTTCTCCCGGTGTTCCGGCTAAAATTCCTCCAAGATAAAATTGGTCATTCAGCTGAAACATAGTTGTTTGTGGGATCACACAAAGAATGGAAGGGGAAGTGGGAAAAATACTTCTTTACACAGAGAGTGTAGAGTGTGGAATTCTCTGCCACAAACTGATGTTCAAGTAGTGGCCATAAATTTAGGTGTTTCTTACAAAGGAGAAATAGATTTGCAGTACAGAGAGTGAGCAGGAGAGTGGGATTAGGTTAGACAGAGAAAAAACATCAGCCCATACTTGACATGCCAAATCACTTTTTTTTGCGTGTACTATAATCCCGATTCTGTTTTAGATTTTAAAGCCTGTGAGGAAATGCCTTCAAATGGTGAGATTTATTATATTATTACTGTATATGTATATTTTTCTGGTTGCTTTGGAAACTCTCACATGTCACCAGACCAGGAACGTTTCAGTGCTTTACATTGTCTAAGATATCACAAAGCGATGTACACCAGAAGGTTGCAGATTTGATCTCTGCGCTCAGAGATAGCTCAGATGGCCTGTCTTAGGCAGGCTGTAGTTGGAGGTCCTCATCTCCTGAAGGGGCTTCAGTCTTCCTGGGATTCATTTCGATAGTTGTTAGTAGTCTTGCCAAGAGGCCATTCTTCATGTGTCATAAGGTGTTTGGCAGTAACTGTTTGACTGTTGAGGTGATCGCTGCTTAACCTCAACCAGCTATCATCAATGTCCATACATGTATTTTCTCTAGCATCAGGGTGCGATGGACAATGACCGGGACTGGGAACTCTGACTGAATGTTCCTCACCAGAAAGGAAAGTGGTTTGCAGCTCTTTATGGTCATTTCCCTTCCCTTGCTCAGCATCCAAACCCATCATTGTGAAGCATTCTGAATCCTAATCCTACATGAAGGGAACTAGATACAATGCAATACAAAATTACATTTGCAAAGCGCCTTTCACATAGGGAGGACGTCCCAAGACGCTGAATAGTCAGGGATTAGGACCTGAGCAGGCGGGATGTGGAGCAGGCCGGAGCCTGCTAAGCAGAGGGTTGATATAGCGCCTTTCACAACAACAACAACAAGATTCCATTTATTGAGCGCCTTTCACGTCAGGAGGAAGTCCCAAGGCGCTGTACAGTTGGGTCAGGACCCGAGCAGGGGGGAAATGGTCAGGGTGAGGGGAGGGAAGGGAGGGAGCGAGGAGGGAGTCGAGAGGGGAGCTGAAGGCACGGCCAAAGAGAAAGGTCTTGAGACCGGCCTTGAAGGAGGAAAGGAGGAGCAAGGCGAAGGCACTGGGGGATAGAGTTCCAGAGCCTAGGGGCTGAAAGGCTGAAGGCCCAGCCACCGATGGTAGGGCGGTTGGGGCGGGGGATGTGGAGCAGACTGGAACCAGAGGAACGGAGGGTACGGGCAGGTAGGTAGGGGGATAGTAGGTCAGAGAGGTAGGAGGGAGCAAGGCCGTGAATGGCCTTGTAGGTGAGGATGAGGATCTTGAATTCGATCCTCTGGGGGATGGGGAGCCATTGGAGGCGAGCGAGGGTGGGAGTGATGTGGTCGCGAAGCCTGGTGCGGGACAGTACACGAGCTGCAGAGTTCTGAATGACCTGCAGCTTGTGGAGGGAGGTGCCGGGAAGGCCGGCGAGGAGAGAGTTCCCATAGTCCAGCCTTGAGGTGATAAAGGCGTGGACCAGAGTTTCAGCAGCGTGAGGGGTGAGGTAGTGCCTTAGTCTGGCGACGTTCCAGAGGTGATGGAAGGCGGTACCAGTCGTGGCGCGGATGTGAGGGAGAAAGGACAGCTCAGGGTCGAACAGAACCCCAAGGTTCCTGACCGGCTTTGAGAGGTGGAGAGTGCAGCCTTGGATGCTGATGCTGTCAGCGCCTGAGGTGCGGAGGCGCTGACGTGAGCCAATCAGGAGGGCCTCAGTTTTGCGCACGTTGAGCTGGAGAAAGTTATCTCTCGTCCAGGACTCGATGTCGGACAGGCAGGCTGTCAGGACATCGGTGGTCGTGGAGTTGAGGGTAGAGGAGGAAAGGTAGAGTTGGGTGTCATCCGCATACATGTGGAAGTTAACCCCATGTCTGCGGATGATGTCACCAAGGGGGAGCATATAGAGGGTGAAGAGGAGGGGACCGAGGACAGAGCCCTGAGGGACACCGCACGAGACAGTGCGGGGGCCGGAGAAAAAACCATTAGTGGAGACAAAGTGAAGATGGTGGGAGAGGTAAGACCTAAACCACTCAAGGACAGGGCCTTGAAGGTTTAGGTGGGAGGACAAGCGGTGGAGGAGGATAGCGTGGTCGACCGTATCGAATGCTGCCGATAGGTCGAGGAGGACGAGGAGGCAGAGGGAGCCCTGGTCACAGATGGTCAGGATGTCATTGGTGACCTTGACCAGGGCAGTTTCTGTGCTATGGGCAGCACGGAAACCTGACTGAAGGGGTTCGAATAATGAATGGTTGGAGAGGAAAGAGCGCAGCTGGGAGGCGACAACTCGTTCCAGGACCTTGGACAGGAAGGGGAGGTTGGAGATGGGCCGGTAGCTTGATAGCTGCGACGCATCAAGGGAGGGTTTTTTCAAGGTGGGAGTGATGATGGCAGTTTTTAAGGGAATGGGAACAGAGCCAGAGGAGAGGGACAGGTTGACGATGTCTGTGATATGTGGGGCAAGGAGGTGGAGCTGAGAGATAAGGAGTGGAGTGGGGATGGGGTCAAGGGAGCAGGTGGTGGGTTTCAGGGATAGGATGAGTTTGGTGACAGAGGGTGGGGAAACGGGTACGAAAGTGTGTAGGGGAGGATGGGTAGGAGTCGGAGTGTGGGAGGGAAGGGGTGGGGGGTGGTGGATGTTGGAGGGGAAGTGACCGCGGAGAGAATTCCCTTGATTTTGGATTCAAGGAAATCCAGCATCTCCTCGCAGTGAAGGTTGGAGGAGATGACCTGCACGGGGTGGCGGGGGGGAGGACGACCCAAGGAGCTGGACAGTCAATACTTCGGATCCGAGCTGGGGGTCAAATTGGGGAGTGTGGAGGGCAGGGCGGGAAGCAGGGCGGTTGTAGAGGAGGGTCTTGAGATGGGTCTTGAAGGAGGCAAGGAGGGGGCGAGGTGGAGGGACTGCGGGATGGAGTTCCAGAGGGTGGGGGCAAACTGGCAGAAGGCCCGCCAGCCAATGGTGGGCTGGGCAAGGCGGGGAACGTGAAGAATGCCAGAGCCCACTGAGCGGAGGGAGCGGGCAGGATGGTAGGGGATTTGGAGACCGCAAAGGGAGCAAGACCATGGAGGGCTTTGATGGTGAGGACCAGGATCTTGAACTGTATCCTCTGTGTGATGGGGTTAATAGGGTCACGGAGCCTGATGCGGAAGAAGACACAGACTGCAGAGTTCTGGATGATCTGCAACCTTTGGAAGGAGGAAATTGGGAGGCCGACAAGCAGAGTGGATCATGGCACAGATATCGGGTAGAAAGGATAGTTGAGGATCAAACAAGATGCCAAGGTTCCGGATGGCTTAGTGAGGTGGAGTGAGCAACCATGGATGGTGATGCTGTCAGCACCTGAGGTGTGGAGGCGTTGACGGGAGCCAATCAGGAGAGCCTCGGTCTTGTTGACGTTCAACTGAAGAAAGTTAGCTCTCATCAGGACTTGATGTCTGACAGACATTCTGTCAGGACAGCAGTGATAAGGCGTTAGCAGGTCGGAGAGGTAGGAGGAGACAAGGCCATGGAGGGCCTTGAAGGTGAGGATAAAAAAATTTAACTTGATCCTCTGAGAGATGGGGAACCAGTGGAGCCGGGCAAGGGTGGATGTGATTGGATGACGGAGCCGGTCCGGGAGAGGACACAAGCTGCAGAGTGAGGCAGTGGCGGAGTTGGGCAATGTTGCGTAAGTGGGGGAAGGCAGAACGGGTCATGGCATGGATGTGGGGGAGAAAGGACAGTTGAGGGTCGAACAAGACACCTGACTGGCTTGATGAGGTGGAGTGTGCAACCATGGATGCTGATGCTGCCAGTGCCTGAGGTGCGGAGGCGCTGGCGTGAGCCAATCAGGAGGGCCTCGGTCTTGCTGATGTTCAGTTGTAGAAAGTCGGTTCTCATCCAGGACTTGATGTCTGACAGACATTCTGTCAGGACATCAGTGGTTCTGGAGTTGAGGGTGGAGGCAGAGAGATAGAGTTGGGTGTCATCCGCATGCATATGGAAGTTGACGTTGTGGAAAGTGTGGGAATGTTGTTCATCTTTGGGCAATGTTGTTCATCTTTGGGCAATCGCAAAAGTTACAGAATAAGCAAAGGCAATGAGACAAAACATGTTTTCGCATTTGGTGTAAGCTCAGCTTTGTTTTGGTTTGCAACTATCAATGTATATGTTATTGTACATATACATTGTACACAAATGTACAATTCGCCCACAAATATACAGTCAATTCACTTTACAGTCTATTCTGTGAAGCGCTTTGGGACGTCCTCCCAACGTGAAAAGCGCTATATCAAATGCAAGGATTATTATTATTATTATTATTGTGCTAAGGAACCCGGGACCCATGTCTCTTTTTCTGAAAGAAACAGACATCCAATTATGGGAAAATGGAACCTGTATAAAAGTCAGATGTTGTTTTTCTCTGGTGTGCAGTGTGGGGAGCAGTATCTTGAGAGAGTTGTTGCTACCGCTCTGCACCTCATATATGAAATAAAGCGTTTTTTGGATGTTTACCGCACTGACTCCGTGTTGAGTTTTTCAGGTCTTTAAGACCAATCGCACATCGCAATCTGGATTTTAACAACGTCTGCGGATGATATCACCAAGAGGGAGCATGTACAGGTTGAAGAGAAGAAGACCGAGGACAGAGCCCTGAAGAACACGAGACTGCATGGGGGCTGGAAGAGAAGTTATTTGTGGAAGCAAAGTGGAGCCGGTGTGAGATATAGAATCTGAACCAATCGAGGATAGAACCTTGAAGGTTAAGGTGAGAGGAGAGGCTGTGGAGGAGGATAGAGTGGTTCACATTGACAAAGGCAGCAGAGAGGTCGAGGAGGACGAGGAGACAGAGCGAGCCCTGGTCACAGATGAACAGAATGGCATTTGTCACCTTGACCAAGAATGTTTCCGTGGTGTGGGCACCACGGAAACCCGATTGTAAAGGGAGTGACAGGAGAGGAAAGATTTGGGTTTTGCCCACGATTTGGGTTTTGCCTAGTAGTTAGTGTTAAGGACCAGACTGATCTCTCTCTCTAGCCTATGCATATTGATGTCAATTATGACTCCCAACTTCCACTGCCCCCAAGGTCAACTAACGCAGCTCAATCAGCAACACAACAGGGACTTTTCTTGCCTGTATGTCTTAATCCCACAGGACAAAAACAACAACAAATTACATTTGTATAGCGCCTTTCATGTCGGGAGGACGTCCCAAGGAGCTGGACAGTCAGGGATCTGCACTCGGACTGGTGATTGGGATCGGGGGGGTGGAGTGCGGGGAGGGTAGGGGTAGGGGGCTGACCGAAGGCATGGTCGAAGAGGAGGCTCTTGAGATGGGTCTTGAAGGAGGCAAGGGAGTGGGTGAGATGGAGGGACTGTGGGATGGACTTCCAGAGGGTGGGGGCAGAGAAGCTGAAGGCCCAAGATGAGGGTAGTCCAAGCTCATGAGGGATAAAATTCCACAAGGGCCTAGATTTACTCTATTTACATAGCATCTCAGAGCGTCCAGAGCTTGGCAAATTGTTAAATAGAATCTTTTAATTTGAAGTCCACTTTCTGTAAGTTCTTTTAAGACCAGCAGGGGGTACTATTGATACAAACGTCAGAACATTGTCAGATTTTCACTCGAAAATCAAATCAATCCTTTTGGCCTATTCCCGCAGTCATTCTGCTAGTTTTCCTTGCTGCATACCTGGAGTGTGTTAGTACATAGGAAACGCCAGAGCTAAGATAAAGCATTCTGCAGAGAGAAGCTCATCTCTTCAGCACATAACACTCTCATCAAGACATTGAATTATACTGTATTTAGAGGGAGTATTACCTTTTACAGTGCTCATTGTCTCTATCTTCTCTAGCACCAAGGTTACTTTATTCTCTGCTTAAGGCTGTCATGAAACATCAGCACTATGTTTATTAGACTTTAAAAATGTATAGGGGTGAAATTTGCATCATTTCATAATGTAGTTTGTGTAATAGTTATCACAATGTGAACCCGTGAGAAAACAGCACTAGTTTGACACTGTTTGATAATAACCCCTCCCTCTGCTCACTTTCTTGCAGATATTCATAAACATTTGCTATCATCTTGGATTCTCATCCTTTATTAATCCTTTTATCTGATGTATTTGATTTAGCCTCTTTACACTTCTTCAAGTCGTCTTATGATGTTTCACAAGATTTTACAGACAAGTGTAGTGACTGTGTATTGACTGTGTATTTGGACAGGCAGACCAATAATGGCACCTCTGACAATACAGCCCCTCCTCGCCCCCACACCCCGCAAAACTGTATTGGAGTGTTAGCCTGGAATCCCCAGATATACGTACAATTGCATTATGAGCTGATGTCCAAAGCCATGAGAAAGAAACACCCAGTTTCAGAAAAGAGCCCAGCCAAAGATCTGCAAACTAAAAGAAAACACTTCTCATTCTTTTAATTTCTGGATGTATTTTTCGACAAAAAAAACCGAAGGAATAAGCTCATGTCAGGCTTTTTCCTGGAGTGTTACTCCAACATCAGAAGCAATCGCATTTCTTGTATCAGCAATCCAATTATCACACATTCCTTCCTATAATTTCCTCCCCACCTTTAAGCTCCCTGCCTCCTTCACTGCTCACTTTCTGCCCTCAGACACAAGATGAGATGGCTGAGGCTGGGGAGACCAATGGAGGATGAATAGGGAAGAAAGTAATGAATATGTTACAGCAGAGCACGATTTATGAGTCGCTTTTGTAAAATCATTTTCATTTGGGGAAATTTAATTCACAAAGGTTTCCTTAATATGGAACCTAAACATTCAGAAAAGAGGTCAATAATACATCCATGCAGAGAACTTGCTGCTTCCTATATGACCCTTTGTTTAAATCAACTATGTATGTCTATACAATTGTGTATAAGTGTTTACCACCAACACTCTGCTCACTGGAATCCCCAGCTCTACACAAGCTGCAGACTATACAGAACTTTGCAGCGGGTGTCCTTTCCCACACCACGCTTCACAAGTCTATCACCCTCTTCCTTGCCTGGTTCCACTGGCAATTCATCCTCCAGAGGATCGAATTCAACTTCCATGACTTTTAAATCCCTCCACAGCCTTGCGCCACCTGGCCTGCTTCATGTCTCCTTCCCAGTCTGATAAGCCAGCCTACCTGTAGTGCCCTGGAGTACTGCGGACCCGCCTGGCTCAGGAACAGGATTACTGAGACTGCTACAGAGGGTGGATTCAATTCCAACATATCATCTTGAAGCCATTTATTATTTTTAAGTGGTTCTAGTACATTAGATGCAGTCAGTGCAATACTGAGTAATAAAAAGAATACATCTGCTGATCTTCTAACTCAGTGGTCCAGTGGGTAAAGGTGCCAATTAGTGTACCATTGAAACATGCAAAACAGAAGGTCACAGTTTCAATTGAAGGTCTGTTCTGACTTAACTGTTGGTCCAGCTGAGATCAGCTAAAGACTGGTCTCAGGATCCAAGATGCTGAGGGTTTTAGTCTGTAGTAACTCTACCCCTTCTTGTAACCTTTTGGAGTTGCTGATTACTCTCTGTACAAAGAAATATTTCCTGGTGTCTATCCTAACCTTGCCCTTCCCAAACCTAATCCTGTGCTTTCTTCTTCTGCCGATTTAAAATATCTGAAACAATTGTCCTGGCATTACCGGTTTTCTTTATCCTATTAAGCACCTTATATTCCAAGCTTAACTAAGCAGTAAAAGGTGACACAAGTATTTTACTGAGTTGGGGAATGTCAGCGAAAGTGTGGGAGTGAAATAAGCGATGACAATACGTTGGGAAGAGGGGGAAGGTTCTCAGTGTGCTACTATGATACTATGGTGACAGTGTACATCCTGGTGGAAGAAGTTTTTATTTAGTACAATACACTTTCTTAAAGTTAGCCACTCGCACTGATAGACATGCCGGGGGAGCTATTGTACAGCTTTTCTTACTATTTGTTCTCTTATTGTGCTGCTGGTTCCTTATCCAGGTTGATCAATTTATAATTGGACAACAGGGCCAATGTTGTAAACTCGAGGAATTCTTATGAGCTATATTTGGCTGTGCTCTGTGTTTGTTAAAGTGATCCATGTAGATTGGAGCTATTTTACAAGAAAGCTGCTAGTGAATAAACTCACAGGAATTTGTTTTTCCAAATCTGCAAACATTTACTAAAGTTATAAAGTGTTTCTTCCACCTACATGAACACTACTGTTACAGCATTTCACAATTCGACACATTTATTTTATGTTGTTGTCAGATGTGACTAAAAAACGATGTGGAATTCATAAAATCTACAACAGAGAATAACAAAACATACATTTGAAATATTTTCCGAACACTCTTCTGTATATTTTCAAGTCAGTGCCAACTCTACTAAATTTAGGTTTAGTTCTGCTACATCTTGGATTAATTTGCTAAAGATAACAATGAACATATTAGATTCAGACCACTTATACATAAAAGATGTTGACATTTTTTTCATCATTAAACTACTCTTTGAAAAATCTACAACAACAACAACTTGGATTTATGTAGCGCCCTCCACACCGGACGGCGTCTCAGAGCGCTTCACAGTAACGGATCCCGGGGCCGAGGGAGGGGGAGGAAGGTGACCAAAGACGTGGTTGAAAAGAAAGGTTTTCAGCCGAGATCTAAAAATAGGAAGAGAGGGGTGAGGCGAATGGAGTGAGGAAGGGAGTTCCAGAGCCTCGGGGCATGGTGGCTGAAGGCACAGCCGCCAAGGGTGGAGCGGAGGACTCGGGGGACAAGGAGGAGGCCAGATCTGGTGGAACAAAGGCAACGGGCACGGTTGTGAGGAGAGAGGAGGTCAGAGAGGTAGGGGGGTTCGGAGGAGTGGAGGGATTTGAAGACAAGGGTGAGGATCTTGTAGCTTGTAATGCATTTTTTAAATTGTGTGTTAAAATAGTTACCTAACATATCGTCCTGTCACCTTGCAAGTGAGATGGGGCTGAACCAGAGTGAAGGAGAATCTCTCTTTATCACATTCACTTTCTTCCCCTTCCTAGGTTTCTCTGGGTCCCTTGCAGCCCAAAGTTCGGACAATGGAGCTCTGGTTACCTCACCCAATACTGCTTCACAGCAGCTGTTAAGTAGGATTAGTCATAGTTCAGATGTGGTTATCCTCTGATTTTCTTTTCACTTATGGTGAGGGTTCTGATCCCCTACCGAGTGCCTCGCTACAGCAGTGCCAGTAACAGCAGACATCACCATCGTGTTGCTCTTTCTCCATCATTTCAATGATTTTTAGGTTACAGCTGAATGGATTTATTCATGAATATCAGGCCACCATATAAGAATAGCTTGCTTTTAACAGAGACTTGCAGAAGTTTGTTGACCACAGGTTTAAGAGTAATGGCAGATCACCATGTGTTTACTGTAAGGAGTACAATAAACCACCCAGTGCACTGCCAATTGACCATTGTTACCTGTAAGTTTCTATTATTGCAATTGCTTCTTCTTCCCATCCCTTATATATGGACCCCTAACCAACCTCTGGTGCCTCATCCTGGTGGGCATTAATGTGTGATCCCTGGCAGTGAGTATTGGCAGGCTATTCCACCATAGGAGGTATCATAGCTGAGTCCTTTCCTACCTTCACTCCCACTTACTTACATCTACATTGAGTACAAAGTAGGAAAGTGGTCTATACTTTCTATCTCCATAATTTGGGAGTCTGACACATCCGTAAACCCATTGCAATGCTTAAGAGTATCCAACTGAGATGAAGAGAGTTTCACCTATGTAAAACACCTAGTCACTGAAATGACCATTGAAAATGTAATCTCCCTGTTGTTCATCTCTCCCCATTATGAGTACAAGCAAAGTTGAATGCATAGATTTGAGTTATGGTCTTAAACATTTTCTGTTTTTTTCCCTTGCAAATTGAGCTTTTCCAAACCCATTTCATGTTGGTCCCCACAACTAACGAACAGAGGAGAATTTTATCCCATACATCTGAGTGAAAGGATAGTGAACTACTAGTCGCCTCTCTAAATAGCCTAACGATTAGCTGCAGGACTGCAATGATTCATACTGCTGCTTCTGGTTGTGGGGTTGATGTATTCAAATGCTTGTATTTCACTTAAATAATTTTAGCCTCATTTAAAGAATAATGAGGGACCTGCAATTTGTACCTAAACAAACCAATGCAAGATTTGTGAAAATATGTCCTTTCTACAAAATGACTGCAGGTTGGAACACATCTATTGGTACGTACAATTTTGTTTTTTATTGCAGTTTCACTCCTTTTTCTCCTCCACAATTCTCCCAGAACAAATGTACCTTCCCTCGCCTAGGGAGGTCTGGAGTCTTGTTCCTTAGACTTCTCCCAGCAGGTGTTTGGAAAGAGTGTCCTGGAATGACTGTTGTGCCTTTCAGTGTTCCTTTGGTCCTGCAGGGAATTGTATGGTCTTTATTTTGCAACTACCCACAGCAGATTGGGCGAGTTTAAGATTTTGTTATTGGGCAATAGAGTTCTTCAACCCACATCATGCCATCCATGGTAAGTGCTCTGAGATGGCATCCAGCGTGAAGGGCGCTATATAAATGCAAGTTGTTATTGTTACCATCTTTTAAAAATCAGCCCATTGTTTTCTGAAAATTATATTAATTATATTAATAGAGCACCTTTCACTTCGGGAGAACGTGCCAAGGCGCTGGACAGTCAGGGGTCAGGACCTGAGCATGGGGGAAGGGTGGGTTAGGGATGAGGGAAGGCAGAGAGGTGGGAGAGCGACTGAAGGCACGATTAAAGATGAGGGTCTTGAGACTGGTCTTGAATGAGGCAAGGGAGGAAACGAGGTGAAGGACTGTGGGATGGAGTTCCAGAGTGTGGGGGCAGAGAGGCTGAAAGCCCGGCCACCGATGGTGGGGCGGGTCGGGCGGGAGACATGGAGCAGGCCGGAGTCTGCTGAATGGAAGGAGTGGACAGGTTGGTAGGGAGTCAGCAGGTCAGAGAGATAGGAGATAGGAGGCCATGGATGGCCTTGAAAGTGAGGACTAGGATCTTGAATTCGATCCTCTGGGGGATGGGGAGCCAATGGAGTTCGGTGAGGGTGGGAGTGATAGGGTCACGATGCCTGGTGCACGAGAGTACACGAGCTGCAGAGTTTTGGATGATCTGCAGCTTGTGAAGGGAAGAGTTGGGAAGGCCGATGAGGAGGGGGTTTCCATAATTAAGCCTCGATGTGATGAATGCATGGGCAAGACACACATGGTGGACTTCTGCTGGTTACCATTTTTACACCGCAAATTATAACGAGTATCTCATAAAGAAGTATAATATGAATCAGATTTTAGAATTGTTACCCAGCTTTGAATTTATGATCTACTTTGCTCAGTCTACATTAACCATCCAGCTGGCATCTACAATACTTATCTTAGTCAGCGTTTTACAAACATCTATCACATTTCCATCCAAGTTTGCCTTAAAGAAAATGAGCAGCTCTCTGAATCTTTCAAATTAAGCTCTAATTCAAGTAAAGTTTCCTGGTTTCAGTGCTTGGGGGGGTGGGGGTGAGGTTTAATATACCAAGTGTCACATCCATACCACCATTGGTGGGAGAGCCTTCAGCCACTCTGCCCCCAACCTCTGGAATTCCATCCCCCAATCACTCCGCCTCGTCCCCTCCTTAGCCTCCTTCAAGTCCCGCCTCAAGACTCTCCTCTTCGACCATGCCATCGGTCACCCCCCCTCCTGAAACGCTGTACACTGTCCAGCGCCTTGGGATGTCCTCCCGACTTGAAAGGCCTATACAAAGTAATCTTGTTGTTGTTTAAACTCAGAGTCTAAGCTCGTATAGGTTTGGGGGTGTGCTGCATTGTTGGAGGTGCCGCCCTTTGGATGAGACATTAAACCCACATTCTGATGGATGTTAAAGATCCCATGGCACTATTCAAAAAGATAAGGGAGTGTCTCCTAGAGTTATTGACAAACAATAGAATAAATTTGATAAAATGTAACCAAATAAACCAGTCACTACAGTAAATCCTGTAAAGTGCTTTGAGACATTTTGACAATATGATAAGGCACTATATCAATACAAAGACTATTATTATTACTATTATTATATCTAATTATTATGTCCTGTATTGATATGTACCTATCAAGCTACTATTTGACAGAAGCAATCAATTTAAAGAACAGAAGAAAGCACGGAGTAAGAAAAGACCATTCGGTCCCTCTAGCCTGTTCCTCCCATACACCAGACAAAAGCTATCCTTTCTATGATGACTTTTAGCAATAAGTTTTGCATGGGTACTCCTTGATCGTCAAAGGTAAGGAAGAATGATTCATGAATATACTTGTTAAAAGATGCAAAAATATTAATGATGATAATTGCTTGCAAACATTCCAAATCAATTTGATGTTCTTCCCATAAAAGAATTAATGCCCAGAATAGATTTATATCAAGTAGTTGACTCTTTGATAAAGAAAGCAATGGGTTCAATGGAGTGGAATAACTGCTTATTAGAGTACAATGATTTCCGTGTTGCTGGGTTTGGCAGTGAGGACGGAGGGAGGGAAGGTTGTCGCAGACTAAGGTTGAATATTTGTGATGTGGTGATAGATGAATATTATGCCGTATTGGCTTAAAACTCTTGCCCTGTTCCATATGAATTTGCTAACCACTCACTAGTTGTAGCAGCACAGATAGTGGTGTTAAAGCCATTTAATAACAAAACCTGAGAAAATAAATCTAAGTTCATAATGGTGACACTGCTCACAAAAATGTTACTGAAACATGAAGCACTTTAGTTACATTCTTATAAAGTTATGTTGTCTCCTTTAGCACAAAGAATAACATTTGGAGTGGGAAATTGCTGTTCATTTCGTCAAGATTTGTTCTGTCCCCAGACCTTTATACAATGACCCATAGTCTGGACTTTAATGGACACAATCCTGAACCAGAAGAGAGATTCTAATGGAAAAGTCCCTTCAGCCCATCCTTCCAGAGGACCATTTTTCCTGGTAAGCATGCTAGTGTTTAATTACGATTTGTGTTAAAAACAATACTTCTGGGTACCTATCCTCAACTTTTCCTTCACAGCCCTGAATTTGTGTCTGTTTGTCCTGCTATCATGGCATATCTGAAAGTATTATTCCCAATTTACTTTCTCTATCCCACTTAACATTTTATATGTCCATAAAATCTATTCTATAGATTCTATAAGTGGAGTCCTGTAGCTCAGTGGTTGAGCACTCGCTTTGCAAGCGAGAGACCTGAGTTCAATTCCAGGCAGGGCGAAACCTTGGGCAAGTTTCCTTACTCCACACGCCTAATAATAATCCCTCCAAAACCAAAAACAATAATAAATTGGTCATTTTCAACCCATGACTGTTTGTGGGACATTGCTGTGCGCAATTGGCTGCCGCGTTCGCCCACAAATATACAGTCAATTCACTTTACAGTGTGTTCTGTGAAGCGCTTTGGGACGTCCTCCTGACGTGAAAAGCGCTATATCAAATGCAAGGATTATTATTATTATTATTATTATTATTCTGAGATGGCTCTTTTCCATGCTTAAGTCCAGGTTTATCCAATCATTCTTCTTAGCTCATCCCTCTATTTAAGGTGGGAGTACGCAGTGCTCCAGGTTCGATCTAACCAGAGCATTCTGCAGTTTGAACATGACTCCTGGAGGTCTGAACTCTTCTGTTATGGCATACAATTTAAAACAGTGATGTTATACTGTTTGTGTAAACTGAGATTACATTCTTATGACTCTATAAATGTAATTTTGTTGTGTTGTTATGACATAATCATCATGACATGTGCTTGCAAACAAATGATTTCACTGTTTCTCGTTGCCCTCTGGTTTGTTGCACAAATGTGCACTGTTCACCTATGAACTTTAACAGTGAGTGTTGCAGGTTGCTAAGCGTATTGAGGCCAATTGTAGAGCCTGAGATCAGCACCTGAGAAGTAAAACCATTAAGGGATTTGGTGAAAGAGCTGAGAAGTGGGATGAATAGAAAGGGCAATCAAAAAACACAGGTGAAGCATTGGGATTGACATGATAAGCAGAATGGTCACCTGTGCTGAAAAGTTCTGTGTTTCTATGTCCTCTGAGTTAAACTAACCTCCCTGACTAACCATTAGACCTTTTACCTGGTCTCAGCAGTTGAGGAATCATCCTACTTGATTCGGCATTCAATCATTGTGTTGCATGCCCATCAGTCCCATTCCGATCCAGATATTTTAATCAGCTTTCTCATTTATAGTTGTTAAATGATACAATGTTAGTTGCTGTAGCCGATAGTCTTTTATCATATGCTCACCACAAGTATTAATAATCAAAGCCATCCCTCTGGGGAGAGAGTGCATTTACATTTCAGACACTGGAATTCCCATGTGTCGGTGGGATGCACGGAACTCTCAGTCTGGTTTGGATACTCTTAAGCATGGTGATGATTTCTGCATGTGTCAGACATTTAGCTGACCATAAAAATAGCAATTAGCAAATCATTGGACCCAGATTTCAAAAGAATCCAAACCATCCCATCAAAGGATTGTGAAATGGAATGACCAGAGAATAATTTGGTGGCTTGGAGGACTGTTAGAGAGAGTGAGACATTTTATTTCAGGCCAATTTCAGGTTGGAATAGTTCAGCATGGCCTGGAAATAATTAGAGACCAATTTTAAAGGTCATTCCATTTCACATGTGCTTGCATGCAAGTTTCAAATGTTCTTACATTGACCTTCTTACATTAACTTGGATTAATTTTTGCTTATGTTCCTTTTCCGTAAAAGTAATAAGATAGAGTACAAGAGATTGGTGCATTTTTAGAGCAGTTGCACCATGACAACTGTGGAGTCCTGTAGCTCAGTGGTTAGAGCACTTGCCTCGCAAGGAGAGACCTGGGTTCGATTCCGGCAGGGCGAAACCTTGGGCAAGTTTCCTTACTCCACATGTCTGATAATAATGCCTCAAGAAAATAAATAAATAAAATAATAATTTGGTCACTCAATCCACAACTGTTTGTGGGACACTGCTGTGCACAATTGGCTGCCGCATTTCGCCCACAATATACAGTCAATTTACTTTACAGTATGTTCTGTGAAGTGCTTTGAGACATCTAGCAGACGTGAAGAGCAGACGTGAAAATGCAAGGATTATAATTATGGCACCCCTGCATTTATTGTACAGAAAGTTTACCAGAAAAAACACTAATATTTGCTTACATAACTGTTGCGGTAATCTTAAATATTTGACTTTGTTTTAAAAATGTAATCAACGAGATGTGACATTTGCAAGGTCCTGCACAATTCTGAGTCTGGGATGACATGGATCTCATACTTCCAATAATTTAATGATATTTATATGCAATTTATATTGAATACTGTAAATAAGCTAGGGACAATGCACCCTGCATCAATAAACTATGTGGCAGGGAAGGCAAACCAAATCTTAGGGCAGGGTTCCCAGTTATACAGTATTTGACAGCCTGGCTCAGTTGGAAGCACTGTTGCCTCTGAGTCAGAAGTTTCTGGGTTAAAGTTCCATGTCAGGATTTAGAATTCATAATAGTTTATGCTCCTACTTCAATGCAGTGTAGATGTACTGCATTGATACATTAAACTGAGGCCTGTTCACGTGGATTTTAAAGATCCCATGAGACTATTGAAAACAGAAGAATTCCTCCCAGTGTCCTGACCAACAATCCGCAATTAAAATTGGTCATTCACTTTATTGCTGTTGGTGGGACTTGCTGTGTGTTTTTTGGCTACTGTGTTTGACCACAAAATACAGAGTCACACCACTTCACAGTATATCTTGTGAAGCACTTTGAGACAATCCTCCTGACATGAAAAGAGCTATAACAAATGCAAAGATTATTACTGTATACCCAAATTAAGTAACTTCCTTCAATCATCAATTCCTTTGTTTTTTTCAATATTTTAATATTTTTAACATAAAATCCCAAATGATACA
Source organism: Callorhinchus milii (assembly GCF_018977255.1). Lineage (NCBI taxonomy): Eukaryota > Metazoa > Chordata > Chondrichthyes > Chimaeriformes > Callorhinchidae > Callorhinchus > Callorhinchus milii. The sequence continues at coordinate 81,253,849 of NW_024704743.1, forward strand.
CAAATTGTATAAGTGGTTAGAGTACTCGCCTTGCAAGTGAGACACCTGGGCTCAATTCCAGGCAGGGCAAAACCTTGGGCAAGTTTCCTTACTCCACACACATAATAATAATCCCTCCAAATTAAAACAATAATAAATTGGTCATTTTCAATCCACGACTGTTTGTGGGACACTGTTGTGCGCAATTGGCTGCCACGTTTCGCCCACAAATATACAGTCAATTCACTTTACAGTATATTCTGTGAAGCGCTTTGAGATGTCTGGAAGTTGTGAAAAGCGCTAAATTAAATGCAAGGATTATTATTATTCTTATTCTTATAATAAGACACCACACAGTGGCATTGAGTGAGTTAGTGAAGTGATTTTCCTGTGTGGAAGGGGTACAGGAAACTTCCAATTTAGATTCTCCAGTCTGTGCTGAATTAGCTAGTCTCAGTCAAGGTGATGCGCAGGCAGTGTTTCTGAAATTTTATTTCAGGCTAATTTGGGTCTGGAATATTTTAGTGTTGCCTGATTTTGTGTGCCACTGCAGCCCCCTATCTGGGGCGAGGGTGGCAGAGCCGGGCGATGTTGCAGAAGTGGGGGAAGGCAGAGCGGGTCATGGTGCAGCTATGGGGTAGAAGGGATATTTGAGGGTCAAACAAGATCCCAAGGTTCCAGACTGGCTCAGTGAGATGGAGTGTGCAACCATGGATGGTGATGCTGTCAGCGCCTGAGGTGAGGAGGCGCTGACGGGAGCCAATCAGGAGAGCCTCGGTCTTGTTGACGTTCAACTGTAGAAAGTTAGCTCTCATCCAGGACTTAATGTCTGACATTCTGTCAGGACAGCAGCATTCCTGGAGTCAAGGGTGGACGCAGAGAGGTACAGTTGTATGTCATCTGCATACATGTGGAAGTTGACCCCATGTCTGTGGATGATGTCACCAAGAGGGAGCATATAGATATTGAAGAGGAGGGGACCAAGGACAGAGCCCTGAGGAATGCCGCACAAGATGGTGTGGGGGCTAGAGGAGAAGCCATTTGTGGAGATGAAATGGAGGCGGTGTGAGAACCAGTCAAGGACAGAGCTGTGAAGGTTGAGACGAGAGGAGAGGCGGTGGAGGAGGATAGAGTAGTCAATGGTATCAAAGGCAGCAGAGAGTTCAAGGAGGCAGAGGGAGCCCTGGTCGCAGATGGACAGAATGTCATTTTGTCACTTTGACCAGTGCTGTTTCTGTGCTGTGGGAGGCACGGAAACCCGATTAAGAGGGGTTCGTGAAGGGAGTAGCGGCAGAAGGAGTGAAGCTCTGTCCAGCCCTGTCTCTGTGAAGCACTCTGAGATGTTACCCTCATTGGATGCTGTATAATTACAAACTGTTGGGCAGCTGCACGGATTGTTTAAATTTTGGTCAACCGGGTGCCTCGAAGACGAGAAACCCCAACACTGTGCTTAAGAGTCTTCATTCCAAAATACCACCCGTTCCACATGTGCATGGCTTCCATTGGTATAGAGTGCACCTTCTCCATCCTCGGGGAACACAGAGATTGCACTAATTTTTGAGTGGTTAGAGCACTCCAAAAGCGGTGGTTAGAGCGAGTGGTTAGAGCACTCGCTTTGCAAGCAAGAAACCAGGGTTCAATTCCAGGCAGGGCGAAACCTTGGGCAAGTTTCCTTACTCCACACGCCTAATAATAATAATCCCTCCAAAAAAACAAAACGATAATAAAAAATTGGTCATTTTCAATCCATGACTGTTTGTGGGACATTGCTGTGCGCAATTGGCTGCCGCGTTCGCCCACAAATATACAGTCAATTCACTTTACTGTATATTCCGTGAAGCGCTTTGGGACGTCCTCCCGACGTGAAAAGCGCTATATCAAATGCAAGGATTATTATTATTACTATTATCATTATTATTAATCCTGGAGAGTGTAGATCTGGGTTAGCTTGGGGAGCCCAGAGCGTGCGCCGGGGGCGCTGCTGAAGGTTAACCCGCCGAAAACGTGCGGCTCGCCGTCACAAACCCGGGAAGGCTTCCTCGCTGCCTGTTCAGCTGGAATCACCCACCCGTCAGGGCTTGGGCTTTCGGGGTTAACCCGAAACAAGACTGAAGTCAGCATTCCCTCAGGCTGACCCGTGTGGTATCTTGTGTTGATTTAACAACATCAGGCAGATGGTGCTCTGTGGGCCAACCTCTTTAAGTTGTCAATCAGGTGTTGGGGTGTGTTGCTGAGTCCTGCCATTGGCTCTGTGTGTGTGTGTGTGTGAGTGAGAGAGTGTGTGTGGAGGTGACTTTCTTCTCTAGAAGTCGAGACGAGAGGTGCAGAGCTGAGAGGAGAAGAGAAGCTCTGGGAACCCGAAGGCTCTGGTCAGAGAGAGGGAGAGGGAGAGAGAGAGAGAGTGCAAAGGAGGAGGTAACAGAAACCCACACTCTGATGCACATGGTTCCAGTTTTCCGAAGGTAAGACACGTTGCTTTTCCTGCACTTTTTTTTCCTTTTGAACAGAGATTGCTTTCCGAGGGTGAACGGGAATGTTGGAGACGAAGAAGACGAAGAAGAAGAAGAAGAAGAAGAAAAAAAAAGCGAATCGTCCGCAGAATAGTCCGAAAATCCATTGAACGTTCTGTTGCACAGATGTGATCCATCGCGCGCTCGAGTGCACTGCAGTTGACTCGGTTCTCTCGATAATAGTTATAATAAATTCCCACGTTTGCGAGACGGCCGCGAGCATCGCATCGTGTGGCTGTGGGACTCGGTTTCAAAAGGTGGACGTGAAGCCTCTCTGTGGGAGGGGAGAGGGGGAGAGAGGGAGAGGGGAGAGAGCAAACTGTGTGGAGGCACTGAGTGTTTGCTGAGCCCTGTGACAGCGGGTTGGCTGTGGTTTTGGGTGGGGGGTGTGTGGGGGTGTGGGGGGTGTGGGGGTGTGTGGGGGGTTTGGGTGTGGGGGTGTGTGGGGGGTGTGGGGGGTTGGGGGGTTTGGGGGGTGTGTGGGGGGTTGTGGGGGGTTTGGGGGGGGGGGTTGGGGGGGTTGGGGGGGGTTTGGGGGGGTTGGGGGGTTTGGGGGGGTGGGGGGTGGGTGGTTTTGGGGGGGGGTCACAGCCACAGGAAACTATTACTGCTCCAACCTGAACCCCAGGGATGTGCTGACTGACTGTCTCTCTGGATCCCTGCAGCAAACTCTCAGGGAAACCGGGCTAGTTATGGGGGAAGTTTGTCCCCGGACTTGCAGGCGGGCCGGGTCGGGCCGGGTCGGGTTGGGTCGGGTCGGGCCGGGTCGGGTCGGGCTGTTTGCAGTCGCTTTCAAGGCTCCTCTTCGCTGTTGATGTGCTTCTCACACCAGAGCCGAACCGCCTGGTCCTGATCCCCTGGAGCCCGAGAGGGATCAAAGCGAAGAGAGAGCTCGCCCGGGGCTGTCGGGGTCCCGTTTGCAGTATTGCTGTTCGGGTGTTAAGAAGAACAAATGCAATTTCTCTTTAAAGTCAGTTGTTTTGGGTGGGGGGGGGGGGGGGAGTCCGATTGTGCAGATACCAAGGCAGGTAGGACTGGGGGGAGCGGGTGGGGGGTAGTATCTAACTGGTTTAGGAGAGAAGAAGGATGTGGGCACCACCCCCTCACCCAGGGGGTACTTTCATGGTTAATGAAGTGAACCTTAAAGCAGGTGATGAGGCTTCAGGTTGTCTGACCAAGGCGATGGTGGGTACCACAGGCTGTGTGTCCATGTCACTGGGAGATGGAGGAGGGAGCTCCTAACCTCACTGATCTTGGGAGAATTTCCAGAATCACCACCTCTGAAATGAACACCAGACTTCAGCGCTGACAGCATGATTTTGAGTTTCTTCCTTTTTTTTATTTCGGCAAGATATCCCCTTTACATTGTGACCTGCCACCACCGATCGTTTCGCAAATGGCTACCGTAAAATCGCCTATGATTTTGAAGCGGAATTCATTTTGACAGAAACAAGAACAAAAAGGCGCTGGGAACTCTCAGCAGGTCAGGCAGCATCTATGGAGAAAGGAAAGTGAGTCAACGTTTCGGGTCCCCAAGGGTCCGGGACCCCTTGACTCACTTTCCTTTTTCCATAGATGCTGCCTGACCTCCTGAGCGTTCCCAGCGACTTTTTGTTTTTGTTTCGGATTTCCAGCATCTGCAGTATTTCGCGTTTTGTTCATTTTGACGGAATTAAATTGGCAGAATGTGAGCAGTTTATTGAAGTTAGTCTGTGAGGATATCATTTCACTGGAGAACTTGTCTACAAAGTTGGCAGAACAATAGTTGAGGGGAATTCCTTGCCCCCACCCCACACACACCCATACATAACAGTGAATATTCGCTATTGCTGTGTTAATGAACTCCTTCAAAAAAACACAAAGAATAATTCTTTCAGAACAAGCCTGATTGTTGAATATATAGGTCAGATTAAATACAGATGATCTAATGCTCTCCAGATCTGTCGAGGATGAGATGAAATAAGCCAAAAGATTTTCTTCTTCCAAATCTCTCTTGGGATCTTGTGAGAACACACTGTTGAATCCCACATTGCTGGAAGCCATCAGAGGAGTGCAACGTGTCAGATTTGAATAAGGTGGATGTGGATTAAAAACCACATCAATGTTCTGGAGTCTTTATTAAGTTTGGGATTGGGAAGATCTTTCCCTAGTCGTAGGAAAGGATAAGATTTGATAACAGAAAACAAACACACTGTAATTTAACACTGGTGGTCATTTTGCTGCCATTGTATCCTAATACTGTTTTAATGCACAATAAAACATTCTGTATTTATAATACAACAATAATAATGCTTGCATTTGAAATAACGCTTTATCACATCATTGAGCCATCCCAAAGCGCTTCACAGAATATACTGTAAATTAGATCGACTGTATTTTGTGGCTGAAATGCAGGAGCCAATTGGGCACAGCAGTGTCAAACAAACAGTCGTGGATTGAGCAGACTCCAGTGTCAGCGTACAATAAACCCCCAAAGAATTTAATTGGATATTAAAATATTGAATTAGAAATATATCAGAGAAATAGAACATTTCTGTAGTTAGCATTTCAGTTTTTAATTAGCATCGTTGTTGAAATATAATTTAATTTTACATTTGGTGCAAAAGTTCCAGTCGTGTTAACATTGTGGCTTGTTTGCTTTGTCTGCTTGTTCTAATCTGTCTCTTTGAATTACAGCTGCTTTGTCGAGTCTTCCCAGGAGTGTTGAGTAAAGCCCCCATAGACAGGAGATAAGCATGCAAATCTTCAGACACAGAGCAGAAACCTGCCTCCTCCTGGCCTTTCTGGCAGTGACAGCTCATTTCATCAGTGAGGCACAAGGTCAAGGTAATTGTTGAAGAGATAAAATACACCACTTTGCAATCCCTCTGATGTGCAGATGAGGACAACTCCTTTGCAACTTCATGTTAAGCAATCTGTAGTGCTTGTAATGTGCTTAAGTCGTATTGGATGTGTGTAAGCATGCCTTTTTCAGTCATCTGAAACTGGGTAGAGCTTTACAAAGTCAAATATTTGATCACTTTTCCATAATGATATGAGTTTGTCTGCTTTGACAGTCTCACTGTCAAACCATGATATGGAACAGAAAACAGAATTTTAAAACATTCTCATAGTACAGATCGTATTTTTATCTAACCATCAAAGCAGGTATTTTCAGCAATTCACCTCAGAATCAGACCTGACCTGTCTACGTTATATTAGTAGAAATCAGTAATACAAGTGAAACCCTTGCCTCATAAAACAAGAGATGATAGTGTGTGTGGAATGTGGTTTGCCTAACAGTTCAGTTGGTTAAGCCATCGTCCATAATGAAACTGAGCCATATAAATCAGGAAGGTCCCGGTTCAATCCGTTGCGTGTGCTGAGTTATCTTATAATTCAAGGGGTGTGTGTGTGGTGGTGGTGTGGTGGGGGGTGGGTGGGGGGGTGTGCGCATGGATACCTTGTGTGAGGACAGGACCAGGCTGAACTATGATACCCTCATAGTTGAATAGCTTTTTATTGCTGACTGTTTAGACTCAGACGTGGATAAATAGTTACTTGGACAATGAACTGGAGTGTGGCTGGCATCTTTGAAACTATGCTTCAGCATGTTAACAGCTTTTTTGAGGGAGGGAGATAAAAACATACTGACTAAACAGAAAATATTTCGGGAGTAATTGGAAAACTAATGGAATCAATCATTTGAAGGAAAATTGAAGATTACGTATTTGAAAATAACCTGGTAAATGACAGTCAGCATAGCTTCTGATGGGGTAGATCTTGTCTGACCAACCTCATAGACTTTTATAGGAAAGTAATGTCCTAATTTGACCTTGCGTACTTAGTCTTTCAAAAGACATTTGAAACTTACAAAACAAGTAACTCCTTTCAAACCCATGTTACCAGATATCAAGAGTAAGACATTGGATGAGAATTAATAACTAGAGGATATTTTTAGAATAACCCGGTCAAAAGGAGGGAAGGTATAGAGTGGGATGCATCAGGGATCTGTACTGGGACCCCTTCTGTTTCTTGTATATGTTAATTACCTGGATTTGTACACTAAGTGCAAGAGTATTTAATCTGCTCAGCAGCACCAAATTGGGGGGAACTATGGAATCAGAGGAGGCATTGTACAAAGAAAGCTTTACCAGCTATATACTTGGGCTTATGACTAGCAAATGAGATTTACTACAGATAAATGCAAGGTACTACATATAGTCGTCATAGGAGCATGTACTCCCTGGATGGGATAGAACTTGCGAAGAGGGAAGCTGAAAGAGACCTAGAAGTACTAATTAACTCATCAGTCATCATGTCAAAACAGTGCGAGGCAGCAATAAACATGGCAAACAGGATGCTAGAGTACATTACCAATTCAGCTGGGTTCAGATCCCCAGAAGTTTCACTCACATTTTTTGCAGCACAGACAGAAAGATAACAGTAAGTATATTGTTACACGTATGGGAATTCACACCTAGAATAGGTTTATCAGGAAGGGTGGTTGAGGTCAGGAAAATTGACTCATCTTGGCTTCAACCATGGGGTGGTAAATTGGGTATTCTTTTCACTTGTATGACAACATAATATGTCAAGTACATGTTTCAGCTGATCTGTGGAGTTAAAACGCTACAAAAATATCCAGTAGATCTGTTTTCAATTGTAGACTTACTACAAATGTAGTAAATGGAATCTGTTATTACCAGCAGCGTGATGTGAAAAACATCACCAGTTACTGAAGTTAATGACCCACATCATCAATTACAATTTGTGTGATTATCCTAGTTTGTTTGGTATTCAATCTGCTCACCATACAATCATCTTGCTTTGCTTTCCTCCACTGTAATAAACCACTGCTCTTTTCCAGCAATGAAAACAGATCATATGAATAGTCATGAAACTGCTCAGATTCAAGAATAGTTCTTCAATTCTCTTTTAGTGCTGTAAAAAAGCAAATCAAAAATATGTTCATGGTAAATTATATAGTATTTTGCCACCATCGGTTTCACACAAGTGTTGCAACTAATTTGTTAGAAGTCAGCTGAGTGTCTGACACAAAAATTCATCACTATGCTTCAGAGTAGCGGTAATCCATTATTCAAGAAATTGGTTAATAGAACTTACACATAATGCTGCATGTTTGTCTTATAATCACATAACGTGCTTATTAGGAGGTCCCTTAATTGTAATTTATCTTCTTGACCTTTCCAAGAAGTCACTTTCACTCAAGCTTTTCATGTAATAGATTTTTCATTTATAAGACTGTTGTTCCTTTGTTGGAGCCTTCCTTCGTACTAGCCACACATTTGATCGAAGAGGAACACAAAGTTTAATTTGGATTATGTGATTTATATTTACATAGTTTCTGTTTTGGAGACCTGATGATTAAACATTAACTATTTGAAGGAAGGATCTGATGAAATGTATGTAGTCAAAGAAAACAAACACTACAACTATCTGGTTGGAATAATGCATAATAAACATATTTCATAACATATAATAAATAATAACATATAATAAACATCTATAATAATAATGTATAATAAACATAATAATGTATAATAAACATCTTATGAGTAATTTGAGCATTTTCCTAAATTAGGTATTTTACATGTTCACAAGCATAAATAAATGGAATAAATAGATATTCCAATTTTTCGTAGTTGGAGAATTTTGCAAGACAATGTGTTATTTTCTGGCTTTACTAATTGCACTGTAACAAATATATTTTGTGACAGAAACAATCTCTGGTCTGAAGTTTTCTCATGGTCTGAATCTTGTTGCCTTAACATTTAAGATTGTTCAGAACTTTAGAAAAATCTTAGATTCAGTCTTAATTTGGAAGCCAATTTTCTACAGTAGTTTTTAATAATATATCAATACACATAAAATTCTTGGATGACTATTTAAAATTCCTTTGTGATATAACCATTGGTACAACAAATTCACTCTGTGCAATGTTCCACCTGCATTCGGATACAAATAAATATGCTTGTATTTAAAGTGGCCTCTTTGAGATGAGCCAACAGGAGGTGCAGTTACACTAGTGAAGCATAGGTTATTCAAGTTCTTTAAGATCTCCTGAGAAGCTCACTTTATATAACACTCCACCTAGCAGCTTCCCTGAGACATTGCAAAAAAGAATCGAAGTGAGCCAAGTACCGGGCAGCAATGGGACTTGAGCTCACATAACCTTCTTGGTTGAGAGCCAACGCACTCCATCACTTGAGCTACTGTGAGACTTGTAGCCAGAGAGTGTTTGAAAATGAGATTGAATTGCAAAAATTCAAAATGATTTAGAAACCATTCAGTGTATTTCTATTGACATTAAATTTGATTAAAGCAAATAGCACAATTATGCTTTACCCATAATAACCAAGGGAATCCTCAACTGATAGTTTGTGCCATCAATGGGAATTGAATAAATCCATTCTCAGTTGTGCACGATTTGTAATGTATAAATCATATTTGTTTGAGATTTTAAGGTGGTCGCTGATGCACAGTGATTAATATCTGTAGCTTGAGAGCAAACAGTTCCAACTGGGTGGACTTCAGGAATATCTAATACACTGTCAATTTGTAACTAAAACCACTCTTGTCCATAATACGTATAAGCTAGGGGAAAACATTGGAAGACTTTTGGCATATTCTTGCCTCAATTGAAATTCGCTGAAGCCAATTAAAGTTAATAGTTCATCTCATTGAAGTTTGTGAGACATTGCAAACACAGATTAGCAGATTAACCTCCGTATTTAGCTTTATAAAAGTCCTAAATGCAATACATTGCGTGAAACCTTTTGAGCCCTTTCAACGTATTAAGGCACTGTATTAAATACATGTATTTTTATTTTTTCTTAACTTCTACACCTAATTAGAATTTATTACAAATGAATCCCCCCTCCCTCAATGTGGGTTTACAAAGGATGCAAGCAGTAAAATATTCAATGAGGAGAAATATCTTTTTGGTTTTGAAGAGTTAACCACCTAGAAACTTTTTTTAATGCAAGGTTAAAATGATGCCTCATTTTACAGTGCTGTAGGGCTGCATTCCTACATAATTAAAAAAAGTATAGTAATTTATCTGTCAAACTATCTGTCTTGGAGCATTTTTCTGTTTGAATGTATTAATATTGCTGCAGGCTGCTCAGCTGGACAGTGCTGCAAGCCTACACTGTCAGCATATCCATTTATTTTATGTTGTGAATTTTATTGGGTGATTTTGACACTACCAAGTCCCAACCCAAATTGGGCTAATCATTATTTTTGGGGGAACAAGAATTTCGCTCCAAAGGATAAAAAAGTGCTACTGAAAAAAGGTGCCATCATCAGGTTGGTGAACTCGTAACACTATCATATTTGTCCTGTTGTGTCTGAGTGTTGCCATTGACTGCCCTCCCAACTCTGAGCAACAAACCACGAAGTTTGTGCCAAAATGCTTCTATGCATCCCAAACTAGAAATGTTCTTGCGACAAATTCCATTTAATCTCATGGTTGGCCAAATAAATCAAGATGTGTGGTCTGGAAGTGATTTAGTTTATAAACTTAGGAAAGATGTTAGGTTTCTTGAATTTAACTTGATACAAAGCTGTGGCCACATTGCTGTATTACTGCACATTCCCTCAATGTGCTAGGAGAGTGTTGCGGTCTACAACACAGCTGTATGTCTCTTGCCAAGGGTTTTTTGATTTAGTTGACATATTCCATTTTTGGTAGGTCACAAACTGGTCAAAAATTCTCCAATGGTGTTTGTGGATTCTTTTTAATGGCCTCCAGTTTTTCTTTTGGATACTTTCTGTCTATCCTTCCTCTTCTAAATTGAGTGATTCAGAGTGGAGAACAGCTCTGCCTTTAGTCCACATGATCAGGAGCAAGAACCCTGGCTGATTTTCATAACTCTCCCAAGAGATGGACAGTTGTAGTGCCTATTCCTGCCCCACTTTAAATCAACTAGTACAGAAGGGATCAAATTTGGGACCTTCTTGTTTTGTATGGTTTTAGTATCACACCATAGAGGGCATCTACCCATTGAGCCAAAGGATGGAGTTTATTAGAGATGAAGCCTTTTTTTTGGTTGAATTACAAATGGTTTCAAATGAAAATGTTCATAAATTAGTTTAAAGACACCCAAAGCTTTCAATCAGTAAGATTTCAATAAATGAAATGCCAGAAAGAGTTGGTAATTGAGCATTTAGCAGGTATGAGCACATTCGAACACTTGCCTGTGAGTGCCCGATAGCAACTGTGAATGACCCAATGTCATTTCCATGTCAGTGCTTTCGGTTAGCTCCCTGTCTCCACAGAATGAGCTCAAATCATTCTGTCAACCTTTTCATAAGAGCAGCCTCGTATGTTTGCAGCAGCTGTAGGCCGGAATGGCCTGAGCACAGTGCACACCGCAGGGCCTTTACAGACAGAACAGGACATCTCACCAAAGAACATAATGAAATTCACAGCAAAACCCTTAGATTCCTATCTCCTTGACGTGGAGGACTACAGCCAAAACCTTTTAATCAACTTGACAGTTTTAACACCTGGCTAGAAATATGATCTTGTTGATCAATAATATCATAAAAAAATGTATATTTTCATACAAATTGGGCTACCTATACAATTAAATCACTATCTGAGCATAGTTGTGTTTTGGCACAAAAGAAATTCATGTCTGACTCACTTAGCTGTGCTGGATGAATTGCATCTCGTGTTTGTTGGTTTGTTCATTTTTTTTTGTGAGATCATGGGTCAAAACTAGCAGAGATCAAACCTGTTAAATGTCACGTTTGCTAAACCGTCCTCCAAAGTTTAAGGTGGGCTTATAGGTCTGTGCGACTCACGACTTGCCTGGGTTCTCAGCCATCTGCCTAGTTCTGGCCCTTGACCTTACTGCGGTGGTCCAGTTAATTAACTGTTTTTGGTGATGGATTACATTCACTTTTGCTTCCTTACCAAGGAAGAATCCCTTGTAAATGACGCAGGAAGAGATAGAGGCTAGAACTCTTTCTCTTTTTGGGAAAAACAGCACTTTATCTCAGGAGCGATATATCAATTAATTGATATAGATTGTGGGAAGGAAATGCATACTATTTTATGCATTACACTACTTCAAAACCTAAACCTCCTTTTGTCTTTGTCTCTAACTGCATACAACAGTGTAGAATATAATGTAACATGCTTGGAAAAGTTGTTTTTTTGTATAAACTAATATAACCATTTGTATTGTATTCAAAACAGGGCTCTATACTATAATGTTAGTGGCTTGATGACACATGGCTATTAAATGCTGTTTAAATTTGGGAACTAATTAAACTGAGCTTTTCTTTTACAAAAAAAATGCAGTTCTGTAGAAAGTAGAATTTGATTTTATTAACATCAGAACCCTGAGCAGCCAGTTCAGAAAATAGTTTAGAGCCCTGCTAGATATTGTAGTACTAGTTTGTAGATTGTTGTGTCATCTGTGTTCATATTAATGACTGAATGCCTTTAATTTGTTTACTGAGTACAAATCATGTTTAGCTCTTTGCATTGCAGTCAAATTACTAATTCTGTTTCAAATACTGACCTAAATTTGTTTTCTTTTCTTTTGTGCATCTTGTAGTTCCATCTCCAACAAGATTAAGGTTTACTGTAGTGTCTCAGGACAGTGTTAGGATTGCATGGAAGTCCCCTAAGGGGAGATTTCAGGGATACAGACTAACGGTGACACCAGTAGAAGGTAAGAATTGTTTTAAAAATGCTTTATTTTTTATATTAAATGAATAATGCTGGTCGATTTGAAATTCATTTTACATTATTAATGATAATTGTATTTTGCTCTGAAACATTACACAAATATATGCATAGATGAGATTCATGAACACCAGTTTCTAATGGTATTCCTTAAGGGAACCTAAGGTTGGGAGTGACTCAGACTGTGGTACAATTACTGTGGCCACCCTGCCCTTGTCACTGTTCTTCATCTGAGCATCTGGACAGTGAATACTGGTGGGTCACACTGATGCATGAGAACTCTGCTCCAACTTGATCTACTTCGGACAAGAGTTCCAGTTGGGATGCTATGTGTGACTTACTAATGGTACTGGAAGGGATCCCCATTCAAATTCCTTATTAAGAAAAAAATAAGTTGCAAATAAATCACTGCGCATAAGACCCCAGTGTAGCTTTTCATCTTTTGTAAATACCAAAAGTGCCAAAGATGGCCAGACATGATTCTCCTTATTGATTCCCCTGTTGTAGTACAAATACAATTAAATAAATATACAACCAGCAGGGATGTGAGATGCAGAAAATGCCTAGCTCATCGATGAAGATAAAACCTGATCCACAAGCATGAAAGGAGAGTGGCTTGAGTTCTTCCTGATATCATCCAGTAGGATTACTTTCCATAACCGTCCAATCTCTCATTGATTATTTATTTCAATACCACACAATTGTTTAATCTAAGATAGGCATGACCCTTGGGGATATTATTTCTGGGTTAATAGTAACTCATTGGAACAAACTCATTGACTTTCACATCAGATTGTTTCACTAATTGGGAAAGGTGGCAGCAGATAATTGAAATGGGAATGGTCAGTTTTGCTCCAGGTAATATAGTTCAATGAAGTGATATCTTATTAATTCCTACTTAATTAGGCCATAAATGGGCAGTGAAATGCAACAATATGGCCTCGGGCCAAATCACTTCAAGGCAACTTGCAGGAATCCTCCTGAATAGTCTAGTACATAAAGTTATTATGCCACATACTTTTTGTACTTTGTAACTCAATTCCAATTTCTCTCCCGTCCCTCCACCAACCCTGACATACACACTCGCTCTCTCTCACACACTCACTCACTCGCACACACTGTCACGCATATTCACTCGCTCTCACACATACTCACTCACACACAATCACTCTCACACATACTCTCTCATATATACACACACACACACAGTTAGGAGACGCTGTTTTTTTTCAAACCCTCTCTACTCAACTTGTCTCAGATTGGATTGGAAACTGAGCAGAAGAAAACTTGAACTCAAGTCTGTCTTATTTAAACAATTGCACTCCATGAATATAAATTTATCTAATGGTGGGTGAGAACCCAGTAATCCTCTGATGTAAATCAAAGGTGGTATTTGAATTCAGGCCTTGGAATCCGAGTCTAACCTCTGTCATTGCGCTAGCTTCAGGCATTGGAATGAGAGTTTAGCCTGTCAATGGACTGGGAGAGATTCTTTTGCTTCACTCTTTATTCTGCCCTCTTTTGTGAAGTGACCCACACTAAACACTTTTTCAGTTCAGTGCACAGAATCTCCTAGTGATTGGTATGCTTCAAATTATTCAACGAGCACAAACCTAAAAAAATGGAGTTGTCAGATCTGATGTTCATGGAATGCATGTACCACCTGTGGTAGCTCCCTGATGGAGATTGGCCCGTCTTTCATTGAAAGACTGAATTTGATTTGAATTTTGATCTTTAAAATTTAAATATCTGTTTTGATGTAATGCAAGAAATCAAACTGGATCACTTTTGCAACTTGCTATGCAATAACCTTTTCTAGTCAAAGTTTGCTCATCTTTTTAACATTTTTGTCCTGTAACCATGATATTTTAATGTTACAGTTTGGAAAGTGTACTCTTGACTAAACAGATTGCACTTAATTAAGATTAAGTGCAATCCGTGGAGTCCTGTAGCTCAGTGGTTAGAGCACTCGCTTTGCAAGTGAGAGACCTGAGTTCAATTCCCGGCAGGGCGAAACCTTGGGCAAGTTTCCTTACTCCACACGCCTAATAATAATCCCTCCAAAAGCAATAATAAATTGGTCATTTTCAATCTACGACTGTTTGTGGGACATTGCTGTGCGCAATTGGCTGCCGCATTCGCCCACAAATATACAGTCAATTCACTTTACAGTGTATTCTGTGAAGCGCTTTGGGACGTCCTCCCGACGTGAAAAGCGCTATATCAAATGCAAGGATTATTATTATTATTAACTCTCGCCTTCGAGCCAGAAGGCTGTGAGTTCAAGCCCCAAGTCAGTATTTTGAAATCAGAGTCTAGACTGTCACCCCTGGAGAGAGCAGGGGGAGTGCTGCATTGTGGAGGTGCAGTCTTTCAGATGAGACATTAAACTGAAGTCCTATTTAAATTAAACATTCAATATCTATCCTATTAAATGTATCCAATTGTGCATGACATTGTAATTTGTGGGGTCATTCTCAATGGTAACTTCCTACGAGCCAGGCCATTGAACACTGGACTGGCTCACAGATTGGACTGCTGTTCCGTGGCTGCCAATTAGCAGGATATTAGTATCTTTATTTTGTTTACTAAAAAGTTAGTATCCCAATAACCAGCAGCCAATGGCGACTTCACAGGTTTGGCCATTGAGAACTGCATCGGGGGAGTGGGAGTGCTGGAGGAAGCTGAGAGGCAGCCACATGTGCATTTGGGTACATTCAATGTGATATCAAATGTGCCAGTGAATTAAGCCCAATATCTCAGTAAGGACAGAAAGTTGCAGCCTTTCTTTCATCAGATCAAAAGCCCATTAGTTTGGATGCCTGTGATAAGGTAAGTTCCCTTATCCACCTGTGTGTTTACCCAGCAGTAAGTAGGAACCAGGTTGTTAGTTGATTGGTGGATCGCTTTTCCGGGGTTAATAATTTCTTTTTTTAAAAAAAACAATTTTTTAAATAATGATTTGGTTACTCAATCCACGACTGTTGTGGGACAGGGCTGTGTGCAATTGGCTGCCTTGTTTCGCCCACAAAAATATACAATCAATCCACCTTACAGTATATCCTGTGAAGCACTTTTGGGATGGCTCAAAGATGGGATGAGGCACTATATCAAATGCAAGGATTATTATTATTATTAATTACAGGGCTGGTTTACTTGGCTTGTCCCTCTTGTCTCAGACCCAAAATAACTGTGAGTAGGATAACAAATTGCAAAACATAAGCACTGTTGTTCAGGTGGATTGAGTTTTTATAGTAAGAAATAGCTATTAATAAGCACATTCTTTGGTCAATCTCAGAACATAAAGTAAGGTGCAACAATTACACAGGCCTTAGTGTTAAAATATGGGCTCGTCACCAGCAGACAATATTGGATTGATTGACACGATCAGCTCAATGACAAGTCTCGTCAGGGCTTCACAGAGTATGTGGAGAGCATTTGATCCACTGCGGTAAGAGTGCAATGTTTGTTTACCACTGCAGTGTGGCTGATATTATCTGCAACTTTGCTGGAAAGACGTAAAGCTCTTTAACTGTCAGTTAGCAACGTGGCTTCACAAAATATGTGCAGGTGCGGCTCAGTGATTGAGTGGACCCCACTGCCTTAAGGCAAACATTTCACTGGGTGTATATTTATGGCCATTTCGTTGACCAGCACCGTTCATCATAGGCATTAATATGCACAGTTAAGACATATGGCCTTTCACTAATCTGCAACATATCAATTGTATCCTTGAAAATCTAGTCCTGTGTCAAAAGCTGAATGCCCAGGAGGTATAATAGTGCAATGTCTGATTGTTACTGCAAGCGACTGTTAATTACAACTTTTTTTTCAATGTGCAGTAGCTGCGAAGAAGAAATAAACCACTTGAACTGTAAGTTAGCAAGCAATACACCAGTTCTCTGCGACAGCTTTAATATGGAAGAGGAATGACGTTAAAGCATGAAATTCTCCTTCCAAGCAAGTTGGGGACATTGCTGGGTTACTTAGACTACACCATCATCACCATGAACCTGAAAGATAAAGTCCATTTACATTTGGTGATTGACAATAGTGTCTGTTTCACTTTGCTCTCCCCACCTTTAGATTTTATACCTTTGCATTTCCACATTTGCACATATCGGGGTCTAACCTGCTCCTTAACTTTAGAAATTTGTAATATAGCATGTTTGGAATTATGATTACTTGGGAGGGTAATGAAGGGAGTAAGGAATGATGTGGAATATAAACACTGACAAAGGCTGGTTGGTCTTTTTCCACGTTGTACATTGTTTGTAAATCTATGCAAATCTTTGCTAAACTCCAGTGTTATTTAAGGAATATGAAAGTTATTCATTAGTTTTTTGCATAGTTCTTCAGTGAGTCCAGGATCCTTTATTGTAGCATGGAGCATCACTGTGTCTATTTATAGCCATAACTCACTACAACAACAACAACAAAATTACATTTATAGGGCGCCTTTCATGTCGGGAGGACGTCCCAAGGCGCTGGACAGTCAGAAGTCAGGATCCGAGCATGGGAGAGGGGTGATGTAGGGGTGAGGGAAGGCAGAGAGGTGGGAGGGCGACCGAAGGCACGATCGAAAAGGAGGGTCTTGAGACTGGCCTTGAAGGAGGCAAGGGAGGAAGTGAGGCAAAGGGACTGTGGGATGGAGTTCCAGAGTGTGGGGGAAGAGAGGCTGAAAGCCCGGCCACCGATGGTAGGGCGGGTCGGGCGGGAGACATAGAGCAGACTGGAGCTCGCTGAATGGAAGGAGTGGGCAGGTTGTTAGGGAGTCAGCAGGTCAGAGAGGTAGGAGGGGACAAGGCCATGGATGGCCTTGAAAGTGAGGATAAGGATCTTGAACTCGATCCTCTGGGGGATGGGGAGCCAGTGGAGTCGGGCGAGGGTGGGAGTGATGGGGTCACGGAGCCTGGTGCGTGAGAGTACACAAGCTGCAGAGTTTTGGATGATCTGCAGCTTGTGAAGGGAAGAGTTGGGAAGGCCGATGAGGAGGGAGTTCCCGTAATCGAGCCTTTATGTGATGAATATGTGGGTGAGGGTTTCGGCAGCCTGAGGGGTGAGGGAGTGGCGGTGTCTGGCAATATTGCGGAGGTGGTGGTAGGCAGTGCCGGTCATGGCAGGGATGTGGGGGAGAAAGGACCGTTCAGGGCCAAACAAGATACCCAGGTTCCTGTCTGGCTAAATGAGGTTGAGTGTGCAGCCGTGGAGGCTGATGCTGCCAGTGCCCGAGGTGCGGAGGCGCTGGCGCGAGCCAATCAGGTGGGCCTCGGTCTTGCTGACGTTCAGTTGGTCAGCATGATTCACTACGCGATGAATCTCTGATCTTGTTCAGTGTTGAGAGGCAGGTAGTGAGCCTAGGGCAAGTGTTTCCTCATTGGACACCTCTTTCACAAGCCTCTGAGCAGGCAGCGATGCATTCACATTGACTGAAATACAGGAACAGATTGTTTGACCGCTCAGGTGGCCAAGAGTGCCCAAAAGCAGTTTGATTTAGAGAACAGAAGGGATTTTCCCCCCACAAAATATATAGTGTCTCAAAGACGTGATAAGGCGCTATATGAAATGCAAGGATTATATATAGAAGAAAGGAGGCAGAATAAAGCTAAGAAAAGAGACGAAACAAGATTAAAGAAGATTACAAATGTTCTATGAACATTTCTTGTGCCTCTGTTGCTGCTCACATCACAGTTGTAACTCAGATGCCCTCCAGTTCACATCTGTTCTGAATCAAAGTGCATCATGGAAATTCTGAAGTTAATTTCGCCGAGTGTTTGATCTGAGGTACATTTTCTAGCTCCAGACGCTATTTTCAAGGTATTACACCAGTAAATAGATTTGAAAGATCTTTTGCTCGGTCGAACATGCAAGTGCTCGCTTTGCATAGATAACGTGCATTGCCTGGTATACATATGCCCTGGTTTCAGAGCAGCTGTAACCCTTTAGGAGACTGAGTTCACGTAACTTCAACTTCAAAACTACAAGGGGTTTTAATCGAGTCAATAAGGAGGAATTATTTCTACTTGTTGGTCAGTCAGTAACTTGAGGGCTATCAGTAACTATAAGATACTTAGCAAACGAGCAAATGGAGAACTTAGATTTTTTTTTATACGCAGAGTGGTTAGGTAATAGAATGCCCTACTGGGAGCAGTGGTTGGGGCAGAATCCATGTTAGCTTTCAAAAGGAAACTAGGTAAATACCTTAAAGGAGTAAGCTACATGGTTATGGGGAAAGGGTAGGTAAATAAGACTGAAAAAATTGCTCTTATGAGAGCCAACATAGTCATGATGGGCCGAATGGTGCTCTTTTGTGCTATAAATTTCTGTGGCTCTTGCAGAAACAACTTGAATTAGATCTCCCAACATGTTGCAGAGTTTCCACGTAAAAACGATCAATGGAAGTGCAATCCTGAAACCTTTGAGAACCATGTTTTTTGTATATTGGTGCAGTGTAATTTTTGTGTTACAGATTCTGTTCTCTTTCAATATCAGGTGGTAAAGCGCAGAAAATTACCCTACAAAAGAGTGAAAATGCAGCAGTAATTGAAGGTCTTATTCCAAACCACGAATATATTGTGCAACTCTTTGCAGTCAGCAACAACAGGGAGAGTTTACCTGCTCAGGGGCGATTCAGAAGTAAGTGTTTGCATGGTAATGGTAATCTATAGCAATACTTTTTACAACTTTTATGGATAAACTTCCCAAACTACCTAATGCATAAAAATACGGGATAGCGCAATGCTTGTTTCTTCTATATGATGATGCTTTTTACCCATCAGGTCTGGGAGATGGGTTCTTCCCTTTAGTGTGGAAGAAGGCAGATAGCTCTGTCTAGTGTACACTGCAAACAAGGCACTCTGTCCTCAACCCCAGGAGAGCTCTCTTCCATTACTGTAATAATAATCACTTGATATAATGCCTATAACATCAAAGGCACTTTTGTTGTTAAGTGCAGTGACTCTATTTAAGTCAACATGGCATTCATGTTCATGCACACAGCAAAGTGTCACAATGTCAAAGTGAATGATCAATTTAGCTGGGAGATTGTTATGGCATGAGGTTACTTTTGCACATGCAGATAGAGCAAAATTCTGAAATGAGTACTAATTTAAATCGCATTTCTACTGGGTCCTCATTTGTGTGCTTTGTGATCAACTGAGATAGCAAACTCCCGAGTATGTGTTGCAAGACCGTTCTGATTTACCATTTAAGCCACACCTTGCAAGCAGAGACTTGTACACTAACCTTGAGATCAGTTTCTCGAGGATTGATTTATATTATTAAATGAGCATGGAAAAACTTGTCTTTTGATTAAGATAAACTGACTATGTGTAATACACAGATCAAACTGGCTAGACACTTCTCCGACTGTTTCTTAGACTACGACTATAAAATTAGTATCTCAGACATTTTTGACTGACCTTTCAGAATATGTTTTTTTCTCGTCTATTTCAGTCCCTAGAAGGCATTTTAGACTCCTCTCCCTGCCCCCTTCTTTTACGAGGGTTTCACAGATACAAACAAGAGAACACAGTCCAAAAGTGCTTCAAATTAGCACTCTTCAGGATTTTGCTCCAACTTGTCTCATCAGTGGGGAGTGTCACAGCTGAACCTGATCCTTTCTTCACCTGATAGCCACAGACACCAACCCCATCTGAAACTCACACCACCAGGGTCAGTCAATTTCTTAACATTCCCTTCTCTTCTTGAATAGTACCCATGAACATCCAACTGAACAGACAGGTGAGACTTCAATATAACAACTTGTCCAAATGACAGCACCTCCACTTTAATGAATTCACTCTGAGATATGTAAGCTGTATGTCTTTGTTTGATTTAAATATAATTTCTGGTTAGAACAAAATCACAGTTTAACAGAGTGAAAGCCTGACCTCTGGGATAATTGCAGAATATCACTTGGCCTGAGATTTGTGATAATGTAAACCAGGAATCTGTAGCTCTTTTGGGGTCTCTCTGGTATTCCATTTTACGTGTATCCTAGAACTGTAATCTGGGCTCAGTGCACCAGTGCACTCCGATCACTTGAGCAGAGCTTTCCATTTACACTAAGCGGGAGAGGCATTCATATTGTTGCAGATATTCTTATTCCATTTGTGTACATGTAACATCAGCTGCTAACTATGGCTGTACACTCGGTCAAGCACTGTAAGTGTATGTACATCACACAGTTGTGTGCATGTGCACTCTTTTTAAGATCATCAATGACCGGCAGAATAGAGTAAGAGAGATGTTGAAAGAAAGTGCATCTGGCAGCTGATCCAGTTGTTTAGATTGCACAGCCTTCCGAACCCAATGCAGAAGGAGGTGGCTTTAATTGAAGCCAGAACTAATTTGATGCCTAGAATTCAATGAATGTATCCTGAGAATGTGAGATCAAAATTCAGTACATCGCACAACTGATCTATTGTCACGTTGCCAGTATAAATTTGGTTTAGATTACAAGTGTAAGGCAATAAAACCTTTGTTGGTTGTCTGTTTGATTGACTATATAAATTGAAACCACTTAATCAGATCTCTTAACAGGATATTGCTTCTTGTTGGTAACTGGTGCACTTTGGCAATGTGGGCTTGGAATGGAAATGGGGAAATCCTCAGTTACTAGCACGCAAAGCACAACCTCTTAAATCCTTCCCTCCCCCTGCCCCCCCCCCACCCCTGGCATGTAAATTGCTAAATATTGAAATATTATCTTCAATCCTGGCCAGCAATCCCCCAGATTATATTGATAATTCACTTCATGGCTGCTAGTAGGACATGTTTGTCTACAAATACAGTCACTACACTTCACTAAAATCCTGTGAAGCCCATTGAGATGTCTTGATGACATAGGACTCAACACCAATTAAGATGTGAAAAGGTGCTATATCAAATGCAAGGATTATTATTATCATTCCTAGGAAGAAGAACTGATTTAATACTTATACTTAGAAAGTCTCCAAGATTCCAAAAGAGTTGTAAATCCCTAATATAAAATGCTTATTGGTGGGTATGTTTATATTAACCTATAATGTGTAACATTTTGCCAAAATGTGCTATAAGTGGCACATGGATAAAAATGTTTACAGTGGCTGCCAACAATAATTTTTTGATTTAAATATGAAAAGAAGCTGCAAGTAAGGAGATCTGTAATTTTTATTTAAATGTGCATTGTATCTTGAAGTGGTCTGCCAGGACACGCTGCCTTTAATTTGACACTAAGCTTTGGATGCCACTCTAGCTCAGTCAGTAGCACTCTTGCCTCTGAGTTACAAGGTTATGGGTTCAAGCCTCCAGGTCAGGAGTTTGAACTCACAGTCCAGACTGATAGTTGAATGCAGTGCTGAGGGAGTGCTGCATTTTTGGAGGTGTTGTCCTTTGGATGAGATGTTATACCAAGGTCCTGTTCCTGTCTACCTATTCAGATGGATGTTAAAGATCCCATGGCACTATTCAAAAAGGGAACTCTTGGTGTCCTGGCCAACAATCCCCAAATAAAATTGATCATTCATTTAATCTATGACTGTTTGTGGAACATTGGTGTGCACAAATTGGTTGCTTTGTTGACCAACAAAATACAAAGTCTCTACACTTTACAGTGAATCCTGTGAAGCATTTTGAGAAGTCATCCTGACGTGAAAGGTTCTGTATGAAATGCAAGGAAGCCAAACACTCATTAAAATCTTTTTCTGTTGCTGTGCAGTGAAAGTATCACGGATCAGGAACAAACCTGGAGAGCCAAAACGGAAAAAGGATAAACTGACTGACAGTGATGCATTGCCAGAGCAAGGTAACTTTTGTTGTAGCATTGGATTTAAATGCAATAGCTTTATTAATCAAAACCAAAGTTCTGAGCTATGATTTGATGCACAACAAAAGGAACAACAATCGGTAATGTTTTGACCTTTTCATCTTGTGATGGGAATAATAGCACACGGTTAGTTTTAATAGTTGTGCTGTGTGATAGGATGGCACAGAGCTTGGGAGCATAAACTCTTGTCGCTCAAAGTCCATGCCTCTCCCTTCCCCCACTTTTGCTGAACTCCCCTTCCCTGAGAGAGCAACATTGACGTGGCCTGGGAGCAGGCTGACCACTCTACCCGCTCTATCAAAATGATGCATGGCTCAGGAGTGGATGGATGTGCACTAGAAGGAGAGTAAATATCCTCAGAAAATCAGCAAAGTATGAGGATGGATCACTGAAATGCTAGCAGCCCCACTGATCTTCTGCTTGTTCATGCAAAAATTAAAAAAAACACAGTAATGTCATATATTTTCTGAGTGTAGATTATCCTGGACACAATATATAGTGACTACTCTATTTCTTCAGTACAATTTTAGCAAAAATGTTCCTGTATCAAAGTAACAAGTTCCACCTGCCATGATGTAACAAGCCTTTGGGTTTGCTTCCCAAAGCCATTGTGATATTTCACTTCCTGCCACTTCTGAGGAGTAAGTTTACATAACGATTAACAGCGGGTTACACTGGATAACAAACTATAACAATCTCAGGAAATCTGACATTTTATGCAAATCCTTCAGGCATCATTCAATCCTGCTGCAGATAGTAATGTGAACTGCTAGTTGGATTTGCCTCATGCTCTAACCCGTATAAAGTTCTAAACATAGAAATGTTCTTCACACATTGAGACCATTTGGCTCACTGTGTCTGTGCCAATGTTGCCTTGTTTTTCTCATTTGCTCCTGCTCCCCAACGTAAGCTCAGTTTCCAGCACTTTTCCTACAGTTTCCAGCGTTTTAAATTAAATCCATATTCAAAGTACTGAAAGAAGAAGCTGCTAGTTCAGCCATGAAAACACTGAAAATTCAAAACATTTGATCCCAGAATCACTTATCACTGCAGTCAGTTAATCATTTGTCACTCAGGCGAGCCAGTCACTTGTCACTCTCAGTGACCCTGGACAATGCACATCACTTGGCTTGCTGAGACCACTTGCCTCCAAGTGAAGTAATTGGCACGTTTCAGGACATAAATCTTTAAGGGTAAAACAGATCAAATTTGACATAAAACTACATAGTAAATATAATCCCATTTGAATAAGAAAGGAATTATATGTGGACCGATGAGTGAAGTATTATTGTACCCAAGGAAGTGAGTTTTAAAATAGTTATTGAAACAAATCAAATAGTGACCGGTTGTGGTGCATTTAAAAGATTTGCATATAAAAGTTGTGTTTGATGTTCAGTGTGTCAATGGCTCCCACCAAATAGAGACCTGAAAAATAACACATTACATGATACATTCCTCAAACAAATATATGTTCTTGTTCTTATTGTAAATGCCTAAATACCTATTTTCTTATGTTGTAATGCATTTTATTTCAATGGAATGTTGTCTTTTTTAATTGAAATCTGTGTTGTCATCCATGTTGTGATGTGTTACAAATAGTCACACCTTTGCTGAATGGCAAGGATCTATTTGGAAATCTCAGTTCAATCAACATACTTGGGTTGTGTTTTATCATACAATCTGGGAAAAGAATGATACATTTTCCTGTTGATTATTTTCCCGATGATGAGGCCTGTGCCCACTGCTATGTTTGTGAATTAATGTTTGGGGTAAGTACCAGTTCTCTGCAGTATGTTAATTGCATGTATATCAATGTACAGCTTTTGCGTGTGATGTTTCTTTTGCTTCTTGATTGATGCCTAATAACTTTAACAAAGTGACAGTGAGGTCGAATTTACTACGTGACTCAATTCTTTCTGTTATTGGTGGCACAGGAAGACCAACCTTTTGGGTAAAAGGACAAATTAAAGCCTGGTTCTCAATTGCGGACATCAAACCCTTCAAATGGTAAGAAGGAGGTGGATGAAAGGAAAGGATTAAGGCAATACACACTGTGCTGTGAAACATTTTGCCTTGAAATTAATTAAAACACGGTTTATAGGACAAGGCTGCTGCTACATACGTAGTCACTTTTTATTTTCTGATGATTTTATATGAAATGAATGAGAATCAAATGTTGTTAAATAATGCTCCCACCTTAATGTCTGAATAAAGTGGCTCACAAATTCAGTGTGTGACTGCATAAGAACATAAGAATTTGCTAGGTGAAAGAAGACTTAGGACCATGTACTGTATCTAAAAAAAGATGATTTCTAGCAGGTTTCAAACACTTCTTTACATCATCTTTTTTTTTTTCATGATCAATTTGGTGCACTCCTTGTGATCCCAGATCTCTGGTCCTGTCTGCCTCTCTGACCTACTATCCCCCTACTTACCTGCCCGTACCCTCCGTTCCTCTGGCTCCGGTCTGCTCCACATCCCCCGCCCTAACTGCCCTACCATCGGTGGCCGGGCCTTCAGCCTCTCAGCCCCGAGGCTCTGGAACTCCATCCCCCAGTGCCTTCACCTTGCTTCCTCCCTTCCTCCTTCAAGGCCGGTTTCAAGACCTTTCTCTTCGACCGAGCCTTCAGCTCCCCTCTCAACTCTCTACCCCCTCCTCGCTCCCTCCCCTCACCCTGACCATTTCCCCACTGCTCGGGTCCCGACCCAACTGTCCAGCGCCTTGGGACGTCCTCCCGACGTGAAAGGCGCTCTATAAATGAAATCTTGTTGTTGTTGCCTCGATTTTTATGGCACAGACAAGTAAAGGAGGATGTTTTTGGAGGCCTGATACTGCAACGGTTGACTAATGACCACTATGTTGTGAAATTAGAACAAGTCAGAATTGAGGGTCAGGGTCAAAATTGTGGATTTTCTAAAAACATTTTGACGTGATGAGTAATGGAAAGTACATGACATGGGGAGAATAGTTTCTCCTTCCAGGACTTTCAGAATGGACTGGTGCTTATCCGTGCTTTGAATACTTCTTTGACCAAACCTTCATTCATCTTTCCCCTCCCCACCCACCTCAGCATTCACCCTATCCCGGGTGCCAAGTCAGAACTGCCCAGTGTGTTGGGGGGCTTCCTGATGTGCAAGACGCTATGTAAATTTTTATTGAATTGTGAATACCGAGGGAATTTTTTTGTTTGTTTCTTACTAATAGGCTTTTAGTTAAAAACTTCTAAATATTTTAGGGTGATGAGGGAGAGTCTTTAATTGGACTTTGGATTTTGTGCTTCTTTGCCAGAGAGTGGTTTAAATCATTTAAAAAGTAACAGAGTTATTGTTGCAACTGGGAATAAAGGAAAATGTTCCCCATTATATTAAACTCAACAGTGGCAGCATTTCAATTCTGAAAGGCTGGAGGGAATAACCATATTCCCAAAGTTAGGAGCGTGGCATTAAGTCTCAAACCTTTAAGTGTACTTTCCAGTATTCTCCACAGTGATTAAGGAAAGGAATGCACTTTGGAATAATGCAATATTTACACCATGATGTGGCATAACCTGGAATATTAGCAGTTAAAAATTAACTGCATTTACAGTGGGAGTGTTGCAGTAATTCCTTCATTGCTTTAATTTTTTTTAGCTTTTAACCTTTGTTTCAACTCCAACTTTTAGAAATGTATTTGTGTTACTATCCTTTGGCAGATCTTATTTTGCAAACGCAGATGATTTATTGGTGCGTGTTGCTGGTTGACAGATACTTCATATCTGGCTCAGTGGCCTATGCACCAATTATAGATCAGTGACTCACCCAGCAAATGCAAAGCTGGCTCCTATTTTGAAGTGAGCCAGCTTTCTGTGTGCACATAGTGAATGAGGAAGAGCTAAATGCTGATCATACCCTGGTTGGTATTTTATTGACCCCATTTACTGTGTTGTAACAGGACTCTACTGTATCTAATAGCATCTTCTTCAAGTAATTTTATCCATCTATCATGGCTTTCTGTTGTGACACCGCATTCACAGCATGTTTAGACTGTCTGCCTTCAATAATAGTGATTCCAGTTACAAATGCTGATTGCATTTGCACTCCTCTGAGAAATAATTGTTTTCTCTATCTATATGTTCATATTTGGCCTTTGGGATATAGAATCCTGTTTAGTGAACCTCAAGAGATCTAACCTGAAAGTATAAATGCATTGCGGATTTATACCAACTCTTGACTTCAAGCTCTCCATCAATTGCAAAGTCATCAAAACCTTGAGAAGTTGATCGAGCTCAGAACGGTTGCACAGGGGATCGCTTCCATAATCAATGGCAAGAAGCCAGCAATCCCATCCAACCAAGTCTTCCACTTGTGTTTGGCACTCACACAAAATAAACTCAAAGAAGAAGCATTACATGACTTGATGGTTGAGCTTGCTTCACATTTATTATTATTATTATTATTTGATGCCTTGGCTGAAATCCTCTTCACGCAGAATGCAAGCTCATTTTCTTCATAAAAGTCTGAAGAAAGTAACAAATCTGTACACTTTCAAGCGAAGGACGGAATCTAGACAGATTCATCAAAACTTACGGTAGTAGTAGAATGTGATAGAAACTTGTATGTTGTTAATCATTCTACAAACTGGTGCAGACTTCTACTACTTCTGATGACCATCGTACAGATAAAATCAGCCATGGCTGTTTGTGGGATATTGGCTGCTGTGTTTGCCTACAAATACACAGGCACTACACTTCACAGTAAAACTCCTGTGAAGCGCTTTGATGCATCTTAGCAATATAATAAGGTGCCATAATCAAATAAAAGGATTATATTTCTATTGAACCATCTTAGAATTCTTCATGTTGTCATTCTGTTAGCACTGGGTACTTCCTACTGTTAGGATAGCTGGGAAACAAATCCTGCAAACCATGGAATCTGGCAATTTGGGGAAATTTGGCCGTCTGATCAAATGCTTTAGATTTGCTTATCAATACAAGCAAAACCAAACTTTTATTTGTTTGAATCTTTCATCTTTAAAAGTGAAAATCTTTGCAATCAGATCAGCTATCTCATTCCAAAATATTAGATTCAAATCCTGCTCAAGATTGCCAGCAGCGAAGAAAATCACAGGGAGACTCAGGCAAATGGTCAAAACCGGTTTGGGCATTTGAAACCGTTTATGTAGACAATTGAAATCTTTTCAAGGCAACTGGTCACTGCATAACAAGTTTCCTGACACCAATTCTAGCACATTTATCAAATGATTTGAATTGAAGTGACTGTATGTCTTATATCTAGTTTATGCTGTAGGAAATTAAGCAATATTGCTTCTAGCAGTACAGTGTTAGGAGTGAGAAGCCTGATTTATACTTTTTGCTCTTATTAATTGGGAGTCTGAGGAGCGTTCAGTGAACATGCAACTGTGCATATGGCTATCAGGTAGTGAAATGAGCTCTTAAAAAAGATTTAATAAATGGTCCCACCCCCCGCCCCCCACCCCCATGTTGGGCAGTTCATTGTCAGATTGTGTGTTACACATAAGACTTAAGCTGACAACGTTTTTCCTCAGTATTTTGATTTACCGGTACAGAGCGGGGGCTTTCACTCCAACATGGAACAGACTTCAATTCACCATTTCCTCCTACATGGAACAGACTTCAATTCACAATTCTGCTTGTGTAGTAAAAATAATAGGAGCACGATCTAATTTTAAAACATTTGCTTCCGTTTTTTAAAAAAAACAAGACTGGCTGTAACTTACTTTTAAGAAAATCTAATTTATTTGACACTTTATTCTGAGTCCTGTAAACCTTGGTGAGAGGCAAATTTGAGCTGTTTTCTCCCCTTTCCCTCTTTCTCCTGCTTTTCCCATGCACATTCTGAGACTAAACCTGTGCTTGGTTATCTACCTCTGCAAGTGCCAGTCTGAACCAGGCACTGGGGATATTTGGAACCAGAGCAGTGAAGTCTCTCTCTCTCTCCCTTTTTAATCTTGCCTTTCCAATGTGTGGGATTGCATAACCTGTGTTTCCTCAGAGCGAGACAGCTGAGATTCTACTCTGAGTAACGTAGTAAAATAAAAATACAGGAGTGTTGGAAATCAGAAATAAAACTGGTTAGGTGTGGCGAAGGGTCTGCCTTTTTTAAGAGGACCCGGGGAAGGACGGTGACTGAAGCCACGGTCGAAGAGATGGGTCTTGAAGGAGGCTAGGGAGGGGGTTAGGCAGAGAGACTGTGGGAAAAAATCCAATTTAGCTTTCAAAAGGGAACCAGATAAATACCTAAAAAGTAGTAAGCTATAAGGGTATGAGAAAAGGGCAGGTAATTTAGACTGAAAGGATTGCTCTTCAGAAAAGCCAGCACAGACACGAAGGGCTAAATGGCCTTCTTCTGCACTGTAAAATTTCTATGATTCTACAGTTCTTCTAATTTCTATTTATCTTTTAGCAATTTAACCCAATGATATTTATGAAGAAATCAATACCTTTTCAATGGGGAGACTTTTCTCCTCTTGGTAAACTTTACTCGTGAATGACAGCAGGTATGGACATTTTGTCCATGGAAATCAATGTATTTCTGCTGTTCCACTTTCGTCTCTAGACAGAAAATTCTGTTAGATCAAAGAATCCGGGTGCAGAATATTTATGGTGAAAAATGTTTGCTTTTCCAGTATTGTCACTTTTCCTCCTGCACTACATGGTGCATAAATAATTTGCTGAATTCTCTAAAGCAGAATCTTTCACATTCTCAAATAGCTCTACGCTGCAAGGTTCTGCTCAGACATGAGCAGTACTGTAAGTACTCTTCTGCTCTTATCAGAGTAGAGTTCCCACTTGCAGTTAGGTGTGATGCATTTCTGCTTACTGTCATCGCTCCAAGATGTTATCCTACATGAAAGGCGTTATATATAGGATATCTAAGATGTAGCAATTTGTCGTTGAAATCATGATTTGTAAATCTGTTTGTGAATGTCACATTGTCAATCTCAAATGACACTCCCTGTAAAAGGATGTTTTGCTTACAATTATATTTCTTTGTGAATAATGGAAGATGAAGCAACGTTTAATCTAGATTCAGCTTTTTAAATGTTGTAGTATTTAAACTTGGAAAAAAGAGTTGATGCCGAGGAGAGCTGTAGCTATAGGGAGGTCATTCAGCCAATTTGAGCCTATTCCGCCAGATCATTTTGAATCTAATCCCATCCCTTTTCCCCTCTATTCTCCATGATTGACCATTGGAAATGGGCAAATATTATTTGAGCACAAGAATGCATGAACAAAAGTTGGTATTTAACACACTAATCCTGCTCCTTCTGCAAACATACCACTCCCCCTCAAAGGCGTGTGGAGAAGCCATCTTGATAGACAGAAGTATGTCTGTCCAGATGGCTGAGGCCATACATCCCTTAACTGAGAGCAGACCAATAGGTGAAACCTCAAGAGAAGTTTTAATGTCTCAGATATTGTGCCAACATCCTATTGAAATAATAATCTCACCCCCCAAATAACTCTAATGCTCAACAAAATACTCAGTTGGTGTGGGTGTAAATTTTTGACATGGATTAAAAAAAGTAGCAATGATTAAGACTATAGTATGATGGTCAGAGGTAGTTAGTTGTAAGTAGGCTGTGATTCACAAATACTGGAGTGGCCGTTTTATGTGTGAATCTTGGTACTAGTGTAACCAATCAAATGATTCAATAAGCCTGGAAACAGATTAGCAATGTGACTTGTTCTCCACCATTTATTCAGGGAAAGAAAGGGATGGATACTGATGGGGGAGGAAAATTAGATTGTTGCATGTTGTAGTTAATGGAAATGCCTAGAAGCAAGACAATAAATGCCATTCAGCCTTTTAGACACACACTTGAAGAACCATCATATTGACTTTCAACCACAAATGTGGGGCAATGTTAGAATCAGATAAATGATCTGCCACAATGTTTACACACGATAGAGGAATAGCAATAATAAATATTACATCTCATTGTAATAGAATACATATGTATTCAAGTTAATTGCTCGTATCTACATTTTCAAAAAAATGGGCTGATTTGCTTTGGTGATAGTAATATCTACTCCCTGCTGCTGTAGAATCAGGAATGGAGCAATAGTAAGGTGTAAAACCTATCACTTTAGTAGCCGAGTGCCACTGGACAGGATTCCTGCTGAATTCTAATTGAGTGATAATTTTCACGCCTCTAGTTTTGTGTAGTGATGTGTTCTCAGAGAATTATACAGCATAGAAGGAGGCCATTTTGCCTATCGTGTCTGTACCAGTTCTTTGAAAAGAGCTATCCAATTCAATCCCGCTCCCCCGCTCTCCCCATAGCCGTGCAAACTTGTCCTCCCCAAATAATTATCTACTTCTCTCTTAAAAGCTGATATTGAATTGGCTTCCACCACCTTTTCAGGCAATGCATTCCAGATCCGAACAACTTGCTGTGTTAAAAAAAAATTCTCCTCATCTCCCCTCTGTTTCTTTTAACAATTTTTTAAATCAGTGTCCTCGGGTTACCAACCCACTCACCAGTAGAAATAGTTTCTCCTTGGTCACCCTATCGAATCCCCTTATAATTTTGAAAACTTCTACTAAGTCTCCTCTTAACTTTCTCTGCTCCGAGGAGAATAATCCTAGCTTCTTGAGCCTCTCCTGATAACTGAAGTCCCTCATTCCTGGTCCCATTCTGGTAAATCTCCTTCGCAACCTCTCCAATTCCTTGACATGCTTCCTAAAGTGTGGTGCCCAGAACTGAACACAATACTCTAGCTGAGGCCGAACCAGTGTTTTATAGAGATTCATCATACCTTTTGTATTCTATGCCCCTATTTATAAAGCCTAGTATCCCGAATGTTTTTTTTAACAGCTTTATCTATCTGTTCTGCCACCTTCAAAGATTTACTTATATGAACCCCAGGTCTCTCTGAACCTTCATCCCCTTTAAGATTGTACCATCAGCTTATATTGCCTCTCCTTATTCTTCCTCTCAAAATGCATCACCTTGCATTTCTCCACATTAAACTTCATCTGCCACGTGTCTGCTCATTTTACCAGTCTATTTATGTCCTCTTGCAGTCCGCTACTATCCTTCTCACTGTTTACTACTTTTCCTAGCTTAGTATCATCTGCAAACTTAGAAATTGTACTCCCTATTACAACAACAACTAAATTACATTTATAGAGAGCCTTTCACGTAGGGAGGACATCCCAAAGCGCTGAACAGTCAGGGGTCAGGGCCCAAGTATGGGGGAGGGGTGTTGTAGGGGTGAGGGAAGGCAGAGAGGTGGGGGGGGAGACCAAAGGCACGGTCGAAGAGAAGTGTCTTGAGACCGGCCTTGAAGGAGGCAAGGGAGGAAGCGAGGCGAAGGGACTATGGGATGGAGTTCCAGAGTGTGGGGACAGAGAGGCTGAAAGCCCGGTCACCGATGGTAGGGCGGGTCGGGCGGGAAACATGGAGCAGGCAGGAGCCCACTGAACAGAGGGAGTGGGCAGGTGGTAGGGAGTCAACAGGTCAGAGAGGTAGGAGGAGGCCTTGGATGGCCTTAAAGTTGAGGACGAGGATCTTGAACTCGATCCTCTGGGGGATGGGGAGCCAGTGGAGCCGGACGAGGGTGTGAGTGATGAGGTCGCAGAGCCTGGTGCGTGAGAGTACATGAGCTGCAGAGTTTTGGATGATTTGCAGCTTGTGAAGGGAAGAGTTGGGAAGGCCGATGAGGAGGGAGTTCCCGTAATCGAGCCTTGATGTGACAAATGTATATACCCAAGTCCAGGTCATTTATATAGATCAAAAACAGCAGTGGTCCCAATACTGAACCCTGGGGGACACCACTGCACACTTCCCTGGTGTCAGAAAAGCAACCGTTCACCACCACTGCCTGCTTTGTGTCTCCCAGCCAGTTCTGTATCCATGCTGCCACTGTTCCTTTACTACCGTGGGCTTCTATTTTGCTTACAAGTCTCTTATGTGGCACTTTATCAAACACCTTTTAAAAATCTATATAAACGGCATCAACTGCACCAACTTCATCCACCCTCTCCGTTACTTCATCAAAAAACTATTAGGTTTGTTAGACATGATCTGCCTTTAACAAATCCGTGTTGGATGTCCTTTATTAACTCATATTTTTCTAAGTGAAAATTTATTTTGTCCCAGATTATAGTCTCTAGAAGTTTCCCCACTACTGACGTTAGTCTGACTGGCCTGTAGTTTATCCTTCTCCCCCTTTTTGTTCAGTAGAGTAATATTTTCAACCCTCCAGTCCTCTGGCACCACCCCGGTGTCCACAGAGGATTGAAAGATTGTGACCAGAGCCTCCATTATTTCCACTCTTACTTCCCTCAGTAACCTAGGCTGCATCCTTGTCCGGACCAGGTGACTTATCTACCTTGAGCTCAGTCAACCTTTTTAGCAGCTCCTCTCAGTTTATTCTTATCTTATCCAATATCTCTACCCTCTCCTCTGATACTGTGGCATTGGCTGCATCCTCTTCTTTTGTAAGACAGATGAAAGTACTCATTCAGTACGTCAGCCATGCCCTCTGTCTCCACAAGAAGATTTCCTCTTTGGTCCCTAATTAGGGGCCTGTGACTAACCTTTTATACTGTATATGCTTATAAAATACTTAGGGTTCCCTTTTATGTTACACATTAATCTTTTCTCACACAATCTCTTTGCCCCTCTTATTTCCTTTTTCAATTCACCTCTGTACATTCTATTTGATTATCTTCTGTATTTTGGACCTGACTTTATAATAAGCCTCCTTTTTCTGATTTATTTTAATCCCAATTTTCTTATTTATCCAGACAGGTTTGGATGCCCTACCTTGCCCCTTTGTGGGAACGTATTTGTTCTGCTCTCGAACTATCCCCTCCTTCAAGACTTCCAATTGCTCATTAGTTGTTTTACCTGCCCAATCTTTTTAACTCACTGAAATTAGCCAACTTCCAATTGAGTATCTTCACCTGTGATTGCTCCTTGCCCCTTTCCATAAGTATTCTAAACCTAATGATGTTGTGATCACTGTTGTCCACATGCTCTCCTACTGAAACCTGCTCCACTTCATTTCCCAGAACTAGATCCAGCATTGCTTCCTTCTTAATTGGGCCGGAAACATACTGATCCAGAAAGTTATCTCGCACATATTTCAGGAATCCTTCCCACTCCTTGCCCTTTACAGTGTTATTTTGCCAGTCTAGGTTAGGATAATTGAAGTCCTCCATTATCACTATATTGGTTTTGCATCTTTCTGAAATCTGCTTGCAGATTTGCTCATCTATCTCCTTCCCACTATTTGGGAACATAGTAACAGCTCCTTTTCTGCTCCTTAACTCTTAACCAAATAGATTCTATTTTTTTCCCTTCCCTATCCCACCCGAATACGTTGTAGTCAGGAATATTCAGCTCCCATTCCTACCTTTGTTTGAGCCAGGTCTCCGTTGTTGCCACTACATCATAACCCATGTGGTAACTCAAGCATCAGCTCACCAACCTTATTTGTCACACTCCATGCATTTACGCATATGCACTCCAAGACCGACTTAGTCTGTTTTGTATTTCTTCCCCGTCTAATCCCTCCTTTTTCTGAATTACTCCTTATTACATTGCTATTCGTCTCTCACAGCCCTCTATGTAACTTGTTTGTCCTCTCTAATGCTACGTTTCCTTCCCTGATTCCCTTACACCTCAAAATTAGTTTAAACCCTTCCCCACAGCACATCTCAACCTCCCTGTGAGGACATTGGTCCCAGCCTTATGCAGGTGTAACCCATCCACCTTGTACAGGTCCACCTGCCCCAGAACTGGTCCCAATGATCCAGGAACCTAAAGCCGTCCTTTCTGCACCATCTCTCCAGCCTTGCATTTCATGTGTTTGATCCTGCTATTTTAATACTCATTTGCACGAGGCCCTGCGAGTAATCCAGAGATCACCAACTTTGAGGTACTACCCTTTAGTTTTTTTTCCTTAGCTTCTGATACTCTCCCTGTAGGATCTCAGCCTTTTTTTCCCTACATTATGGATCCCAACATGGACTACGACTTCTGGATGTTCCCCTTCCCCCTGTAGAAGGTTTTGCACCTATTCTGTGTTGTCTTCAACTCTGGCACCAGGGAGGCAACATACCATGCGAGAGTCACATCTTTCGTTGCAGAAATGCCTTTCTACTCTTTTCACCATTGTGTCCCCAATGGCAATTGCATTCACACTCTTCCCTGTGTCCCCCTGTGCATCCATTTGCTTTTGACTCCCCTCCCCAGAGGTGTCATCACCCTGATCGGTATTCAGTGTAGAGAACCGGTTGTGAGTGCCACACTCTCGGGATTTCTGCACTGCCCATCCCCTCTTCCTACCATGCTAGGTGGTCACCCACTCATTCTCCTTGTGAACCCTCTGTAGCTGTGGGGTGACCACCTCCTGAAATGTTCAATCCATGAACTTTTCAGCCGCCCATATGCTATGAAGTGACATCAGCCTCTCCTCAAGCTCAGAAACTCTGAGCTCGAGCATCTAACATAACATGTAGGAGCAGGAGTAGGACCTTTGAGCCTTCCCTGCCATTCAATCATGGCTGATCTTCTAATCTACCTCCAGCTAATAACCTAACCCTGCCTTATCCCCATATCCCTTAATCCCTTTTGCAATAAGGAGGTACTTTCTGTCTATCCAGAGCACACAAAGCATCCTGGAGTTCCCACATGGCACACATTGTGCATGCAACCGATCTCAGCTGCCCTGACATATTCCCAGACATGTTTTATATTATTTTAATAACTATTATATATTTCATAATAATGCACCTCTTTCCCCCTCTACACCAAATTCCCACTCTCACCAAATTCCTCAATTTTATAGAACTCTCACTCTGTTCCACCTCACTCAGTTCCCTCCTTATGCTGCTGGGCTCTCCTATTAGTTCTATAAAATTAAACCTCAAACTTGCTGAAGTCAAATCTTTATAAATTTGTAAAATGTGCAGTTGCTTTGGAGGTATGTTTTTATTGTTTCTTTAATGGATTCACACAAATTTCTTAAAACATTTTTTATTGCATTCATTTATTCAGTGGTAAGGTTTAAATGAAAGGCCAGTCAGCAGAGCCGCGTATAGCACATGGTTAATGTTCTTCCCTTTTATGTGGGCAGAATTCCAATCAAGCACAAAAGATAGATAAAAATCTCTTTTTGGTGGACACTATTGAAGATGATAAATTATTTGAGCTTTGTGGCAGTCATATCCCTCTTTCTAAGTGGAACAACTGTGACAATATGTACTTGTAATGGGATTTTGTCATTATAAAACATACATCATCAAAGTTGTTAGTTGCTGCACTTGGTGGCAAGAGGAATTTCTCATCCTATATATCTCCATTCAGTCTTCAGAGAGTCTGGATTTGAGCTAGGAAACTGCCAAGAAATTTGTACATCAGATTACGGAAAACTGAAGTCCTATGATTCAACAATCTAGCACTGATGGGAATTAACTAGCAAATTGTACTCAAAGAGTACACATTGAGAGATGATGTCTGAATTGGCTATTTCAAACTGGTGCAGTTTGTTAGAGTTGAGGCATGTAGAGAGAGTTTTACATTACGATTGTTGTTGTAGTTTGTGTGCTGGAAGTCCTGAAGGCAAACCTATGGATGGTCGTCTGATCTTGGTGTGCAGTTACGTTCTTGGCTGGCCGCAAAACACACAGTCATCATGTGACGCTCAGCCCGGGAAGTAGTTATTGTTCTACAATTGGCCTGTGTTAGGTGTAGTGGAGGAGGTCATAGAATCAGCTAGGGTTCCCTCTCCTGATTTCTGCCCGGAGACCCCTATTAGAAAGTGCGTACATATCACGTGAAGAATGGTCACTCGAAGTGAGGTCTTGGAAGCTTGACCAGTGCCACCAGGAGAGTGGAGAAAATTGATTAAAAAGTAATTGAGAGATTCGATCTGATTTCTCTGGATGTTTTGCAGTAATTTTCCACGTAGTAGTAATTCTGGCACAAATCTAGTGGCAGCTGCTCCCTTTAACGACAATATTTGCTGCCTCCATTTTGCCCAGCTCCTCTTTCCAGTTACTGATAACCAAGGATAACCGATTACTAATTATCGCTAGAAAATTGTCAAAATATTTGCCCAAAATGTCAGGGAAATTTGATAAATTTTGCGTAACATTGTGGAATGATTTGACGCTAGCACAGACCCAAGGGGCCGATTGGTTCGTTTCCACCCCGCACTACATTTGTAGCCAGTGTCCACTGCCTCTCCCCTCACGCATTCATTACATCTAGGCTATACTACGCCAACTCCCTGCTTGTTGGCCTTCCCAACTCTTTCCTTCACAAGCTGCAGATCATCCAGAACTCTGCAGCTCATGTCCTTTCCTGCACCAGGCTCCATGACCCTATCACCCCTACCCTCACCTGGCTCCACTGGCTCCCAATCCCCCAGAGCATAGAGTTCAAAATCCTCATCCTCGTCGTCAAGGCCCTCCATGGTCTTGCTCCTTCCTATCTCTGTGACCTGCTAACCCCATATAAACCTGTCCACTCCCTCCGCTCAGCAGACTGTGGCCTGCTCCACATCCCCTGCCCGTCCCGCCTCACCATCGGCCCTTCGGCCTCTCTAGCCCCATCTTTTGGAACTCCGTCCCACATACCCTTCACCTTGCTCCCTCCCTTGCCTCCTTCAAGGCCTGTCTCAAGACCCGATTCTTTGACCGCGCTTTGGTCACTTTCCCTGCCCTCCACCCCTCCTGATCCCAATCCCCAGCTTGCGTCCAATCCCTAACTGTCTAGCGCTTTTGGACGTGAAAGGCGCTATACAAATGTAATTTGCTGTTGTTGTTTGATGTCCACCTGAACAGGCAGATGGGACCTTTAATGTCTCATCCAGCTCTTCCCAGCACTGGACTGGATTATCAGCCTAGACTATTAGCTTTGGAGTCCCAACATGGGGCTTTAATACCCAACCTTCTGACTCAGAGATGAGAGTGCTAGCAGCAGAGCCACGCTGACACCTTACCTTTTGTGATCAGTAAGTGAACCCTGTCTATGGCCACGTGAGTCTCAGATCTAGACAACCAGTTCTCTCAGTCTGTGGCATTCTGTCATAAGTACCTTCACAAGTTTGTTCCTTGGTTAAACATTGGCACACATTGCTTGGTGGAACAGAGGTGTACATTGATCAGCGGCATCTACTTACGTCCAGATTGTAGAACAATGCTACTTCTGGTGCAGGAACAATTCTAAGTCAGCCAGTGCTAAGATTATCCCAGTAACCAATAAGGACTTGCCTTTTGTCTGTTTATGGACCGTGGAAGATTCACCTGCTAAAATATTTCACAAGATCACACATGCTAAAATATAACCAGTTGAAATCTAAGAAGCACTTTTAAAAACAAAACAAAGTTATTATTGCATATTATTTTCTGTCTGTCTGTTCTGGTCTTTCTGTGTCAAGCTCTGCCTCTAGGTTCTATAGTTAAAGGGAGCCACAATGCTTCCGAATACCACTGTCCATTCCCAAGAAGAAATGGCCCCCAAAGGCTTCCGAGTCACTTCTGCTTTGGAACTGAAATGGTACTTCAGACCAGTGGGACCCACTTCTTGGCTGAGAAAGCAGGCATGTAAACTGCAGGAATGGCTATGCCAGTGCTAATCCATACGTTGCCACTCCAAAGCATGCAGGAGCTCTGCAGCCCTCTGACTGGTTGTCACCATAGTGGTACATGATTCTGTGCCAGTATTCTCCTAGTGTGAGGAACCTGCTTCTTGTCACATTGTGCATAGCATCTTGCATCTAGCTGCAAAGCGCCAGGTCACGCAACCAGCACCAAACAGCAAATATTTCCAATATTTGGAATATATCTTTTCAGGTACTGTAAGTTGTACACAACGTAAAGTATATCACACACATTGCTTTCTCTTTTGCAGGACTACCTCTACTGCTCCCTATTTAACAGCATAATCACACAGAGGAAAGAGGGAGCAAACAAAACTCACAGTGCATGTGGGAACTCTGGAGCCGGATTCTCAACCTTATAGGGAGTCTACAACCTGCAGCAAGTCATGGTGATGGCACTGAGACGCAAAGTGGAAACATAACCAGGATGTTTGGACTGTTTCTCTAAATTGCCAGCAAATTGTTGAACTGTGTGATCATTCCCGTGTGTTGCAATACCATTAAAATGAAGTCTTTACGTCACTAACCTCAGAGAGGTTGTTGTCTTGTCCTTTATTGAATTGGTTTCTCAGGCACTTTTAATAAGGGACACTGGGAGTGAAGTAGTTTTGTATTGTACCGAATGAAACCCGACTGTCTGAATAGACAAGTTGGTGCGTGGTCTTAGGAAACCGCTTTATGACAGCATCTTATTTTCAACAGCTTAGCTGTTATTTTGCACCTAATCCTTCAGAATATGATATTTAAAAATAATAGTGAAATGTTCAGTAACATGTGTTTGGTACTCTTGGTGTACATATTTGGATTGAAATTCCAGTCAGTGTTATGCAATGTGTAATAATAGAGGTGAAATCCAATTACTGACTGACATTACCAAAGTGCCACATGTAGCACTGACCTGAATCTAAGACAATTGACTGCAGTATACAAATGAGATCATCCTAGTGTCCTTTGTAAGACAAAACATGCCTTTTGTCTGAAGCGGTGATGAAGGATGTTTTTCAAGGATGTTGCGGTGATGACAATTTTTCTTTTCTAAATATCAGCAGTTGTAACCCAAAACAACAGGAAAAGGATTCATAATGGGTGCTTCACTGTCAAGCTTTGGTGTCAGTCACAAATCATATGACTGATTGTAGCTTCATTGATATACACTCTAGACATTTTGACGTAACGCTGCTGATCTGCACATCAGGGGTTAATATCTCATATAGGAAATTATTTAAAAATATGTTCATGATGCTATTTTGTCCCGTGTTGCTTTGTTTTGTTAACAATTACAAATGTTTAAGGTTAGAAAATACCCAGGTTGTGCAGGAATAATATTTGATTGTATCGGTTACAGGTTCACAATTTACATGCAAATCTTCAGCAATCGCAGACATTGTGATTCTTGTGGATGGCTCCTGGAGTATTGGCCGACTTAATTTCCGACTAGTGCGACAGTTTTTGGGAAACTTGGTTAGTGCTTTCAATGTTGGGTCTGACAAAACAAGAATAGGTAAGTTTACCTTCTAAAGTTTCTTTGAACATATCAAGAAATGTTATTATTTTTGTAAAGATTTTGAGCTGTTGTACTTCAGGGGTTTGCATGTGGATTTAAGATTATTTGAAATGATTTACAATTTCTATTATTTTCTCATTTGTGAATTTCCGCTTGCTCTTTATGCAGGATTCTGCATGTGAGTTGGATGTGCTGTCTGCATATTTTCATGACTTCAATGCTATTCTTGGAAGTGTGTGGAATTCACATCGGATGCTCAGCATCTCCTCCACATAGGGAGGCATCTTAACTATATCCAGTACATCTCCCAGATTTTCTTTTCCCCTTCACCACCACTCCTCCCCACCACCAAATAAACTGCAAAAAAAATACCCATTCGGGTAATCTGGTGCCTCAATCCAGGCTTGCTGTGGTGAAAGTACCACATATATGTAGTCTATCCCTCCTACTAACTGTTGTGCAATGAGGCCAAGAGGCAGTGCAGGCACGAATTCCATCTACTCTCCAAATGGCCAGCAAATGCTCTTACACCTCTCCCACAAACTGTGCCTGTGACTGGGCTCTAGCTGTACAGTGAATGGCTAGCTCTCCTTTGACTCAGCACATTGCTCCATTTGCAGGCTGTGCTGTCAAGCTGCTCAGATGAATTCCTTCCCTTCAAAACTTATCATAGAATTATACAGCACAGAAGAAGGCCATTCAGCCCATTGTGTCTGTGCTGGCTCTTTGAAAAGACTGTCCAAATTAATCCCACTCCCCCGCTCTTTCTCCACTCCCCAAAGCCCTGTACAGCGCCTTGGCACGTCCTCCCGATGTGAAAGGCGCTCTATAAATGAAATCTTGTTGTTGTTCTTGTACACTTCTCCCAAATAATCATCTACTTTTCTTTTAAAAGTTGTTTTAAATCTGAACATCTAGTTACTAATAAGTTACGCAATTGATTTAAGCACTGGAAACTATAAATGTTGCTGAGTCAGAAAGTTAAGTTGAATTAACTTTACCTTTATGGTCATAAAGAGCATAATAAAGTTCTGATGTAGAGGGCCACCCACCATTGTTCATTCAGTAAGTGTATCGTAAAGCAGTGAGCAGGACATGGATGCTTCTCTTTGGCAGCTTAATTATTTACTGACTATTTTTCTATAAGAAGGGGAGGAAGAAAGCGACTATTCAGTAATTCTGAAATTAAAGCATTTTAAAAGGCCTGGGAAATGGTTGACCTTCTGACCACAGCAGCATTTGCTATAAGTCAAACTGTTCTCTGAACTACGCTGTATGTTATTTTGTGTGCTCACAGAGTGCTGGTAGTATCAACAAAATAATTAATTGTTAAACACAGAAAGTAAAGTGGGTGACAAAGGCTATTTGATGGGTATATGTGCATTGTGTTGGATTTTAACAGATGTTTACTTAGTATACACACTCTTAATGTAAGTATTTTGCTTAATTGTGAATTATCACAACACATAAATTAAGCCTTTAAATGCTCCACTATTGCAGGCCTGGCTCAATACAGTGGGGATCCCAGGATCGAATGGTATCTAAATCAATATGAAACAAAGCAAGCTGTATTGGATGCTGCTAGAAATCTTCCTTATAAAGGCGGCAACACACTTACAGGTACCCGAATGCTAAATACTATGTATTATCCTAAATGAGTAGCTTCTTTCAATTAGAAGTAAAGTGGGGGCTCTCAGTCACATTGTAACTATGAATGTTGATATCTGGGCTACATGCCAGAGAAAAAGGGGAAACTTGACTTTTTAGCTTTTACCTTGGAACTAGTAAAGACCATTGAACCATAAAAACAGAGTTTACAGCACAGAAAGAGGCTGTTGAGCCCATTGTACAGGTGCTGGTTCTGTGATAGAGCTATCTGTTTAGTCCCATTTTGCTGACATAAAATTATAAACAGTTACAGCACAGAAACAGGTCTTTTGGGTTTTCATATTCATGGTGGGTCTGCCAGAGCTATTGGTTTGGTCTCATTCTCCTGCTACAGTCGTAGAAATTTACAGTACAGAAGGAGGGAGCTGGGATAGAGTAGGAAGAGAAGACACTGGATAGAAATGATACAATCATTGAAATACAATTTGGAACTTCAAGGAATCCCCTGAGTTAAGGCTCCATATTTGGATTTATAAACCTCGATCCTGGGCTACACCAGAAAACTGACATATAGCATAAAATGTTAGTCTCCTGAACTTTCTGCAGTCACAAGCAGCCAACTGACTGGAGAAACCAACTGTGGGGGAATCGGAGACTAAGAGAAGCGAGTTAGTGTAAGCAAAGGCATAAGAGTGGCGTTTATTCAGGAATTAGTAACAAATTTCTGTGTATTCCTTAAAGAATGAATTGTCTTAATTAACACATGGAACTCTTTAAGGAATCCTGCAAATTTTACCCCTATTTTCACTATTCATTGTCTTTGTAATGTGATTTCCTATGATAAATATGTAGCAAAGAGATCAATACTTTTAGTGTTGATCGTACATTAACTTGGATTAGCTTGCTCTGCCTGTAAGGGACTTGTTTGTGCAGTGGCTAGTGAAGATTAAAGATAAGGCATTTTGACCCTGCAACCATTGGATTTGATCACTAATAATTTGTACTTATATAACGTCTTTCACATAGGGAGAAGGAATCAAAGTGCTTAGATAGGTGGTTTAGAAGCTCGAGTTGGGAGAGACATGATGGATTGGTGGAGAAGAGGTGTCTGAAGGTGCAGTCAAAGACATAGATCTTTAGGTTAATTTTGAAAGCAGAGAGGGTGGGGTGAAGCAATGGGATTTGAGAAGAGAGTCTGAAATTGTTTTCCACATCAAAATCACAAACTCTTCCAAAAGCAGTGCAATTCACACGTCAGGAACTTTCTTGGTTCTAATTTCCTTTTACTGATCTGTTCGTATCTTAGCCAGAAATTTTATTTGCTTAGCTTTATGCTTTTGCTGTTACACAGGTTATCTGGATTGAAATCTGGACATAATTATAGGCCAAGTTAAACAAGGTTTAGATCAGACAGATGGACTGGACATGTCTGTGCAGGGTGATGGTAGCTTTGTCTCTACTGTTTGGGGCCAGCACTGAATCTGTGTGCGTATGTTGAGAAAGAGCCAAACAATGAAGAATGAACTGCTTTGAGCTGCCTGCTGATGCAGTTATTCCCTTTAAGGTGCCACTGTCTTCATGGGTAAATGTTTGGCAAATCTTTCTTTGTTTGGTTGAGGGAAAAAGACAATAGGGATTATTTATTAAACAAAATGCAAAATACTGCAGATGCTAGAAATCTAAAACAAAAACAGAAGTCGCCGGATACACTCAGCAGGTCAGGTAGCACCTATGGAGAAAGGAAAGTGAGTCAACGTTTTGTGTCCACAACGTTTCAGGTTCTGATGAAGGGTTGTTATTTATTTATTAAGGACTTACTGTCAATTCTCAATTTATTTTTGCATTTTTATTAAATAGTGAGCCCCTATATCCATTGCAGTAAAGTTTGACGACCATCCTCCCCAAAAAGGTTATGAAAGGTCATTAAAATTTGCAGGATTATTTATTTATCATTCTAAGCACCTAGCGTTTCTGACTAAAGCACAAACACAAAACTAAAAGGAAACTGCAATAAAGGGGTAAAAATGCCAGTCAGACTGTCAACACTCAATTTATTTTTGCAGATGGTGTTTTATTAATCAGTGAGCCCCTATATCATTTGCAGTAAAGTTTATATTTTACATTGCTAAAAGTAGAGATTAGTTTGCTGGGACTCTACACTGACATTTCCCAGTGGGACGTTGTAGTAAGTTGATCACATTTGCCAGTGCTCAGTGTCAAAATGATTCCCCCACCTCCCCCGATTCCGGTTATGAAGGTCCAGGTGTCGGCCTGAATAAGCTGGTAGCACTGTCACCTCTGAGTCAGAAGGTTACAAATTCGAGGCTGACATTGGGACTTCAAGCTCCTAGTCTAGACTGACACCCTAGTGCAGGGCTGGGGGAGTGCTGAATGAGATGTTAAATCGAGATGTTATCTACCTGTTCAAACGTGGGCTATTAAAGATCTCATGGCGTTATTCGAAAAGGGAAGGGAGTTTCCCCTGACTAACAAATCTCCCAGATAAAAAAAAATTGGTTATTCACGTTATGGCTGTTTGTGGGATATTGCGGTGTTCAAATTGACTATCACGTTCACTATAATTACAGTCACTAAACTTAGCAGAAAAAATTCTCATCCTAAAAAACAGGCTCCACTGAGACCTGAGAGTGATTTCAGAAAAGCTCTTCAATTTGAGAAACTCATTAGAAACTTTGAAATACACTGGGTTGTATCTTTGGGCTTATTGCTATTTGTGACCTATTTACCCACGTGGGCGATGACTTTTTTAAATTCTTACCTGGATTGCTGAATGAAATACGTTGCTAGACTAGTAGATCTCACCTTGGACAGAGGCAGTTGATTGATAGCAGTCCAAGCCCTCCTGGCAAGATAAGTCAATTATAATGTTTCCTGTCTGCTCAAATGTTGGAAGAAGCATTGCAGGAAAAGCTGGGGGCAGGAACACTTTGCCTCTTATCGTATCACAAGATCATAAAACAGATTCGGAAGAAGGCCCTTCAACCCAATTGATATCTTCCTTCCAGAATATCCGTTAT
The DNA here is from genome assembly GCF_018977255.1 of Callorhinchus milii. NCBI lineage: Eukaryota > Metazoa > Chordata > Chondrichthyes > Chimaeriformes > Callorhinchidae > Callorhinchus > Callorhinchus milii. Next base: position 81,297,646 of record NW_024704743.1, read on the forward strand.
CCTGTCTTCCCATGACAGCAGCATATTGTTTCTTAAATGAGTGCAGAGTTCTAGCCTCTATGACTTGATGATCTGAACGTCTTTAATATTCAAATCATCAGTTACCATTCCTCCTTCAGGACTCTGTATGGTTTTCAAGTCTATCAGACCCATATAATCAATTGAACTAACTGAAGAAATGTATAAACTTTGAATCCAGTTAATATTGGGTTCCAAACCTCTACGTAATATTGTTAGAAATTACAAGGATTCTGAAGCTGACTAATTTTTGAGGACCGTCCTCCACCCCAAGAAGGTTGCCTAAATTTCCAAAAGTGTGGGTTTCATTGTTGGACATCACCGTTATTCTTTCCTGGGACAAGAAGGTGATCACATCGATGAAAGGATGTTAAGGAGGTGAATATCTGCACATTTGATTGATTGAAATACAGACCATAATGCACCTTCAATGTATGATGTGCCACTAATGATGTAATGTAGACCAGCATGGAAGGTTTGATTTCATCCTGTTATCTGGATCACAGTTTAAATAAGGAATTCTTTATGAAAACAAATGCAAAATGACCATTGTCAAACATGTTCAGTTGAGTTACTGAGGAGATATGGAAAATTAACAGTATATTTTATGGAAGAAATCCAAACATACCAGTATCGTATGAAATGAAGTTTATTATCTTATGCAAACACTGAAGAGGAGATAAAAAAAAGTGTATTTTTTTCCCCAAGGACTCCAAAGTTCTTCCATTTAAAATGTTCTTTGTAACACAACTCAAAAGAGGGTGATGGCGTTCTTTGCTTTATGGGATCCGATAAAATCCATACCTTTTGTTTTGTTTAGGGCTTGCCTTATCCTATATCCAGGAGAATAGCTTCAAACCTGAAGGAGGGGCTAGAACCGGCGTGCCAAAGATCGGGATCTTGATCACTGATGGGAAGTCTCAAGATGACGTCATTCCACCAGCTAAACGCTTACGCGATGCTGGAATCGAACTCTTCGCTATTGGTATGTTACTCATTCCTGTACCAAATGCTTAAAGAGCTGAATTACAACCTTGAGTGACTGGTTTGCCCAATTTGCCTACAAATACAGTCACTACATTTCATTGTAAAAAGATAATACTATGAACTGCTTTGAAATGATTTGGTGGCATAGTAAAGCGCTATATCAAATCCACGGATTACTTTAACTAAATTTGACCTTAACATCATGCAATTTAGACATTAAAGTTCATAGAATCATAGACTCTTACACTGGGACTGCAGAAGGAGCTACCCAATTACTCCCACTCCCCCGCTCCTTCCTCATAGCCTTGCAAATTTTTAACTTCTCCGTTTTTTGGCTAAGATCAAGTGTGTAGTGTAGATTCTTTTTTGATATTGATGAGCTTTGATAGTATCGTTTACACAGAATAGTTTTTGCACTACTGTTTGAATTGTTAGTGTCTTACAGTCTATGGTTCTTAAGCATTCATCCTTTCTTTCGAAACAAAAGGTGTGAAGAATGCAGATGTGAATGAATTGAAAGCAATTGCCTCCGAACCAGACAATACGCATGTTTACAACGTCGCTGATTTTAATATCATGAACACAATCATTGAGAGCCTCACAAAAACTGTGTGCTCACGTGTGGAAGAGCAGGATAAAGAAATAAAAGGTATTTGCTTCATATTGGCCAATAATTCCCCCAAATAAAAGTGTCTGTTACTTCATGGTTGTTTGTGGGATATTGCTGTGTGCAAATTGGCTGCTGCATTCCTCCACCAAATACACAGTTACTACACTTTACTGTATATTCTGTGAAATCCTTTGCAAAGTCCTCCTGACATGAAATGTTTCATAACAAATATAAGGATTCTTATTATTTACTACTATGATCATCAGTTACATAATTGTATCTTTATATAATTTGATATATAATCCATGCCCTTCTGTTATGTGCAGCACTTGTTGCAATTGTCCAGCTGAGAAATTCTTGCTCTGTTAACACGACGTAATTTTGACACATCTATATGGTTCTCAACCTTATCCTCACCAACAGGAGGCAGTGGAGGTGCAGGATCAAATCTGGTAGCTCCCACAAATCTCGTGACATCTGAGATAACACCTCGGGGCTTCCGTGTTAGCTGGACCCACGCCCCTGGGAAAGTGGAGAAGTACCGAGTGGTGTATTACCCCAGCAGGGGAGGAAAGCCAGAAGAGGTACCATACGTCAAAGCCCATTATTGGAGTTACAGAAATATTCACAATAGTATTTTCATTTTCTTTTTAAAAAAAACATTTCACTCTGCAGTGAATCAGGTGTGATTATATTTAGTGGGCTGGACTTACTCTTTGAGTACGACTTCCCGATGTGAAAGGCGCTGTATAAATGTAAATTGTATTGTACTCCAGTAGGCGCTGGTTTATTCCTTGGTTCAAATAATACACAAAAAAATAAGTTGCCTTTGTGTCGGAAGCACCATGTGCATTTCCTCCTCCCTCTCCTGCTCTGGGACTGAATTCATTTTTGTGATTCATGAATTCATGAATGAATTCATTCATTCATTCTATAGTCTTCTTGAGTTTCCTCAGAAGGGAATTAAGACATTATGACAAGACAAAAGTCCAAAGCAGTGGTGGCCAACCTTTAAGAGCATAAACAGTGGGCTTAGGCTTTGGTCCATTGGGGATATTGTTCTCAATTCTATGTGCTTTCACTTATCTTTTTCCACCTCATCCCCCCTCAGCTCCCAGCCTCAGCTCTGTTGCCAGGCCAGTATTATCAAGCGCTTTGGGACGTCCTCCCAGTGTGAAAGCCACTACATAAGTGTATACATTACATTTGTATAGCGCCTTTCATGTCGGGAGGACGTCCCAAGACGCTGGACAGTCAGAGTTTCAGACTCGAGCTGGGGAACGGGGAGGGTGGAGGGCAGGGGGGGAAGCAGGGTGATCGATAGCACTGTCAAAGAGGAGGATCTTGAGATGGGTCTTGAAGGAGGCAAGGGAGGGGGCGAGGCAGAGGGACTGTGGGATAGAGTTTCAGAGGGTGGGGCCAGAGTGACAGAAGGCCCGCCTGCCAATAGTGGGGTGAGTGAGGCGGGGGACGTGAAGCAGGCTGGTGCCCGCTGAGCAGAGGGAGTGAGCAGGATGGTAGGGGGTTAGGAGGTCGCAGAGGTAAGGGGGAGCAAGACCATGGAGGGCTTTGAAGGTGAGGATCAGGACCTTGCACTGCATCCTCTGTGTGATGGGAAGCCAGTGGAGTCGGGCGAGGATGGGGGTAATAGGGTCACGGAGCCTGGTGCGGGAGAGGACACGGGCTGCAGAGTTCTGGATGTTCTGCAGCCTATGTGTAATTGTGAATTGTATTGTATTTTATCATCACCTGAATGCTGTTGGTGCTGCAGCTTTAGATAAAATAACAAAAACCAAGCAAACCTTGAGAAACCAATTCATTTAGTTGAAACCGAAACGTGTAAAGATGTAAAGGATTAGCATCTTTATCCAGACAGATACAAAGCTGCAGCCAAGTGTTTGATGAAAAGGGTTTGACAAATCTTTTCTTTGTGCAGTGATGCATAGATCATGACAGGCTGTTTCAACTTGTCCAGAATAGTAAAACCAGAGCTCACGGACTGCGATTGAAGGGGGTAAATTCAGAACGAATTTATGCAAACACTATTTCAGTGAGCGAATATTGAACCTGTAGAACAGGCTCCCTCGGGAGACAGTTGAAGCTGGAAGTGTTGATTCTTTCAAACACGGATTAGATATTTTTCTTTTAGGAAATAACATTATGGGATATAGTACATAGATAGTTTGGGACATATGTGCATGTGACTACCAGGAAGGTGGAAGGCGAACTAGATGGACCTTGGTCTTATTTTGTCGAGCATTTCTTATGTTTTTATTTCCGTAACATCGCCCGACTCCGCCACTACCTCACCCCTCAGGCCGCTGAAACTCTTGTTCATGCCTTCATCACCTCCAGGCTCGACTATGCAAACTCCCTGCTTGTCGGCCTTCCCAACTCCTCCCTCCATAAGCTAAAGGTAATCCAGAACTCTGAAGCCCGTGTCCTCTCCCGCACCAAACTCCGTGACCCCATCTCCCTCATTCTCACCCGACTCCACTGGCTCCCTATCCTTCAGAGGATCCAGTTCAAGATCCTGGTCCTCACAAAGCCCTCCATGGCCTCTCTCCACCCTACCTCTGCAACCTCCTAACCCCCTACCAAGCTGCCTGTTCCCTCCGCTCAGCCGTCTCTGGCCTACTCCACGTCCCCCGTCCCACCATTGGCGGGAGAGCCTTCAGCCACTCTGCCCCCAACCTCTGGAATTCCATCTCCCAATCACTCTGCCTCACCCCCTCCTTAGCCTCTTTCAAGTCCCGCCTCAAGACCCTCCTCTTTGACCATGCCATCGGTCACCCCCCCTCCTGAAACGCTGTACACTGTCCAGCGCCTTGGGACGTCCTCCCGACGTGAAAGGCGCTATACAAATGTAATCTTGATGTTGTATTTCAGCAGGATTTATGTCTTTTTTGTGAACAACAGAGATAAAATTTGTCATGAAAAATTTCATGATAAGGGGTCAGAATTGTGGTACGCATAATAATAATTATTATTATGGTACGTCTAACACATTTAATTTCTTAATTAAGGAGTGTTATTAAAATGTGTTTTAAAATATTCTTTCACTCCCCACCCCTTCCCACCCATATTTGAATAATGGTTTACAGTTTACTTGTATTTAGCACCTTTCACATCAATAGAATGTCTTCACACAACCTGATGAAGCCTGAGATAGGGGAGGAGAAAGCAGTGGGGCGAGTGGGGGTGGGGAAGCTGAGGTGGGGATAAGAATGGCTGAAAGCAACAACAAAGACATTAAGGTGGGTTTTCAAGGCAGCTTTATAAGGAACATTGGCCCACATCAATGGTAATTCTTCCAACTCTTCAAAAACAGGTGGTTGTGGATGGCACAGAGTTAACAGCGGTTCTCCAGAACCTGATGTCCCTGACCGAATATCAGCTCGCAATCTTTGCCGTGTATTCAAATGCTGGCAGTGACGCCCTACGTGGCGTTGAAACTACATGTGAGTAACACATAGTAAATCCATCACTTAATTCAGATACTTTGACACTTCCAACTTTGCAATGATTTTCGTGCTGAAAAGGCAGATTTGTCTGCGTGGAATGTGTTCACTCCAATTTTTCTTCTTAGATTGAGTTTGTCGACAGAGGCAGGTCCACCTCTGTAGGTGACCTTAAGGAGAAGCAGTTAAATTTCACGCTTTGCACTCTAAATCAGACCAGCCACCAGCCTCTGCAGTGAGTTGTGTCTGTTTCCAGATTGGTGGGAGCAACAGAAGTGGAAACGTTAAACCATACCATGTATTTCAGTGATGGTTTTCACAAAAGCAAACAGTTAAAGGTTTTGCACTCACATGATGTAACATGTTGATTATGCAGTGATGCCCTGTGTTTTGTTCACCATTGCACCGTGAGCTCTTAGCCATTCTGTTTTCAGTCTCCTCCAACTCCCGCCCCCTCCCACCCTTTAAAACCAGCCTTAATATTTCTTTTTGACTGCTCGTTTCCACCATCTTCAGCTCCCTTCAACCAAGCTTGGGTTTCCAGCTGCCTCTGTGAAGTGCTTTGAGACATCCTCCTGAGGTGAAAGACATTGTATATATACACTGAGACGCAATCCGGCGTGGAGCGCGCTATATAAATCCAAGTTGTTGTTGTTATAAATGTAAAATTGTATAAATGTAAAATTCACGCCCTATTGACTCTCTTTCGGAAGTGCGGAGGCAAAACCAGTTGATGACCACAATCAGTTCACAATCCATGTCACAAGGCACACAATGTAAAAGACATGAAAGAACTGCAGACAACTGAAAAGAATATTGGCACGTTAAGATCTTGCCTGAGTTCTGAGGGATGTTTTGAGAGCTTTGTGTGTGCGCTTTCTTTTTTTAAAAAAAAAGTGTCCAGGTGTTGCTGTGGTAGATGATAAAAGATTGAGTAAGCCACCATTCAAAACAAAAGTATGTGCACGTTTACTTGCATTAATAATAATGTAGTTTGTAGTTGATATGGTGCTTTATTATGTCATTGGGACATCTCCGGGTGCAACAGTGTGTATTTTGTGGCTTTTTGCGGCAGCCAGTTTGTGCACAGCTGTATTATATTTAAACAGGAAGCAAATTTGACTGAACCCCAAATGGGGAGCTGCATGTCCATTTGCTAATGTCATTGGGTGCTCTTCGTTAGAATTGGTGGTTAAATTAGATATTCTGTTTAAAAATTTGTGCTGAGTCACCCCCCCCCCCTCCCTCCAATATTTATCACTGAGCCAATGCCTGTTGTGTTGTCATAGTGCTTGATGCATTGTTTCAAATGCCCCAGAGGTGGCACCTAATGATTCTAAACTATTCATTACAAACCACAGCTGTAGCTCTCACACACACTGGACAATAGGAATTACATTGTGCTTGTGTGTGGGCTTCACAGCTGTGAGCTTGCAAAGAAGGGATGAAATCTCAGTGAAGCTTGATTTCCAGAACAAGACCCCCTCAAGTGTAATGAGACATAATTATTCTTTCATTGACTAACTAATACAAACCACACTATTGGGAGCATTCAGCCCTTAGGCATTGACCTGTTGTACTACCATCTTCCTGAGTCCACTCCAGCTCTAAACAATGTGCACTACCTGCTGTGAATGTACTATCCTAAAAGCTCAGCTCTCTGATGCTAATGATTCTCCCTTCTAGTTTGGGTCCCTCATGCTGGTAACCTCCAACTTCTGGTCTGGATCCTGTAATCTGTGTCTTTTGTAGTAGCTGCTTCTCTCTGGGTTCATATCTCTCACAGCAGATTGGCATCTGTGTTCTCCGTCCCTCTCTGAGATTACACACAGCCTTCAGCCATCCCTTCTATTCTTAAATTGCACTGCCCGCCCAAACTGGGTTAAACACAACCTGCAGAAGTGAACCCAGCTCCAACTGCATCAACTAACACTAATGCTGCTGAAGACCTTTCTTTTCGACCGCGCCTTTGGTCACCTTCCCTCCCCTCCCCCTGACTCGGTCCCAGGATCCAAAACTGTAAAGCGCTCTGAGACGCCGTCCGGCGTGGAGGGCGCTATATAAATCCATGTGGCTGTTGTTGTTGTTGTTGGATACACTCTACTGAGTTAGACCTGAAACTTTGTTCCCAGTGGATTGGAACAACAATAACAAATTACATTTATACAGTCCGTTTCACTTTGGAAGGACGTCCTAAGGTGCTGGACAGTTAAGGGTTTGCACCCAAGCTGGGGGTTGGAATTAACAGGGGTGGAGGGTAGAAGGGTGGGGGTGGGAGAGGAGGGAGTGGGGGGTTGAAGGCACGGTCAAAGAGGAAGGCCTTGAAACAGGCCTTGAAGGAGGCAAGGTGGAAGGGCTCTGTAATGGAGTTCCAGAGAGTGAGGGCAGAAGGGCTGAAGGACAGACTGGCGGGGTGGGCAGGACAAGCGACATGTAGAGGACAGAGCTTGCTGAGCAGAGTTTAAAAAATTGTGGTCTGAGCATCTGCATAACAAAGTTAATCTCAAAGTTACCCTTTGTGTCCCAAACATTTGAGATATTAGCATTGTATTACAGAAGTAGAACTAAGATAGTAAGGTTGGGCATATGATTCAAATCCCTTTCCTCTGTTTCACGTGTTATGCGCATGTTTATTAATTTACTGATTTTTTNCTTCCCCAGTGGCACTTCCTTCAGCTGCAGATCTGGAAATCTATGATGTAACACACAGCAGTATGAGAGTCAAGTGGAAGGCTGCTGAGGCTGCCTCTGGTTACATGATACTGTTTGCTGCACTCACAGAAGCACAAGCAGCTGACGAAAAGGAGGTACAAGAATCAGACTTTTATATAAAATGCAATAGAAAAGCACATATATCCATTATATTTAAACATCAATCATGTCTAAAGGCTAAACCACCATTCTCGGGGATTAAAAACATTTCCCACCCATCAGCAATGTGTGTTGTGTGTATGGTATATAGTCACCATAAGTATTTCAATATTGCACGACTTGAATGTGTCTCTGAACTCCCAAAGAAGAGGGCAGAAATTCAGAGCAATGAGGTCCAATTTGTAATATTTGCAAACCAGATTCCTTGCTTCAATTGCAACTTACTTTAAGGTTGCAGAATTTAAGCCCTTGAGTCATATATCCTAAGTTGGCAATGTCTGAAACACAGGCAAATATAACAATTCCCACTATTGTTTTGTTCACATCAACTTTGTTTTTGTACTTTTTATTGAGTTGGTATTTGTGAATTTTGCAAACTGGGTTCAGAATTAATGTAACTAATTAGGTTTGTACAGATCACACACTGGATGCCAGCATTTTAATAACTGTACCTATGAAGTGACATAATTTGTCTGGTTTATTTTGTCTTAGATAATAACAGTTGTGATTGGGACATGAGCTCACTGTGTTTTCCTAGTTGAAAGTTTCAGGTTCAGTCACCGATATAGAACTTGAAGGATTGTCTCCAAATACTGAGTATACAGTAACGGTGTATGCCATGTACGGTGAGGAGGCCAGTGATCCACTGACAGGACAAGACACAACATGTAGGTTCTAGTTATTCTTCATCTAATTATATCTTCTTGTGGGCTGAACATCTGTAGTATAAAAGGGAGCTAAGCTGAGAAAAGCATCTCAAGAGCCACAATAAAACCAGTTGTGCAATTTTTGTATTTCAGTTAGTAATGGCCGATTTAAAAAGTGCACAGCTCCTTGTTTAGCTAATCCCTGATTTCTGGTTAATTTGCTTTATGGTCATATTTGAACTCCAAGGGGAGTGATATTTCCCTGGGGGTGTACTTTGGGGTTGGTGCTGATAATGGGGAAATATACCCCCTCCTTTTGGGAAATACTCCCATCCCTGAACTGGATGAATTGATCCAGTCAGGTATTCAGCAAGTTAATAATATGAATTAGCTGAGTTTGGTTTGATGCTTTGTCCTAATTCTTTGTTTGTTGCTATTGTGGATTCAAAGTTGTGATGCTGCAAACTGTTAATTAACACCCATGAAGGTGAAAATGTGTCATGTGATGATAATCATCATGTCAAATGTAAATTTCACCCTGAGGTACAGGTGGAATTTAATTTAGAAACTTTATGATAATTAACACTTTGAGTGTGCTGGAAAGAAACTCTTCCCCAACCAACCCCGAGAAACCAACCCTGCTGCACATAAGTCTTCCAGCTCCTGGTTTATTACATTGGACTGCCTGTTGCAAAATGCCTATTAACTTCACAATATTCAAAGGAAAGCTGGTATCTCTTTGATTGGAAGTTCAGTGCTACAATCAAAAAAATATTGTGCCCATTGCATATTGCATGGTGTGGTTTGGCTGATATCTTGGCTTGGGATTTGAGAAGGAGGTTGGGGATCGGTAAGGGAGGGATGCATGTGTTAATGACCACATTACATCATTGCACATTTTGTTTAGGTTTTTGTTTTCAATATTTCAAGATAACTTATTGCATACTGGGGAAGGACAGATCTCTCAGGTTGTGGAGCTGAGCATACACTTGAGTTAGAGCCAATCACCTATAGAAAGGTGATAAAGAACACACTAATTCATTCCAGGAGGATGTAGTGACTGATACTCAAGAGTAGCACTGGGGAAGGACTGAGTTATCTTAATGTCTTCTGGTGAGACATTAAACCAGAGTCATGTCTGCAGATGTCAGGTGAATGTTAATATCTCATGACACTCTTCCAATCTCATGAGTTTCTGCCAGTGCTCTGGTCAGAAAGCCTTCAAATAAATTGGTCATTCCCAATATGGCTGTGGATATGCATTTTCCTAACAAAACCAGCCACTGCACATCACATGACAATAATTACTGTAAAGCACTTTGAGATGTTTGACATGATAAGAAGCAAAAGTATGCACATTCTTCCTTTTTAGAAGACTCGTAAAATGGTATGTAGACATGTAAATGTTTTGCTTGATCTCAATTTAATCTTCAGTATCTATTCAATGCCAATCCTGCTGAAATGATGTACAGCCAGGAAAACAGTAATGGTACAGTGTTCAGCATTGAGTGAGTATCAGTATAACTACTTTCCACATTAAGCAATACAGTGGAAATATATATAATGCAGAAATACAATGTTTGCCAATCTGGTTTGTCTTTCACCTGGACTTACTAGAAGTTAACTGCTCCTTTGCTTTACACAGTGCCACTCACTCCGCCCAGAAACTTCCAATTCTCGGAAATTGGCCACAGCAGTGTCAGGGTCACCTGGGATTCACCTTCAAAGAAAGCACGAGGATATCGCATCATGTATGTGAAAACTGATGGCAGTGAAATCAATGAGGTAAGCCCAGGATTCAAGCTTTGAACAACTTGCTAAGAGGAGGACAAAGAAAGATTTACTTTGTAAATACTTGGTGGGGCAGTGCAGGATATTTTGTTGGATGCTAAGAATAGCAATTTGATGATGTGTGTTTATAAATTTGATTTTTTCCTTAGAGGTTAACATTTAACCTTCGACAATGCTAATTTAGCAGCAGACAGAATGTTCCTGGTGATGTTCTGTAGACGTTTAGGAAAGTGCATAATCTCTAGACCTCAGCCTGTTTCCAGTAAGGACTGTTCCTCCTATTAGCACAGACCATGAAAGCCTTCATATGTGTTTTTAAACTCTAAATTTTATTAATTTAGCTGTATTTTCAAAAATATGAATACTCCCAAATCGCTAAAATTGTTTCCCTCTCACACCCCCCAAGTTTTTCTCAATCACAATCTCTGCTTTCTTGGTTTTTCTCTCAGCGTTTCTGCATCTCTCTCCCCCTTTATTTCTTCTCTTCGCGCTTCCCTAATCCAGTGGATAATAATTTATACTCCGAACTTGCCAGCAACAAAGAAATTCTTAAATAAACTGCAGTTTATGGTGAGTACAGTTTACAAGTAACACTGACCAGCTCCTGATGCAACGAACGACCTCTGTGTCTACTCTGTATGTATTACAAATTCAAGGCTTATGTTGCACAATGAGGTTTCTGGTTAATGCAAGACTTTAGCATGGTTCCATTAATGAATTCCTTCATTACATGCATAATTCACAATATATGCGCAGTGCTAATTGAAATATCTAAAATATTAGATCTCAATAAGTCTAATATTTGCTAAGTGGCCTAACAATCTAACATTCGTGATGCTTATTTTGTACTACAATAATTATTGATTTCAGTCCCAGTAATGGTGAAGCACAGGCTGCTGAATTGATGCATTTGATAAGTCCTATCATTCCTCAAGTAAACTATTTGAGGACTGCTTCTTACAACTGGAAGAATTAGGTAAAGTTACATAGAATAAGGTGGCACAGAAATAGGCCTTGTTTATACTCCAAATAAGCTTCAACCCCTCCTTTTCCCTTCTCCTATACCTCTCTATTCCCTTCTCCCTCGTATCATTGTCAAGTTTCCTCTTAAATATTTGATGCTTTTGCTTCAACCACACTTTCTTACTGGGATTTTTTAAAATTCTCTCTCCATTAGAAAAATTAGGTGCCTTTATGAAGAATACAGGTGAGTTCACATTCTGCTCAGGATCCATCTCAGTCAAAGGAAGGTCATACAAATTAAAGCATCAGACCATATTGTGCCTAAAATGCTGCTAGCTCATTCACTGGAGATAATTACTATTAATGTTAATTCCATTCTCTTGCCATTACTTTTTATATTCTTCTTCAAAAGAAGAACGAAAATTGATGCAGTAATGAAGTCTTTTCCTCCTGGGGCTTAACTTCATGACTCACAATTACCATTGCAGTCAAATACTTCTGTGAGTGCAACAGTCATGTCTAGTGTATTGATTGAACTTTGTGTTGCACAGGTTGATGTTTACGATTCCACTACCATTTTATTAAGAAACCTGACCTCACTGACAGAGTACACAGTTGGTATTTTATCAATCTATGACGAAGGGCAATCGGACCCAGTTACAGGCAGTTTCACGACAGGTGAGTCATATTGCCTTTTTGCATTTCATGGGCAATCAGTGGAGTTTAGTTTGTGAGCCTGGGAAAAGATTTGTGAACAAAAGAATCTTGATATGTAGCAGTCGACCTCTCAAACTCCACTTGGATATACGAACAATCGCCTTCTTTGATGTTAACATCCAAGCAGAATTCCACAGACTCAGCTGTGACACCTTTGAATCGTGGAAGTTAGACTCTATTTTTTGTACTGTATCTATTTCAAACAGTTCTATCTCACACCAATGAAAAAATAAACAAAACCGTTTTGCATGCAAATTCAAAATTCAAACTTTTAGACAAAATTTCATCTTCTCTCATTCTGTAAAACCATTTTCTCTTCAATTTTAAGCATATGCAAAATTGTGAAAAATTCATAAATTCAGTTTTCTGCAGGGCTTGAAAAGAAGCTGTCTTTTTGAATTTATACAGAATTTATGAATTTTCGATAATTTTGCATGCAAGTTTAAAATTCAAACTTTAAGACAAAATTATTTCACGGTTTAAAACTGGATGGATTTAGACAAGCGGTGTTTAATTCATAGGATACAATCCACTCAACTACATTCCCTCATGGTCTTCTGTGCTTTTACTTCTGCCCACTTTAGAGAATGTCCCAAATCCTTTGTTCCTCACTGTCAGCGACGCTTCTGTCGACAGCTTCAGGGTTAGTTGGGAGCATGCTGCAGATGACATCACCTTATACAGATTAGTGTGGACCCCCTTAAGTGGTGAAGAATCAAAAGAGGTAAGTCACAAGAAGTGAAAATGGAAAAGTGTTCACAATTTTTATCATGAGGGTCAGCAACACAGCAACCTCCAATGAAGTTCCTTAATAATGGTTCTATAAATCACCAAAGAGATTTCCTCTGCTAACAAGATGTGAGTCATTATCAACTCGTGGGAACTGCTCTGACTTGATTTGCCTTTGGAGTGGAGTTCCTATAGGTCAGTGTGACTCATTTCCCATCACACTGACAATATAAAGGCCCTGAGTGCTTTCTAAAGGAAACTGAAGTAGATTATAGAGTAGCTGTACAATCATTAATGTTTGGTTGTAGTTGAAGTGGAAACTACGGTAAAACCGTAGTATGTACAATAGTTTTAGGGGGTATTTAGGTAATTGTTGTATATTCCCCCTGTTCCTTTGTCTGACGGAATGACGCCTGGCCCACAGAGACTGAGCCTGTGTCTGCTTCTAAGACATTACGAATGCTCCAGATAACTGGCCAGGAGATGCAAATACCACCCAGATATGACCTTCACATTGAATTCCTTCCCTTTCTGAACGTGTCTCAAATTGGGAACTGATCAGAAAGAGAGTCACACCTTCTTTGCTTTCCTCTATGTTGATGTACCCTTCAGTTATCAGCAGTTCATTCTACCTCCCAAATGTCCTTCGAATGAGATGTTACAGCAAGGTCCCATCTCCCTATGCAGGTGGGTGATAAGATCCCAATAGCACAATTTGAAAAGTGAAGTAAGTTCTCCCAGTGTCATGCTCAACAATCCCCCAAATGAAATTGGCATTCACTTCATGGCTGCTTTTGGTACAGTGCACAAATTAGTTGCTGGGTTCCCCTATAAATACACAACCCCCACATTTTGTAGCAAATCCTGTGAAGCGCTTTGAGACATTTTGACGATGTGATAAGGCGTTATATCAAATGCAAAGGTTATTATTCTATGTTCATGGGTAAGGAATAGTTCTCCTCCATGATGTTTAAATCTTAACAACAACAGCACCAACCTATATTTTTAAAGTGGCATTTATGCACAAGAACATCACAAGGAGTGTCTAAACTGATAGACACTAAGCAAGAATTCGGAGAAATTTGAAAGTGACCAGTAGAAGAGAAGAATGGCAATAGTTAATATATTGTGGGGGAATAAAACATTTGGAAGAATTTACTCAGTTTCTTTCATTTTATTGTGCAGCTGGTTTTGAGTGGAGACATGGATACTATCATTCTTGATGATTTGCTACCAAGTACAGAGTATGAAGTTTCACTCTCTGGGATTTACAGCGATGAGGTTGAAAGTGCTGCCGTGGCAGTGCTTGCGACCACATGTAAGTTAATAGCCATTTGTAAAGCAAAACTGCTTAATATTCTTACAATAAGAAATGTTAGCAATACAATTACAGCTTTGGTTGTGTTGCTGTCAACTGCAAGTCTTTTCCGTGGCAACGTATTCAACTGACCGTCAATCAGCTGCATGTAGGCCTTAACGAATGGATATAGAGTCCTTGGCTTTATATCCAGAGAAATAGAGTATAAAAGTTGAGAGATAAAGTTCTATAAAACCTTGGTTAGATCACATTTAGAGCATAACATACAGGTCTATTACAGGAGGGATATTGTAGCATTGGAGGGAGCACAATGTAAGTTTACAGGGGCATTGGCATAGTTGAGCCTGGATGTAATAAAGTCATGTATAAGGGTTTCAGCGGCCTGAGGGGTGAGGCAGTGGTGAAGTTGGGCAATGTTGTAGAGGTGGGGGAAGGCAGAGCGGATCATGGCACGTATGTGGGGGAGAAAGGATAGTTGAGGGACGAACAAGACGCCTAGGTTCCTGACTGGCTTGGTGAGGTGGAGTGTGCATCCTTGGGTGCTGATGTTGTCAGTGGCTGAGGTGCGGAGGCACGGGGCCGAGCCAATCAGGAAAGCCTCGGTCTTGCTGACGGTTAACTGTAGAAAGTTAGCTGTCATCCAGGACTTGTTATCTGACAGGATTGGGAGGGTGGAAGAGGCTGAACTGATCCCCTCGATTTATGTCTTGAGGAAATCGAGCATTTCCTCACAGTTGGACGAGAGGATGGGCCACCTTGTCTCAGAAGGTAATTAAGGTAATCTCGTGTGAGAGGGTGGACGGAGGAGCTGGTTGGTAGTGGGTAGTTTTAAGAGAAAACTTGATGCATACACGAGGGAGAAGGGAATAGAGGGTTATAGGAGAATGGATTAAGAAGGGTGAGTGGTGACTCGTGAGTTTCAACACTGATTCGGACTGTTTCTGGCCCATATCAATCTATGTAATTCTGTTCAATGTCAATCTATCTTTCCCTTTTAAGTTGGGTCAGATGGGACACAAGTGATACAGAATAAGTCTGATGATCATGGAAAATGCCTGCTGCCCAGACTGTGTTTGGACAATTTGTTTTGTTTAGGTAGTTAAGAGTGAAGGGGTTGACTGATGGCATTATGGGACAGTGTGTTGCCTATCTGTGGCTTGTGCCTCAGTGCCTTAGGATGTTATACAAGATTGCACAAACCACAGCAGGGGTTTACCAAACTTGAGCATGCCACCAGGAATGCTCTGAATGGAGTTCCATCCATTAGCCCTGATGGAGGGAATAAAAATTGCTGTATGATCCATTCTCGTGTGCAGTGAAAACTCAATTATTCATACCTCCATTGTCCACTAATCCCTCAGCTTTCCCCCCTTCTTGCCTGACCAGATCACAACTGAAGACTTTCCCAGCTTGGTGTCAAACTAGGCATTGTTCAGCTCTCTGAGATGCTACCTCACGTGAAGGCTACTACATAAGTGCAAGTTGTGGATGTTGAAACTGGACAGTTCATTCATTTCCCCAACGCCAGCCCTCATCCCTGACCACTTCCTGCCATTTCAGCAGATAACAAGTTTGCACTCACCTCTTAATTACCTTCTGAGACAAGGTGGCCTATATATCTGCTTAGCCAGTCAGTGGGTACGTACTCTTTGAGAGACCTAAAGTCAGTGGAGGGGAAAATCAAATGTAAAAATGCAGAGTGGGGAAGTTTGAGACTGAGGGAATGGTTTCTATGTGTGAATTGAATTAAATTTATATTACACATTTATTTGTCCATTTAAGATATAAAATGTGCAGAAATATGTTTAGTAAAATAAACTGTGATAAACAGGTGGGATAATGCTGAAGAGTTATGGTAAAATTAACATTGCTCTTGAGTTTTCCTAGAGATGACTCGATTTAGATAAAAATCCTAACTTCGACTTTTATCCTAAATTGTAGTTGAGGAGACAACCACAATCACCATCACCACAATTATGCCAGCAACCACTCGGATACCTACAACAGCAGGTGTGTGACGTTTAATAAGGTTCTTGTTTGACAAATCAGTTAATAAAACTGGGATTCAGCGTTGTGAGTTGAAGAGATCAAATAGGAAACTCAGGTAGATACAAGCGCTGGACCAATGGTCTACTTCTATCTGAAATACCATGGAGCCCTGTTATTATACATTCCATAAAATTACAGCCTGCGTTGTAGTGAGGTGCGATAGCGGATTTGACTGCATGTGTGCGCGCTCTGTCTGGTTTGGGGCTAAAAGAAAAAACTTGCCTAACTTTTGGCCAAAGGGTCACCCCAACATCACTTCCTCTTTGCTGCATATTCTGTGAACAGGAGGAGACCATTCAGCACATGAGCTTTTTTTGCCAGTTTATTGGATCTTTTCAAATCGTTCAATCCCATTTCCTCAGTGCTCCGAGATGCTACCCTGTCTGAAGGGCTCTCTGTAAATGCAAGTTGTTGTTGATACTGTTACTTCCCGAGCATCTGTCTACTAAATTCAAGGATTGTCCTTTTTAACATGCCAAGTGACTTTGCCTGGACGTTCTCTGGGGCAATGGATTCTTATCTCCTGCTTTTTCTTATATACTTGAAGTTCCAGGGCTCCTAACCTGCAATTTTGGAGTGTGCGCAACTTCCTGACTGTCAGCTTGGAATGGCAGGCATGTGAATCCGTGTTATTTAGTGCAGATGATCTTCCCTTTCTGCATTCATCTGGATATCCTTAGTCAAAGTTTGACAGGCTGCATTGATAACAGGGATAAAGTTGACAGATCTGACAGAGCATGATCACAGAGTAGTAGGCAGACTTAATCCAGCCACAGGTCAACTGATCACTAAACCTCTTCATGGTTCATGAAGCCACTGTGGATGGAGTCATACAGAAGATCTGACATGTCTGTGATCTGATTTACAACCACTTCATTCCACATTGGTTGGATCTTTGTAACTACTCTTAAGTCTAAACACAGCTGTTGAAACAGGCAGTAATTGAGAGAGATCAATGACTCGCTACGATTGGAGATTGGAGGTGATGACTGACCACTTTTTGATGTCTTCCTCCGGCATCTCTGCAGGTTGAGCTAGTGGAGCCAACTCACAGAACAGAAGCTGCTTTTTGTTTTTGGTCCATTACTTCACGATCTGTTCAGGCTATTTTAAACTTGACGGATGTCGGCATTCGTCTCAAATTCATATATCCATTCATAAACATGTTAACTGACCTCATCACAAATGTTTGCGGTGTAGAAGTGCAAGCAGTGAAAGGATTATTGGTGATATTTGTAAAATCGATCATTATTTTTGCTCCTGGCTGAATTCCTGAAGTATAATGCAAAAAAAAATAATCTTATTTATTAAAAAAAAGCCTCCAATGTAGCCAGATAGTATTTGATTGCTTTGATTTTTCTTCAGTTGTTCGATCTGGAATAAGAAACCTAGCTGTGAATGATGAAACACCATTTAGCCTGCAAATATCATGGAACCACGTAGACAACCATGTTCAGCAGTACAGAGTATCCTATGTGACCACGAGAGGTGACCGAGCCGAAGAAGCGGTAAGCATGGTCTGTACACGTTCTGATGCGTTTTTATTAGACATGGACTGTGGGGATGGACAGCCTTCTTACTAATACCAGGCTGAGTCAAAGGTAAAATAGCACAGAAAACTGCCAATGACGGTCATTATTCAATATTAAATGAGATGCCATCTACTCTTTTGACTTACCAGCACCACATACCACTTCATCAAAAAAAAGTCATCAAAATAGCTGCACACATCACCATCTCAAAAACGCTACAATTATTATCTCAGCTGAGAATTTGCAAAGTGTGCTCATTGCGACTATTTATATTTATAGGGGAGACCAATTCTTCATGCCTGAGATCTACTAAACTGCTAATAACTTTGTCAAATCACATTTTACCTTCACCAATGTGCACACACATTTTCCAAGCTCCAATATGAAATGACTGATTCCAAATGAATCAATACATGATGGGGATAATTTTTATGTCAGATTTCAACCAATACATTTTAAATCCATAACAACTCATGTGTTCAGGTATATGTTGGTACTTGGATCCTCTCGTTGTTTAAACATGGCAGATACAGTGGGTGTTGCATTAAAGTACATTGGACCATATTCTGAGATCAGCCTGAAATTAATTCTCTATTGTAAGTAATAGAGGAATTACAACGAGAACGGGTGAATTTTGGTGAATTTTGGTGGCTATGAAGATGATCCTATAGTAAAGGACATAGTATCTTACCTAGTGGCTTACAAAGATTTTACCTGTCTGGTAAGAACTTTGGACATGATGCTGTCTCTTGAAGCATAGAACTCTGGAGTGAACATATGATGAGAACAGACACATGTGCTTTGAAGAAATGGGATCATCTATTACATACAGTGTTTGGCTCACTTGCCTCATCTGCTATGTTTATAGTGGTAGTTCAGAGCAATTTAAAAATATTACCGATGCTAGAGTTTTCAGCTTTAATTCTTGATCAGTTCTTGAAATCATTAATGATGGCTTGTTTTACAAAAACGCCCACTCAGTTCAGCTGGCTCACTGATATGTAATAAATCTGATCATGCAGATTCGTGGGATTGCGTTTAATGCAACTGGTCCAATATCATTTGCTGCAATGAGGACAATAGCTTTGTTTGTACACAGCTATGAAACATTTAGATTATGTTTTTCAGTTGAACACGTAGATTGTAGGTGGTCTGCAAATTTAAAACAGCAAAATAATAGAATATAATAATAATAATCCTTGCATTTGATATAGCGCTTTTCACGTCTTCTCGATGTCTCAAAGCGCTTCACAGAATAGACTGTAAAGTGAATTGACCGTATATTTGTGGGCGAAATAAAATAATTGAGGTTAAGCTCTCATTTTTTATTTTCTATTCGCCTTGCTGTCATCAGAATTTTTGCTCCACGTAAAGTAAACTCTTTTTCCAATTGAAATACGCCTCGATTCTGATATGAGGACCCGTCTGCCTGTTCAGGTGGACAATTATAATCCCTCAAGAAAAAACAACAATAATAAATTGGTCACTTCAATCCACGACTGTTTGTGGGACACTGCTGTGCGCAATTTGGCTGCCGCATTTCGCCTAAAATATACAGTCAAGTCACTTTACAGTATATTCTGTGAAGCGTTTTGAGACGTCTCGAAGACGTGAAAAGCGCTATATCAAATGCAAGGATTATTATTGTTATTAATAAAGATCTCAGAGTGAAAGAGAAGCGAGTTTCTCCTGGAATCTTGGCCAAAAATCACTCAGATAAAAATTAGTTATTCACTTCATGGCTCTTTGGGGCACATTTTTATACCTATTTGCTGCTGTGTTCAACTACAAATTTACGGTTACTACATTTTACAGTACTATTTCTGAATCTCTATGAAACGTTTTGACGTGATAAAACACTGGAGCAAATGTAAGAATTGTTATTATTTTACTAAATGAACCAAAATTAAGCTGTGTGCAAACCAGGCTAATAGAGGAATTTTTGTGTCAAATCAATTCTCTATTCTGTCATCTTAACACCAATGGACTTTTAACTTGCATATTGATGTATGTATATGCTGTAATATTCAAATGCACTTTAAGCCTAAATGGTTGATACCTTTTATTGACAGTAAACAAATTAGCACAATATACTTCATTAGCTGTGCAACACTGAGTTCGAAGCTGCTGTATTACATAGCATGCAGTATTTGCTGATCATCCCTTTTACTCAGGTCATGGTTCCTGGCAAGCAGAATAGCCTCCTCCTCCAGCCTCTGCTCTCAGACACAGCGTACAGAATTACTGTTGCCCCTGTCTATACTGATGGAGAAGGAAGCACACTCTCTGTTAACGGCAAGACGTGTAAGTAAAATATCTTTTTGTGAGGGTTAGGATATTTAGAGTTGTTGCAATAATTGCTCTGTGATCTTATGGTATCGTATAAAATCAATTGTTTTTAAATTGTTTTTGCAGTTGTAATTAATGATGCAAAGCTTAAATACCTTTTGGGATAAGCACTAATAAACTGAATTCTAGGTGCCTTACAAATGGATTTTACACCGAGTAAATTATATCTGTACCATTTGGTGTTGAACCTGTCACTCTGTAGCTTTAGTGGTTAGAGCACTCGCCTCGCAAGTGAGAGGACCTGGGTTTGATTCACGGGCAGGACGAAATGTTGGGCAAGTTTCCTTACTCCACCCACCTCTCTTTAACAAGCAGTAAGTAGGAACTGGTTGTTAGTCGATTGGCAGATCGCTTTTCCAGGGGTAATAATTCCTTCAAAATTTTAAAACAAAAAAATTTGGTGATGTAATCCACGACTGTTTGTGGGTCACTGTTGTGTGCAATTGGCTGCCATGTTTCGCTCACAAAGTATACAGTCAATTCACTTTATAGTATATTCTGTGAAGCTCTTTGAGACATCTCGTCAAATGCAAGGATTATTATTATTAACAATTAAAGCAAATTCAGACAGTGAACGTTATGGTTCAATTTCAAGAGGTCAATAATATTATTTTGTTAGCAATCCTGTGAGATAAAATTGGGGGTGGGGGGCATAAATTTCATTCAATGTTAACACTTAGCGCATTTGGCGATACACAGCTATAATGAAAAATCCCCATAAGTGCTCCGGCCTGCTTCATGTTCTCCGCTTCGCCCGCCCCACCATTGGCGGGCGGGCCTTCTGCCCTCTGACCCCACCCTCTGGAACTCCATTCCCGCCCTCCGTCCCGCCCCCTCCCTTGCCTCCTTCAAGACCCGTCTCAAGACCCTTCTCTTCGACCGTGCCTTCGGGCATCCTCTCTCCCCTGCCCCCCACCCTCCCCGATGCCGACCCCCGAGCTTGAGTCCAAAACACTTATTGTCCAGGGGCTTGGGACGTCCTCCCGACGTGAAAGGTGCTGTACAAATGTAATTTTTTGTTGTTGTTGTTATGCTGAATGGAACTTTTACCCACATGAATGGTTCATTGTACCATAATGAATGCCAAAACACAGTTCATTCTAAACTGTCGTTTACTTTCACACCATGAAAGATGGCAGGAAAAAGGTGAGCTGTGATACAAAACAGACATACATCTGGAATTAAGCTAGTGTTAGTCTCTACCTATTCATTTTTATGGTATATTTCACCATTAGTCATTTTTACCTTTTTTGTTGCAGTGGCACTTTCAGGACCAAGGAACCTGCGGGTCTCAGAGGAATGGTATAATCGCTTCCGAATTAAATGGGACCCTCCACCATCAGCGACCATGGGCTACAGAGTGGTGTACCAGCCTGTCTCTGGTATGTTTCCCCTTAATACGTGTACAAAGTTGTATTTCTTTGAAGTTCCAGGAAACTGATTTGACTCAGAATGAATAAGTGATGAGATGAAAATTATTCAAGGAATCATTTGGGTTGTTGGATGGGTAGGCTAGGTGGACTAATGGTTTACTCCTGCCTGAAGTTCTTGCTGCTTTAGAAAGTGATTTACAGTCATCTGGAATTAATTTGTAATGTACAATATCAGTGATTTACAGTGAACTGGAGGTCACTTGTGATGTACAATGTGAGTTATTTACAGTGAACTGGAGATCATATGGGAATGTGTTGACGTCATTGTGTAAGTAATATGATGCTGTCATTCTTTGGCAAATGCGTGAAGCATCATTAGAAATTAATCTCTAAAACCCAGACTACTGCAATGGAACCCCAGAGAAGGGCAAGTGCAAAGACATCTGATATTTAGGTTCATCTCCCATCTCATCTAAAGATATTTGGGTAAGCGGAAATTACACCATACATTTCTGATGATATGCTGTGCATGTACAAAAGCCTTGCCTCATAATGATACCTGCAGGCTGCTGCAAAGACACTTGCACATGTGGAGGATGTCAATTGCTGCAAGTGTAGTACAGAAGTCAGAGGCAATGGTAAAACAGTGGTGGCTTGGAACACCTCTAGTTTGGTTCTGTAATTTGAGTTTCCACAGCCTTAAAATTAAGAGTGTTGTTGGGAATGTCTTAAAGTGTGTATTATACAGGGACTAGAAGGCCTCAAATTAGCACAGTTAGCAAACGAGCAACAGGAACTTAAACAGTATTGGGACAAGACAAATAAATATTAGTACAATGTCCTTCAGATTCCTCATGGATTTCTATTGCGTTCATAAGTTTCAGAATTTTCTCTTGCGCCTATGACCTCCTGAAAGCTTTCTTTCTGTCTTCAGTGGGTTCAGCCACTCGGAAGTTGCTGGCACACTTGCACTGACCCTGGTTCCATTTATTAACCAACACGAAAGGGGAATTGGTCTGGAATGGAGTGATCCACAACTGGGAACTTGCTGATCAGAAAGTGTAAATACCAACCAATGAGTTAATAGTAATAATAATCCTTGCATTTGATATAGCACCTTATCACATCTTCGAGATGTCTCAAAGTGCTTCACAGATTATATTGTAAAGTGTCGTGACTGTATTTTGTGGGCGAAACACGGCAGCCAATTGCGCACAGCAGTGTCCCACAAACAGTCGTGGATTGAGTGACCAAATTATTTTTTTTTTTCTTTTTTGCGCCTCTCTCTCTCTCTGGAGAGACGCATCCTGCTTACCTAATTCCAGAAAGTATTAGGCGCAGGTTAACATCCATATCAATAATTCCCTCCTAAAGCAAATCTTAGACCTTAAACCTGACATGACCCGAAAATTAGATATTCACAGATTTTAATGTCTCAGAAGAAGAACATTTAATCTGTCTGATTCTCTGGATTTCTTTTTATTTCAGTACCAGGACCAGCTCTGGAGACCTTTGTAGGAGACGACGTAAATACAATGCTGATTCTCAACTTGATGAGCAGCACAGAATACAGTGTCAAGGTGTTTGCAACATACTCAACTGGTTTCAGTGATGCACTTACAGGAAAAGCCAAGACATGTAAGGCATCTTTTCTGTCTGAATTCATAACGTCTCTTTATAAGATAAAATCTGGAAGCTTTGCTTTAGATGATTAAAGCATCTCGCAGTATTAGTGTAAGATTTTCTTTTTAAACGTATCAAAGATAAATATTAATATTTATAAACTGAGTGATACATCCCACTTTCCATTGCTGTAAACAGTTTATTGTGTTAATCTATTGCTGGCTCCTTTGGCATCGTAACACAATACTTGTTCTTTTATTTAGTATACCTCGGCGTGACAAATCTCACTCCATATGAAGTGCGAATGACGAGCATGTGTGCACAGTGGAAGGTGCACAGACATGCTACTGCCAACAGAGTGATTATTGAATCTCTTAGAGGTAAGCCAAAGAGGAAAAATCAATTGACTGGATATTGTACAGAGTGCACAACATGGAGAATTTTAGATTATATCTCTAGAATTTGTTTTGAGTGACAAGAATGCGTAAAAATCCCACCACATCAATTAACCCTTTCATTGTTTTATACAGCAAAGTAGGGTAATTGCTGAGGTGAATACAGAATCAATACAACAAACATGCAAAGGCTACTCTTGTGTACTGGATCCTCAGTGTTGATAAGGCACTCATTGTTGATCACTGAACTGTTCTTGACCAAACTATGCTACTCAATATCTGCTACTCTCTTTCTGACTTTTTCTCTTTCCATCTCTGACAATCTTACTCTCTCTCATAGGTTCTCTTGTAGTCTCTCTTGCTCTCTATTCTATATGTCTGTCTCTCTGAATTTTGCTGTCTAATGTGCCAAGTAATATTACATTAACGTAGACCAGGATATTTTGAAATGATCAGTGTATTGATTTTTACATTACTTAATGTTCAACTCATGAGAAAGTGGTCAAACACTGCGTGGGCTGCAGCATTTCAATGACATAAAGCAATAATTCTGCTCTTCATAGGGTAATGTTTGCATTGAGTTTTATCCATAGTACATTGATGTGTTTCTGCGCTTGTAAAAGTCACAAATGACATCCTCTCTATCTGTGACCAGGGCTCCCTCTGCCGCCTTGTCCTCCTGGACCTCTCCGCCGCGTTCGACACAGTCGATCACGCCATCCTCCTCCACCTCCTTTCCTCCGTCATAACAACAACATCCACCTTAGTGGGACCGCACTTGCCTGGTTCGAGTCCTACCTCACAAACCGCCAGCAGTACATCTGCACAAACGGCTTCTCCTTCCGCTCTCACCCGGTTACCAGCGGGGTACCCCAAGGATCTATCCTTAGCCCCCTCCTCTTTCTGATCTACATGCTCCCTCTTGGGGATGTCATCCGCAGACATGGGGTATATTTCTGCATGTATGCAGATGATACCCAACTCTATTTTTCCACCTCTCTTTGCGACCCCCCAGTCCCCTGATGTTCTGTCAGCCTGCCTGTCAGACCTCAGGGGCTGGATGAGCGCAATTTCCTTCAGCTGAACGTTGACAAGACGGAAGCCATACTCTTTGGCTCTCGTCAATGTCTAAAATCTCACGGTTCTCACCTCCACCTATCCGACCTCCCCCTTAAACTCTCTGAACCTGTACCCCCTCTACTACCATCCATAAAATCCAGATTATTCAAAACTCTGCCACCCGCATTCTCATCCACACCGAACTCCGCTCCCAGTCCTTGTCAGACTGCACTGGCTCCCTGTCCCAGAGAGGGTCGATTTCAAGATCCTCACCCTTGTCTTCAAATCCCTCCACTCCTCTGCACTCCCTACCTCTCTGACCTCTCTCCTCACAACAGTGCCCGTTGCCTTCATTCCTCCGGGTTTGGCCTCCTTTGTCCCCCGAGTCCTCCGCTCCACACTCTGGGACTCCCTTCCTCACTCCCTTCATCTTGCTCCTTCCCTTCCTATTTTCAGGTCTCTACTGAAGACCTATCTTTTCGACTGTGCCTTTGGTCACCTTTCTCCCCCTCCCCCTGGCTCAGCCCAGGGATCCATTACTGTGAAGCACTCTGAGACACCGTCCGGCGTGGAGGGTGCTATATAAATCCTTGTTGTTGTTGTGTGGTTTGTATAGTGGCACAAGGCAATGATCAACAACTTAGAAACACTTTTGGTAATGACAATAAAAGGGCTAATGTTTGTTTAGAATTACAGTCAAGTGATGATTATCCACATTAATTAGGACCGACACATTGTGGATGAGGACACCGTGCAGGCAATTGGTCATCACACAAATTACAAATTGTCTATAGTGCTAACTAAAACATTATTCCATCAGGAGTTATACTGTCACTATAGTACTGTGTCCCCCCTACCTACCTGCCCGTACCCTCCGTTCCTCTGGCTCCGGTCTGCTCCACGTCCCCCGCCCCAACCGCCCTACCATCGGTGGTCGGGCCTTCAGCCTCTCAGCCCCCAGGCTCTGGAACTCCATCCCCCAGTGCCTTCGCCGCCTCCTCCCTTTCCTCCTTCAAGGCCGGTCTCAAAACCTTTCTCTTTGACCGTGCCTTCAGCTCCCCTCTCAACTCTCTAACCCCTCCTCGACCCCTCCCTTCCCTCCGACCATTTCCCCCCTCCTCGCTCCCTCCCTTCCCTCCCCTCACCCTGACCATTTCCCCCCTGCTCGGGTCATGACCCAACTGTGCAGCGCCTTGGGACGTCCTCCTGACGTGAAAGGCGCTTTATAAATGGAATCTTGTTGTTGTTGTTGTGTCAGCTTTCTCTCTCTCTGCTACTCTCTCTTACTTTTCCCTCTCTGACAACATTGTTCTTTCTCATAGGTTCTCTTTCTCTTTCAGTCTCTCTCTAGTCTGTCTGCCTGTGTCTCTGAATATCTTTCTCTCTCACTCTCTGAATCTCTCTCTCTGTCTGAATCTCTCTCTCTCTCTCTCTCTCTCTGAATCTCTCTCTCTCTCTGAATCTCTCTCTTTCTCTCTCTGAATCTCTCTCTCTCTCTCTCTGAATCTCTCTCTCTCTCTCTCTCTGAATTTCTCTCTCTCTCTCTGTGAATTTCTCTCTCTCTCTCTCTCTCTGAATTTCTCTCTCTCTCTCTCTCTCTGAATCTCTTTATTCTAGTTTCTCAAACTTTCTATCTCTCTGTTGCCTTTGCTCTGTGACTTTTTTCTCTATCTTTAAAAACAAAAGAATTGCTAGACGAAAGCTGACCAAAGTTCATCCAGTTCGCTTTCCACCATCTCAGCAGTCGCTTGCACACGTCATGTCTCAAACTATATACTATATTGGCCCAGACAATACAGTTTATAATTTGTATACTGTTTGTATATACTGTATATACAGTACCTTTATAACTTTCTGACTCTTTTGTTTCTATTTGTACACTGCTAAATAAACACCTTCAAGCTACTAACAACCACAGGCCTCGTATTCTCTATTATTTCACAGCCCCCTCTACAGTGTTGTTAAGTGCACCTGGGGGTAGCTGCCATGTATATACTTCCTCCAATAAAGGGTTACAGGCTCAGGTGCAAAGGAGCTGTGCCTTGTGTTTCAATGAAAATCCACCTAATATAAGTTTCACCAGACACTAGACAGTTTACATATGTTTTATATAATCCTGTTACATAATAAAAACAAACTGGAACGCATTTTTTTTGTAAGTCGAAGCCTTACTGACTTTCTGTGGGGTTTATAGGGGTTAACGTGTATGTATAGCTTGGCCTTGTTCCATAAGATGTTTGACAAACAAAGAGTTCTATAGAAATCATAATTTCATTATCGAGGCAATGGAGCGGCTTCAGGATCACGTTTCAGACAATAGATTGATTTTTTACACGAAGAAGACATTCATTTTAGACCTTTTTCAAGATCACTCCTCAACCACTGCTTAATTTTGACCTCATTTGCTTGTTCCTTGTTATTTAAATCATTATAACACTTCTGCTATCTTTTCGTTCTGCTCAAAAGTGTTGTTCTGCTTTGTTTGGAGGTAGGATATGTATTGGAGGTGCGGTTATTCTGTGTTTGTCGATGCATTTACTGGTTCTGATAGTGCGTGTTTGTAATAGAAATATCACTTCTATCTTTCTACTGTCAATGTCAGTCAGTTTGCCCACAAAGAGGGAATAATCCTTATAAAATCCACAGTCACAGGAGTGAAAACTCTGGCTATTCATCTCTTTCTATCTCTTGGGTGCTGAGGACAACTGTAATATCTCAGTCCTTTCTCATTCAAGATCAGTTAACCTACAGCTCAGATGGAAAAATTAAACCCAGGGCCTTTGAAGAGTATGTGATTTAATATCACACAAAGCATTCTCTTTATCAATTAAGCCATGAGGCGAAAAACAAACAATATATAGCTTTAATGAGAACCTAGAACAATACGTTCAGATATGTCAAGGCAGCAGAACAAGATTGCGAAAAGGTTCAGGGATGCAAAAGGGCAAAATTAGGACAGACAGCAGGAAGCATTTCTTCACACAACTAGATTATCTAGAATGATGGTTGAAACCAGGACCCTAGACTCCGTTACGAGTCAGCTTAATGCTGTATATGGGTACATATATGGGTACATATACAGCTGTATAATATGGGATGCTGTATGATGATCGTATGGGTATTCTGGAAGGATGAGTCAAAAGGGCTCACTCACCAGAAGGATTTTCTTTATTCAAACCTCTCTTGAAATCTTGTTATTTGAAAATAAGACGTGGATTTTATTATTGAACCCATATTGCTTTTATAACATTTCAGATGGAAAGAAGAATGAAGTGATTGTTGGTGGAGGTACATCCTGGCACTGTTTCTACGAGCTCCTTCCTGATACTGAATACCGAATCAGTGTCCACTCTCAGCTGCGAGAAATTGAAGGCCCGGCCATCAACATACTGCACAGAACATGTGTGTAATAGCTTACCTTCCATCCCATTTCTTAAACTCTCTTTACGTTTATTTCACTTTTAGTTTAACCAAAATATGTTGGGCTGAATCAATGCAACATCTTCGGGACATCCTCCTGATATGAAAAACGCAATATAAGTGCAAATTGTGCAAAGTACTGTATTGTATCTTGCTGATTTGAGGTGAAGGCACAAAACTGCCTTCAATCTTGAGTTATTTTTCAATGTGAGAGATTTTCTGCTCAGGTTTCAGTATGTGCACATTGGTTCAAAGGATTACCTTTCCTGGTGAAAGTGCAGTTGTATGTTGTGTGTGAGCATTATGCCATTTGATTTACTCCATTTTCCTCTCCCCATTAATATTGTTAATGAACAATCAGTGCAGACATAGGAAAGCTTTGCTTTTTGTTGTGGTTTCTCTTTGTGCACATTGGAGGATTAGCTATACTTTGTCACTGTAGATGCCAGGGTTCAGCTCCACATCATAGAGCAGAAGTGGAATGTCAATCCTCTACAGAACTACAAGCAGGGCAGCATGACAAGAGGTCCCAACACATAACCTGGTCCCGTACATTTATGCTTGGAATTTAATACCTGCTTCAGAATTCTGTATTCATCCAAAAGCTGTCCAATTCTGAGTGGTGAAGCTTCACATTATTCTTCTGCCTGTGCAATTCTATTCCTGATGGTCTCTTTGCCCGGAATGCAAATACAAGAATTATTATTATCTATCCTGCAAGTATTCAAGTTCAGAGTTGACTATCATGCACCAAATGAAGTTGGGCAGCTGGAATATTATCTACAGACCCTATGTTTTAGCTCTTTAATAATAATAATAATAATCCTCGCATTTGATATAGCGCTTTTCACGTCGGGAGGACGTCCCAAAGCGCTTCACAGAACACACTGTAAAGTGAATTGACTGTATATTTGTGGGCGAACGCAGCAGCCAATTGTGCACAGCAATGTCCCACAAACAGTCATAGATTGAAAATGATCAATTTATTATTGTTTTTGGTTTTGGAGGGATTATTATTAGGCGTGTGGAGTAAGGAAACTTGCCCAAGGTTTCGCCCTGTCTGGAATTGAACTCAGGTCTCTCACTTGCGAAGCGAGTGCTCTAACCACTGAGCTACAGGACTCCATCCTGCCTGCTTCAGTATTACCAATATATCATAAGGAATGTGTTATGAAAGTTTCAGTCCTGGCTGTACAAGGCTGGCTGTACCTGTCAATCAGTCTGGTTTCTGGCTCCCTGAGGCTATCACTGCTGTTCCACTGCCATCCTGAATTTTCACTCCAGAGCTGTTATTGAGGCAATATTGAGTTGCCAGCAGCAAAACAGTTGAAGAAACCAATTTTATTTAATCATTTTCTTGATCTGCGGCATTTAAGTGCCTCTTTTAGGCCTAAAGACAGAGTTTTAAATTAAAAATTTCCTCCTCTGCCTCAACCAGACTAATTTAAAAAAAACAGCTTGACGCTGTGGTGGGAAGATGTTAGGATGGGTATTCTGGAAGCGTGGGATCAAATGGACTCTTGTGTGATCTTGTGATGGTGCTGAAGCTGTGACGTGGAAATGTACTTCTATAAAAACTTGTGCCACTGGTTTAAACTTGCACTCAAGAAAATTTCCACTGCTGGTTACGATGTACGCATGCACATAGTTAAAGACTTCTCTAATGCTTAAGCTAACTTTATTTCCAGGATCTCAGGACTAGTGAGGGTAAGCAGACAAGTGGTTTATTAGTATGCAACAATGCTATTACACTACTCTACTGTAGCTGTACTCTGCTGTAGTTGTATTGTACAATGCTTATTTTGCTTGGAATATAATACAATAAAATGTACATTTATACAGTGTCATTCAAGTCGGGAGGACAGCTCAAAGAGCTTTACACTGGTGGCAGGGTAACATTATTGGATTGTATTATTCCAAAATGTATGTATATATTTTTTATATATACAAGGGGATGAAGAGTGCTATATAAATGCTAGTTGTTGTCATTGTGTGTATTGCACAGTTTTTAATTTAAATCACTTTTACCCACCTTGTACCTTTCTTCCACTTCAGTTTCTGTCCCCACTCAACCACCAACTAAACCAGCCACAACTCTACCTCCCCCAACAATCCCTCCTGCCCGTGAAGGTAAGACAAAGCAGACATTCTTGAGAAACAAAGAGGTTATTTCCAGTGGCTTTTGTTAATTTTCTGCATAAGTTTTATACAAGCTTTGAGTAAGAAATCTGCAAAATCGTGCCATTTTTATACCATTTGATTTTAAATCTTAAATGGAGTGCAGTAGCAATAATTTTTAAAAAATTGCATTCCATGAAACTTGTACCTCTCACAGGATACTGCTATGCAATATCTAAACCTTTTCAAATGTTCCTTACCCTCCAGTTTGCAAAGCTGCCAAAGCTAACCTGGTATTCCTGGTGGATGGTTCGTGGAGTATTGGAGATGAAAACTTCATCAAAATCATCGGCTTTCTCTACAGTACTATAGGAGCTCTGGACAAGATTGGCCGTGAAGGAACTCAAGTAAGCCCAGTGTCACAACCACACATAGCCTCTCACAACCAGGGCACCTTTTGAAAGCGGCTAACTTTTTCCAAGGGTGTCCTTGCTCTGATAATTCACTGATGGCCAGGATCATATTCTTTACTTACAACTGCTGTCTTACACTGCAGCAGGCGGTGATCACTTAGGAATATTTTAAAAGGAAATCTTTGCCTCCAATAGGTCCAAGTGACAACCTATGAGATATCTACTGGAGCTATCTACTCTTGTGTCACTCCCATGGATCTGTTCCCATATCTTTTACTGTTGCTTTTCCTCAAATGCAGTATCAATTCTCCTGTTAAATGCTCTTGTGGACTTGGGTACAACATCCAACAGTGGGTATTCCATATTCTGAACAACCCTCTATGCAAAAAAAAATCTTCCAATTCCCCCTTTTATTTTAGATGTCAGTTTGGCTCAGGTGGTAGCACTCTTTGGTTGTGAAGTGCTTTGAAACGTTTTGACATGATACTATTATTATAAATAATAATGTATGGTGACAATAATCCTAATGCGATCATTTAACATGAAATCAATATGAATGCATTATTTTATCATATCCATCATCAAATAACACCTAACATCAAATAAGGATTGACCTTTAAGCAGTTGTCTATCACTCATTGACTTATTTGATAAATTTACTCTGAAAATACTGAAAATGTACGAGAAACCCAAGCCAAGTAAAAGAGAAATATTTCTTGCTGGCTCCTCACTAAAATGTCAGGAATGATTTGTATAATGGTGTGTCAACACTTGATTATTAATCCTATTATTTGAAACTAACATAGGTGGCGATAATTCAATTCAGTGACGATCCCAGGACAGAATTTCAGCTGAATGCATACAAAGACAAAGAGAACCTCCTTAATGCCATCCAGAACATACAGTACAAGGGGGGCAATACAAAGACAGGTATGTGAAGTACTTTGAGACGTCTTGAAGATGTGACAAGCTCTATATCAAATGTAAAGATTATTATTAAATTGGGGTATGGAGCTGTTCGATTAGTGCACCTGTAATTCCTTCTGCACTCATGTACAGTATCTACACAGTCTGTAAATTAGCTTCCAGTAATGAGTATTATTATACACAAAGGCTTTCCCAAATCAATCTGCGGTTTATGGTTTTTAGGCAAAGCAATCCAGCACGCCCGAGATTCTGTCTTCACGGTAGCAGCGGGGCTGCGGAGAGGAATCCCGAGAGTCCTTGTTGTGATTACAGATGGACGGTCACAAGACGACGTGAACAAGATTTCCAAAGAGATGCAGCTTGATGGTAATGAAGGGAAAGTGTTCAAACAGCTTGTGGTGGCTGTGACCATCTGATTTTTTTTATTTGCAGAAACCCATGCTTAAGAGTATTTAGACCAGGCAGAGACCAATGCATGCCACCTAAACATGGGAATTCCTGTGTTTGGAATGGAATGTGCACGCTCCCCGAGGAATATGCATCCTGCTTACTTAATTCCAGAGAGTATTTGGTGCAGGTTGACGGGAGCCAAGGCTTGGTAACTCCAGATTGTACTTTTGGGTACAATGCTGTATAGCCTACCATTCTGTCTGACAAGCTTCCTGCTGCTTGTCCAGCTAGGGCCACCTTACCTGTTAGTGCTGAAGAAATGTGGGTGGTCTGTGGCTTGTGTGGGAATAATTAGGAAGTTCAGCCATGAGGGCATTGGAAGAGTAGTATATATATTTAATACATAATAACTTCAGCCCTTTCCACTTCCTACCGACTACTTTCCTGGTGGGTCTCAGTCTCTTGCTAAAAAAAATCTGGAACTCTGTTAATGCACAACTGTAGCGAGTGTGTGAATTGAAATACTGAATGAATCTTGTACAAGCACAATATGTATTTCTAGAAAAAAAACTAAACTCCCTGGACATTTTCTAATTGAACTTTTGTCTGGACAAACGCTGCAATGTTACTGCACTCCCTATTATTACTTCTTCCAAAGCACCTTGTTGTGGCAATGTGAAGAGAATAAGATACTATTGACTGCCTATCAGCTCTTGGGCTGAGATAAACCTTTGTAATAATCATATTCCTGGCATATATCAAATGCAAGGATTATTATTATTTGAAATAGCATCTTATCCATCCTTAAAATGCCTCAAACAATTTACTGGAGTGACTATAGCATGGGCACATGCAGTAGCCAATTTGCATACAACAATATTGTATAAACAGGTATAATATGAACGCCCAAATTTATCTGGGAAATTGAAATCAGCACAGTTATTCTCTTTTCGAATAGTGCCATGGGAATCTTTAACATCCCCCTGAACAGGAAAGTAGAACCTTGGTTTATTATCCCAGTATTTCACTTGAGTATCATCTTAGATTAGGAGCTTGGAGTCCTGACGTAGAATTTGAACTCACAGCCTTCTGACTGGTGGGAGTGCTAGCAACTGAGCCTGTCTACGTCTTCAGCATGAATGCCACCTATTTTTTTCCCTACAAATAGTGAATTGCAGTTTAAATAACATTGCCTGATATCAGCTCCATATTGTCGCAGACAGTAAAGCTCGTATTTGTCATCATTTTAATTACCCTTTGTCTCAAAACCTTAAAAACATTTTCCTCTTGCTGAGAGTTCATGATCCTTTTTGTTTCAACTGAGCATACATTTTTAAGCTGAAAAAATATTTTGCTTTTAATTTGTAGAAAGGGTCACTTCTGCACAGGAAGTCAACAAGCTCAAACTGCTTTAAACATCATTAGTGTTTTTATTGCCTTTAATCAATCAAATGGCCATCTATCAAATTACCTTATTACAGTTCCCTTGATAGTTCAGTGAGTCCCAAGTTTGATCCCTAATCTGTCCTGAATTAGCTGATGTCAGCCAAGGTAACATTAAGGGTGATATAATTGGGCTCTGGGTTAGGGAGGGGAAATATCAAACGGAAATGTTCTCCTGGTGGCTGTTCAGAGACCCTTGCTCGAAGGTCCACCTGTCCCAGTGGGATTGAACTTGACTGAGATGCCCTCACAATCAAATTGTGCGACCCCACTGACTCCTAAATGGACATGAATAATGGTTATTGGGGACTGGAGAGTGATTGACACCCATGGAACGTCACCAGAGTGGAAAAGAAAATAGAGTCGGACACCTTCGGGAAAGGTTTGAGGTGGGGAGAGAGTTTGCAGAGAAACTCAGTGGAATTTTTTTTCCTTTTTGCTATATCTACTGAAGTATCAGGAAGCAATGTCATCACATTGATTATATAAGCTGTAAAAGTGTCACCTGCCCTATAAATGTCTTCTACAAATGTCATTACACTTTGCAGTAAAGTCTTGTGAAGCACTTTGTTTAGAGTGATGCGATAGACAGACATATAGATTAATACACTTTTCTGTTCCTGTTTCTTTTTTCTAGGTTACAGCATTTTTGCAATAGGTGTCGCTGATGCCGACTATTCTGAGCTTCTAAACATAGCTAGCAAGCCCAGCCGGCGGCATGCCTTCTTTGTGGACGATTTTGATGCCTTCAAGAAGATTGAAGATGAGCTTGTCACATTTGTCTGTGAAACTGCATCTGCCAGTAAGTCACTATCAACTGCCATTTCTAATCGCCTGTCAGGTTACGTGACGTCATCGTTTTGGGGGAGATGTTTCACCTGCGTCTAGATTTACTCTATTTATTTCAACTTCACGATCCTCACCCTCACATACAAATCCCTCAAGCCCTAGCGCCTCCCTTCCTACTTGTCTGAGCTCTGCTTCTAATCTTCTCCACTGCATCACTCAGCTAAAGCAAGCCTGCTGTGTGTCCCCTTGGTTTCACTGTTGGTGGCTGATCCTTCAGCCACTATGCCCCTAACCTGTGGTGCTCCCTGTGTCTATCTCTTTGATTCGCCACATCTCTATTGATCTTTATATTCCACCTTAAGACCCATCTCTTTGACCGTGGTCACCTCCCCTTTCACCTTTGCTTGGCGTCCAACCCTGCCACTGTTCAATGCTCTTAAGACGTTATCGTACTAAAAAGTGCTATAAAAATGCAAGTTATTATTATTATATTTTGGAATGTGTTGAAATTGGCAAATTATTGAATTCATTCTTAACTATGAAGCTGTTTTATTTAGTTCTTTAAAAAAAAGTATAGAAAAACAACTTTAAGATCAAGGCTTTATTTACATGTTTGCCAAATTATGGATGTTTTGAAATGCTCAGTCAATGGAATAAATGTAGATCAGAATGGAATTTCTTTCCCATTATCTATTGAACTCACAACACCTAACAGACTTGTGCAATCAAGTGAGTAAGAAAGTGGAAGGGATGAAAATGACATGGAACAAATTGGTGTTATTGCTAAACATACAAATCTTTTCTCTATGAAGTTTTTCATAATAAATACATAGCGACAAGATTATTGTTTTTACTACTTTGTGTAATATCACCACCTAAATCAACAAACATTATCTGTGCATATGGGAACTGGTTCATACTGACTGTATTTGTTTGTCCTTCCCCACTCTCGCTCCCACACCCAGCTGGTATTGTCAAATGCCTTGAGATATCCTCCCAATGTGAAAGGCGCTGTATAAGTGCCAATTGTATTGTAAGGCATTGTTACTGAAGTGTTCCTGTTTGTTTGTGTTTTCAGCTTGTCCTTTGGTTCTCCTGGGAGACAATAGCCTGTCAGGTGAGGAAGTCACCATGTAGATCTCCTTGTGCTGAAAGTCGAGGGAAGACCTCATTTTGACGAGCACATTGGTGTTCTGCCATGCAATGTGTGTGGGGTGGTGGGGGGGGAGGAAGGAAACTGAGGCTCATACCTGAGATGACTCATGCTCTGAATTTAACATCAGGCCCATGTGATCCAAAGGCATTGAGTGGAAGGCAGGTGAGAGTAAGTCAGTTGGAGCACTGGTACGCACCTCCTGTAATCTGGCTTCAGAGCTGCAATTACAGAGACTTGGATGCATCTTATTTGTCTGACCCACAAGCAATAGAAGGGCAACAGTGTCAGAGATTGGGATTAACCTTAAAAAAATTCTAAAATATACAACAGAAGATGATAAGAAGAATTACCTAACGATATTAATTGTATTATACTTAGAAACAAAATATTACCTGCTTGAAATATTTTCATTTCATTTTATGGTATCGAAGAACAATTTCTTATGTCCTCAGGGTTTAAGATGATGGAGATGTTTGGGCTGATGGAGAAGGAGTACGCTACTGTAGAAGGGGTTTCCATGGAACCTGGCTCTCTCAATAGCTTCCCTTGTTTCAGAATTCACAAAGACGCCCTTATAACACAGCCAACGAAGTAGGTATCATAACCACAGTTACAATTTCTAAAGGAAACTGCAATTCTGCATATTTATTGTGTATTAAAACTGATTTTTGATATGAGCATACTATGGCCAGTCTTCCCACATTGTAACTGGTATTATTGCTGATTCTGGTATGTTATTTCCCACCCAGAAAGATTGACCCACAGAGGCTGAAAATTCCATGCATTACATAGCAAATGTTAAATTAGATTTTGGGAATGCTTTTCAGATGAGGTGTCCAAATTTACCTGCCAAAGTATTGTGGGCCTGTTTGCATGTGTTTTCTGTAGAAATTTCTGTGCTATCCAACAACAGGCCTTAAGTTACACTTATTCTAAATAGAAATACAGATCCTGCTGACTATAGATTAACCTGTTTTTGTCATGAAATGTCTGAATGCAATGTTGGAATCAGCAGTACATCATATTTTAAGAATGTAAATCTGAGCTTTCCACGTACAATAAGAGCTCTTTTACAGTCTAACCTAACTAATTGCAATGCTTGTTGTTTTGGAATGTACTGAGTTTTATTATTTATTACCTGTGTACGTTTCACCCATTCTCTGAACAATATTAATAATAATCCTTGCATTTGATATAGCGCTTTTCACGTCTTCTCGACGTCTCAAAGCGCTTCACAGAATAGACTATAAAGTGAATTGACCGTATATTTGTGGGCGAAACGCGGCAGCCAATTGCGCACAGCAGTATCCCACAAACAGTTGTGGATTGAAAATGACCAATTTATTATTGTTTTGTTTTGGAGGGATTATTATTAGGTGTGTGGAGTAAGGAAACTTGCCCAAGGTTTTGCCCTGCCTGGAATTGAACCCAGGTGTCTCGCTTGCAAAGCGAGTGCTCTAACCACTGAACTACAGGAACAAAGTCCCTGTTGACTGTGTTTCGTGCAGTCATTCACACAAAAGAGATCATCCTCTTCTAGAATAAGTATGTTATTTTCAGTGCTGTCTAACAAATGAACTAAAAGGGTGACGAGCAACAATCTGTATGCTCAGCATTTGGAAGTAAAGATGTTCGAGGTGAAGTTATTGTTGCTAATGTCAATGTGGAGTTTGCTAACCCTCCTGTTTCTTTGTCAAGGAGCATTCATCCTGAAGGGCTGCCTTCTGATTACACTATGACTTTCCTCTTCCGGTTGCTGCCTGACACACCACAGGAACCTTTTGCCCTCTGGGAGATTCTAAACAAGGAAAATGAACCACTAGTTGGAGTTATTTTGGACAGTAAGTGCTTCATGGTTGCTTTACTATTCTGTTGTCTGCGGTAACAGGGCTAAAGAAGCAATATTAGCTAAGTTGATGGCACGGCACTAATTCATTGTAATTCATTGTAATTGTAAACTTCAGGTTTACAAATGACATTGTGGGATTTGCTATGAAATTCGATTTTTAAACCAAAAAAAAAGACAAATGGGAGAAAATCTGAAGCCTGAAAGTTTGAAAAGGCCATTTTGCAGCAAGTGTTTTGCTTTGCAACCGTTTGTCAGTTTTTGGGCCTTCTCTTGGCCAAGAAGATGCTCATCCACCCTCTGCTCCACCATTGGTGGTCGTGGTTTCAGCCATTATGACCCTAAGGTCTGCAATTCCCTACCTCAATGCCTGTATCTCGCCTCCCCGTTACCTATCTTTAAATCCCACTTAAGACTGATCTCTTCAACTGCGTCTATGTTCACCTCCCCGTTGCTTGGCGTCCAACCATTCCCTGTACAGCAACCACTACAAGGCACTATCCTTCATGAAGGGCACTATATAAATGCAACTTGTTGTGCATGTTATACTCTGCACATATGCAGTGTATTCGGGGTGAGATTAGAGTTGTTTGGGAAATATTTAGCTTGCAGCACAGATTAGAAAGACAAGCTTTGAGAGAGGCTGCAGTGCAGCCAAAACAAAGGTGCAAAATGTTCACAGATCACATAGTGGGCAGAGACACAGCGTGATACAAACATCAGCAGCCTGTCTGACTTCAGAAGGTTCTGATAATTGTTGCAGGCTGAAAAAACATAGGACTGTTATCTCAGTCTTAATTTTCAATTATTTGCTGTGTTTAGATGGTGGAAAAACTCTCACTTATTTCAACTACGACTACAAGGGTGATTTCCAGACAGTCACTTTTGAGGGTCCTGACATCAAGAAAATTTTCTATGGAAGTTTCCACAAGGTCAGTTTATACCGAAATAAAAATGTATAGGATTCTGTGTTAGAATTTCATTAGAGGGGTATTAAATTCAATGTGTCAGTTCTAATGGCTACCATGTGCACCTATTTTAGGTAAGTATCTGCCATTTGTGAGGGCAAAGTTTAATTCATATCAAGTACAAAAGTTGTACAATTTTCTAATGCATTGTTAAAAAGCAATACAGTATTTTTTTCTCTTGATGGGTTTCTGTGCAAGAATATTTTTCTCAATTTTTCTCCCAACTTCTCAGAGGTTGCTTTGTTGCAGAATTTTCAAGAGGCAGACAAAGTACAAGGGTTCCTACAGAATTGTTTTGGTCAGCCAGGTGTCTGATACACATGCAAACCCATCACCATGCTTAAGAGTATCCAAACCAAACTGAGAATTCCACATACGTATGCCACTTACGCATAGAAATTTCCCTGTGTTTGGAAAGGAATGCCCACTCTCTTCCTGGAAGGATGCACCCTGCATATCTAATTCTGGAAAGTATTAGTCGCAGGTTGATAAGAGCCAAGACGTAGGGACCTCAGAGTGTGCTGCAGTTTATCCAGCTAAAACTGCATATCTTACCATTGAGACCATTGTGCAGCTTGGACCACCTTACCTGTTAGGCATTGTCAGGGTTAATAGAGTTGTCAGGTTTAACAGGAGACAAATGATAGGAATTCCTAGTCTAAGTGAATCTCCTAGTCTCCTTCCCTGAAGGAGACCCATTTTATCTCCTGAGGCTTTTTTTGCACCATGAGACAACCTGAAAGCACTGATGGTATACAGTTCTGCCGATGCCAGAAACCCTCCTGTCCTCCACCCAGGTGATCATTCACCATGGATGAAGCCAGACAGTGATCATGCACATCAGTAGGAGCATCTCAAGCACACTGGCCGCACTTGAATCCACACGCAAACACTTGACAGCTGAGTCACTGGATAGAAATCACCAGAGAGGGCTTTGTTAGACATTTTACTCGCTAACACTCTGAGGCCAGTTCTAGCACTATCCTGTCTAAGATCAGCTAACTCAACAGAGCTCAGCAATCAACTGTGAAACCTTCTGGATCTGTTTAACTTAGAAGAACCACACAGGCAGTAGGATTACTTACTGAGTCACTAGTGGAGTGAGTTTAGATTAAAAACACATGCATTTTCTTCTGGGGGAGTGATGCCAATTCTACAGCCAAATCTGGGAATCAGATGTGAATTGTCAACTGCTTCAGTTCTACTTTCACATTTTATGAATTTAAAACAGAGTCGAATTAAAACAAATTTAAAAATGGAGTCGCGTAGCTCAGTGGTTAGAACACTCGCCTTGCAAGCGAGACACCTGGGTTTAATTCCAGGCAGGGCGAAACCTTGGGCAAGTTTCTTACTCCACAAGCTTAATAATAATCTTTCCAAAACAAAACAATAAATTGGTCATTTTCAATCCACGACTGTTTGTGGGACACTGCTGTGCGCAATTGGCTGCTGCGTTTTGCCCACAAATATACGATCGATTCACTTTACAGCATATTCTGTGAAGCGCTTTGAGACGTGTAGAAGATGTGAAAAGCGCTATATCAAATGCAAGGATTATTATTATTATTAATTTATCTGAAAACCTTGATTAGAATCCAACTTCGTAATGACTCACTTTCCACATCAGGAAGGGAAAGTTGCAGCTTTTCATGATGTATTCATGCAGTAATAATAATAATAATTATTTATTATTCAAAGTGATATCAAATGAAACCCATTACAAAATAAGTTGATTTATTCCTGTTCATTAATTATTGTTGATCTCAACATTAATTAGGTGGTTAGACCCCACCGCAACCCACCACTAGCCCCCTTCCTGTGCAGGCACGAGACGGGCCCTTTCCTGGTTTTACTAGTTTTGCAGAACCACTGTTACATTTTTTTGATGCCAGGATGTTAACACGGATTAGGGTTATTACGATGAGTTTGTCCGAGAGTGATTCTTAACAGAGCCTGTTTGGACTGATTGTTGCATTCTTTACTGACAGTTGCATGTGATTATCAGCAAGACCCACACCAAGCTGGTTATTGACTGCAAGCAAGTGGGGGAAAAGCCAACCAGCGCAGCAGGGAACATCACCACGAATGGAGTGGAAGTGTTGGGCCGCATGGTGCGATCCAGGGGCCCGCGAGACAGCTCTGCACCAGTGAGTGGCTCACACCTACCTTTGTGACTGCTAAAGACGAAGCCTAGCTTTTACCCTCATGGCCAAATTCATCAAATTTCTCCCAGTGTCCTGGCCAACAATCCTCCAGTTAAACTAGTCATTTACCCCCTACATTTTTGTGGGACATTGCTGTGTGGAAATAGGCTGCTGCATTCACCTTCAAATACACAGTCACTACACTTCCACATGTCGACCTGCCTTAGTTGGTAGCTCTCTCGCCTCTGTGTCAGAAGGTGTGAGTTCAGGTTCCACATTGGGAATGCAAGAAATGTGCTGCATTGTTGAAGGACTTTTGGGTGAGACATCTGAGATCCCATGTCCCTGATTAGATAGATGTTAAAGATCCCATGGCACTATTTGAGAAAAAGAAGGGAGTTTCTTTTTGTGTCCTGCCCAATAATTCCCGAAAGATCATTTATTTCATGCTGTTTGTGGGACACTGTTATGCACAAAATGGTTGCCAGTTACACAGTCACTGCACTGCACAGTAAATCTGTGAATTACTTTGAGATGTCTTGGTGCTATGAAAGGCATCATGTCAAATGCACAGACTGTTATTAGTTTTGTTAGCAGGCAGTGGGGTTGCAAAAGTACTCGGATTGGAGAACTAATTTTATGGTGAGCAAGGTTAGGCCATGCTCACCCCTATTAACCGAATCATGTTCCACAAGGGAACGAGGGTTGTCCCCGCAGACAAGCCCCAATTCCCCCCCAAACTCTGAAGGCATGGGGTCAACTTGCACATGTATGCGGATGACACCCAACTCTATCCCTCTGCCTCCACCCTTGACTCCAGGACCACTGCTGTCCTGACAAATGTCTGTCAGACATCAAATCCTGGATGAGAGCTAACTTTCAACAGTTGAACGTCAACAAGACCGAGGCTCTCCTGATTGGCTCCTGTCAGCACCTCCTCACCTCAGGGGCTGACAGCATCACCATCCATGGTTGCACACTCCACCTTACTAAGCCAGTCCAGAACCTTGGGGTCTTGATTGACCCTCAACTGTCCTTTCCAACCCACATCTGTGTCATGACCCACTCAGCCTTTCCTTCCTCTGCAAGATCGCCCGGCTCCGCCACTGTCTCACACCACAGGCTGCCTAGACCCTCATACACAAATTCATAATATCCAGGCTTGATTACGCAAACTCCCTGTTTGTCGGCCTCCCCAACTCCTCCCTCCATAGGCTGCAGATCATCCAGAACTCTGCAGCCCGTGTCCTCTCCTCCACGACCCTATCACCCCCTGACTCCACTGGCTTCCCATTACACAGAGGATACAGTTCAAGATCCTGGTCCTCACTTTCAAAACCCTCCTTCGGTCACCCTACTTCCCTCCCCAGCCCTCCACCCTCCCCGATCCCCAGCTTGGGTCCAAAACATTGATTGTCCAGCGCCATTGGGATGTCCTCCCGAAGTGAAAGGCACTATACAAATGTAATTTTGTTCTTAGAATCCACCACACATAGAAGGGGATCCCTGTCTGCAGGATTCACAGAAGCATTGAAATGTACAGCACAGAAGAAGGCCGATTGGTCCATCGAGTTTGTGCTGCTTCTTTTAAAGATTAATCCTTTCATTCTCATTTACCTGCTTTTTCCCCATAGTCGTACTTTACATCCTCTTTTTCGCTGCGAGGCGCTATTTATTTTCCCGTTTTCCCGGTGGCCGCTTTCTCTAATGTATCCACAGAATCGCACAGAACAGTCTGAGCTTTGTCTGCAACTCCAGGCTCGGCAATAAATACAGCTCAGACAGACTTGGAACTAAAGTAACACTAAATTAAAGATTCCTTTGTAATGAGTACAAGGAGGTTCCCTTTGTTGGGATTTTGTAAATGTGTATAAATCACTAGACACAAACACCCCTGTTGTTGTAGAAAATAGTTTGTGCTTTTGGTCACATTCCTGCACCGCATTCTGCTTGAGACAGTTCAGGAAATGTTCTTCTGTTTGCTCTGATTTTGATGGTAGTCGACGTTTTTTCAACAATGGTTCCTGTTACAGTAGTTCTTTTTTATCTTTGTGACTAAACCACGAAACTCAATTTTATTTTAAGACCAACTTAAAAGCACTCGCATTTAGAGCACTCGCCTTGCAAGCGAGAGACCTGGTTTTGGTTCCCGGCCGGGCAAGTTTCCTTACTTCACCCGCCTCTGTTTACCTAGCAACAAAAAGGAACCCAGTTGTTAGTTGATTGGTGGATCGCTTTTCCAGGGATAATAATACTTTAAAAAAAATAATTTGGTCACTCAATCCACGACTGTTTGTGGTACACTGCTGTGCACAATTGGCTGCCGCCTTTCGCCCACAAATATACGGTGTGAAGGAGTTTGAGAAGCCTAGAAGACGTGAAATGCCTTGGTGCATTTTGAGCCTTTGATGCAGTGTCACACATGCTTGTCAATCTCAATGTCAGTCTCTTGACGTCATCCTGCAGTGACACTAGGTTTCCAAGCAGATTTGTGAGAGCTTCCATTGGCAATTCAATTATGCAATCTCTGCAAGCCCAAGCAATGGTGACCAGAGGTGGGTGGTAGCTCCTGGTTATTAGACTTCTTTGTACCTTCCTTTTTCACGCTTCATTTCTGTTATTTGGGTAGCGGATTTCACATAACTACATTTCCATGGTGGTGGACACCTGCATGAATGTCTGACAGCATTGCATTGTACTTATACAATGATGCCCCACACACCCAGGATGTCAGTACACCTGTTATCAAATGTATTTACTCTCTGATAATTTT
Organism: Callorhinchus milii; assembly: GCF_018977255.1. Lineage (NCBI taxonomy): Eukaryota > Metazoa > Chordata > Chondrichthyes > Chimaeriformes > Callorhinchidae > Callorhinchus > Callorhinchus milii. Next base: position 81,340,525 of record NW_024704743.1, read on the forward strand.
TGATAAACATATTTTAAAACACCACCTTTACTGAACTCTAAGGTTTTTCATTAATAAGTGTCTCCACCATTGAGAGATGCTTTAGAATTGCCTGGAATTTCCTTTTATTCCCCTCAAACTCTCTACAATAATGTATCTCTGCTTTAGATTTGGTCACTAAAATTTGTACTTAAAACACAAATATTGCATATTATTTTGCACTGAAAATGTAACAGATTTAAATTTTTTCATTGGGTGCACAAATATAATCTACTGTGAGTGAAATGTGTGGTTCTGTGTGAAGAATTCACTTGGGTCTAAAGCACAGTGATTTCAAACCGGTTTCCTCAATAATGGCTCTGAATCAAAAATGTGGACTCCCTCTGGTAGCCAGATCTGCATCACACTGATCTGTGGGAATCCCGCTGAGATGTGATTTATTTCTGGAGCAGAGTTCCTTTGGGTTGGCACATTTCCTGGTTACCAGAAGGAAAGCCCTTGTGACCTGGTATCATTATTGACCCTGATAAAATCACAGCAGTTTACACCCTCGTATTAGAATCAGAAGTGTTAATTTACAGAGGACAACAGGGTGTATACGCAAATGGATAATGGAAATAATATTAACTTATTCTGGGCTGAGTTTAATTTTCTACATGAATTCCAATCTTTTTTCTTATGTCAATCCTAGTTTCAGCTTCAGGGCTTTGACATTGCCTGTACCACCTCCTACGCAAACAGGGACAAGTGTTGTGAGCTTCCAGCTATGGTGAGTGCAAAGTGCATCCGTCTGTTGACTCATTATTTAGAAAAAACATGTCTTGTGAGGTTATGGAGATGGTGGGTGGGGGAGGAGAAAAATATGTAAGATAGAAGCAGGGTTACTTAGGATTGATTTAACATGTCGTAATAGAAAAAGGGAATTTATAAGAAAATGTTAAAATGTTTAATTTTTTTCTAAAACTTTTGCTGGTATGGTTCCAAAAGATGTTCTTTGGAATTGTAGCCATCAATGAAGAAGAGTTAGTGAGAAACATTGGACTGAGACTGAGTAAGTACTAATGTGATATTGGGTAGTGGCTTGTATAGATTTGGTTAGCATGACTTGCAACTTTCTGAACTCAAAACCCGTTGTCCTAAATTTAGTTTTGAATGGATCATTCTTGAGTGAACTTGATATTTCTTCGGGTTTTTTTTGGCAAAAATTGCTTACATGGTTGATCATACTGAGGTTTTTGTTGTGCTGTACATCAATGTCTTGCAGTATATTCCAGTTGGTTTTATGAGAGGGTATGGGCTCAACATTCCTGCTCAATGCTGCCTTTGTTTGTTAATTTAAGGTGACGTTTTCAGGGTGATGAATTTTTTTTTCAGAGAGATGAAGCCAATTGCCCGGCTCTGCCACATGCCTGTACTTGTTCCCAGGACAGCAAAGGACCACCAGGGCCTTCAGGACCTCAAGTAAGATTGCAGTTTTGACTTATATTCTATACAATTACAATAAATAAATTTCTGTCAGCCTGAGTCAGTAGAGAGCACTGTCACCTCTGGGTCAGAAGGTTGTGGGTTCAAGCCCCACGGAGGGACTTGAATTCCTAATATAAACTTCATGCCAGTGCAGTTTTACAATGTCAGCCAATAAATTCCTCTCTCCATTTGCCTGTTCAGGTGGATATTGAAGATCCCATGGCACTATTTGTGAAGGGAGTTTCTCCCGGTATCACAATTAACAATCCTCCAGATTAATTAATCATTTATCTCATGACTATCCACACATTAGTTGCTCCGCTTGCTTACCAAAAAAAATCCAAGAAGAATTGAGATAAAATAAAGGTTGAAATTCATAAAAATTAAAAACAGACAAGTCCAATCATGTTGCACCTCTGGTTATCAGCGGGACTTAATACTTTGCAAAAAATAGCTAGATACTAACCTCCTTCATCTTTGTTTCTCATGGCAACAAGTTTTGTTTATTAAAGTTTCCAGTAAAAATATTTAACAAAACGTCTCGGAAATAGTGTTTAGGAAACCAGGAGTTAATTTAATTGTGGGTCATTATAGCCTAAGAGCATTCATTGCTTAATGTCTGTTCTTGTGAAATGTACATCTGTGTTTAAAAGATCAAAGAACAACCTTTAGTAATAAAACTACTCCTTACTCTTCCTGTAATAAAAATGACAAACTGATTTTCTGATGTAGAAATCTTTCCAAATTAAACAATGTGAAAATAGTGATGTGCTCCAGAGAATCATTTCAATTCTTTTTAAAAATTAGAACAAATCCGTTAAATCTCAAATCTCTGTTAAGTGATAATTTGGATCTACTATAAAAAACAGAAGTCACTGGGAACACTCAGTAGGTCAGGCAGCATCTATAGAGAGCCAAGTGTTCCTAGCGACTTCTGTTTTTATTTCAGATTTTCAGCATCTGCAGTATTTTGCCTTTTGTATCTACATACAAAGCCCTCCATGGCCTTGCCCCACTCTACCTCTGTGACCTCCTAACCCCCTACCAACCTGCCCGTTCCCTCCGCTTAGCTGGCTCTGGCTGGCTCCACGTCCCCGATCCACCTGCCCCTCCATTGGCGGGAGAGCCTTCAGCGACTCTGCTCCCAACCTCTGGAACTCCATCCCCCAATCACTCCGCCTCGCCCCCTCCTTAGCCTCCTTCAAGACAGATAGAGTTCTCTAATGACTTTTCAATTTATTTATCCCCCAGTGATGGTGAGGCAGTATTCTGATAACACATGCTGATCCTTATTGATCAGTGCCTTTGGGTCAGCCAGGTTTCTGATACATGTGAAACTTGTGGTTATTCTTTAAATAAACTCTTTTTGAAAAAAAATCCCTGTAATAAGATTGCTTCCTGTGCATTCTACCATGCATTAATCAGTTTGCTACAGAAGGATTAAACTGTATCTCTTAACACAAGTGAAAACTTTACTGGAAACGTGCTCTAACTATTTAAGGCATGGTAAGATGTGTCTGAGGCAGTAATGTCAATGAAAGGTTCAGATAATCCCTTCACCTTTGGTTACGATACCTGAGCAGGTTATGTTTATCTAATCCTTTTAATTGGATTCCTGCTTTAACCGTGTTAATTTTTCGTGTAACCTTTTCTGTGAAAATGATGCTAGTTGAATATGGATTTCTTTCTTTTACTGGAGATTTTCTGCTCCTGTGTGATGTAGGACTTTGATTTGCATTTTGTGGCGTACACAGAGCTTATTTGGGAAAGTTATTTACGGAAAACCTCATTATTGTAACATATGTGGATAAAAGTTCCGTTCAGTTTTAGGTGATGCGCGATTATAACAAGCATTGCTTAGATTAGAACCTTATCACATGCAACATCAGAAATTCATAGTTTAAGATGTTCCCTTGTTAGCCATTATAAGCCTATTGATTGTGAACTTATTCAACTTCTCCGTGTGCATGTTTGTTATAGGGTGGTCCAGGTTTAAGAGGTGCAAGAGGAGAGCGAGGAGAACCAGGTCAAAGGGTAAGATTTTCTTTTGTGAAATTTTATATAACTCATTGAAGAATCCCTCGAGGAAAAAATACTTTCCTTCTCACTTATCCCACACATCAAAAGCACAAATCGTAAATTATGCCAGGTGTATGTACAACGCACAACATAAATTAGCTCAAATAGTTTACTTGAAGGGTGGAGTTTGAAGTCTTCTTTCTTTTCTTGATAGGGAATAGATGGCCCTCGCGGTGAAATTGGCTCTCCAGGTCCCCAGGGACCGCCCGGTCCACAGGGACCAAATGGACTTTCCATTCAAGGACCTCCGGTGAGTTTATGCTCTTACTCCAGCTGGAAATACTTGGTTCAGTATTGCTTCCACTTGATCACCCTCTTCTTCACTGAAGACCTTCTCCAAAGAATGTATCTTTGTTTGGGTTACGTTCATTTCTCAATTCTGACACCTACAGAAATTCCTTGCAGTGGTGAAGTAGACACCATTTCCAGTCACGGAGAACTCATAAGAAGCAGAGTGTCCATTTGCCTGTTATGGAATTGTCAGCTTCTCCCTTTTCTCCTCTCCCACCATATGCCTACGCTGGAGAATAAAGGTGCCATTTGGTAAAATCAAGCCGTTTGGAAGCCGGACAGTACATTGGGGTACTGCTCACATTTAATCAGCTAAAACCATGCAGCCTAGCTTTGTGAGACATTGTTAAGCTTATTGCTGTGTGTCCACCTAGCATTGGCCTACTCATTAGGACTTTGGCTCGCAGGGTTATCATTTCCCAAACGGGAAAAATCCCAAACAGCAGTGAACATATCTGCTCCATAATCCAAGCATCCTGCTCAATCACCTCCAATGCCTGAACCATACCTTGATTAATGTTTTTCCTCCCAATTTTCAGAGCACTGATTTATTGCATTGCTACGTTGTCTTTCATTCAATTAAACTTTAAACCAAGGCCCATCTGCTTGTGCTTAAGGTGGACTTTAAAGGTCCCAGCACACTATTCAAAAAGAGAAGGGAGATTTTCCAGGTGTCCTGGCCAACAATGCTTTAGATAATTTGGTCAGTCTCCTCATAGCTACTTGTGGGACCTTGCTGTGTACAAAATACCTGGTGTATTTGACTACCAAAACACTGCACTTGACAGCAATTATTGTAAAGCACTTTGAGACATTTTGACATGATGTGATACTATAGCTGGCTAAGATCAAGAAACATTTCCTCATACAGAGGGATTGCTCTACCCCAGAAAATTTTAGAGGTGAAACCAATAGTAATGTTGAAGAGAGAGATAGACAGATGTTTGAGTAGTATAAGTATCAAGGTGTTTTGTGAAAGGGCAGGCACTGGAATTAAAAGATCTGCCAAAATCTAATAAACTAATGGAATAGGCTTGATGTGCTGAATGGCCTCCTCCTGTTCCTGTTATCCTGTGTTTCAATTTCAATACAAGTTGTTTTTCTTTCTTGCATTTACTTCTATTAATCAAACAATTTCCATTTCTGAAGCGTATCTTTGTTAAATCTGTAGGGAACCATGGGTGAAAAAGGCGACAAAGGAGATCCTGGTTCCTCAGGCCCACAGGTAGGATTACAATTTAATTATAATGCACCAAAAAAAAACTTTCTTTATGTCTGTCAAAATATTATTACTGGGATGTATATTTCATTCAGGGTTCTATGACATAATTGACTATATAAACGCTTTCTTCCATTCCTCTTACATATTTGTTGCTTACTGTCTAAAAAACCTACAGATGTCAGCTGGGGTTGCTGTGTGTCTGATAGCTCCTAGCTTTTCTGTTCAGAATTTAAGGCCTCAGGCATCTGTCAACGAGTTGACAAATATTACAAGTGCCATCCTGCAGAGATCTGCCCAGATTGATCCTTTTTGTTTCAACAAGAGCTCCTTTAACTTTGAGGAAGGGACAAGTGTCTCCGAAATGTTAGGTGTGCGTGTTTGTGTGTGGGGAGAGGGGGGTTTGTTGCTGACTTGACTTCACCAGATCCTATCCTTCTTGTTCCACAGTTCTTTGATATTTTTTCCTTCTGTCCCCCGAAGGCAGCAGTTTGTGATGGCGTGTGTTTCCGGGATTTGGGAGTTTGCAGTGTGTTAGCCTGGACAATAGACAGACTGTCCATAGTGTAGAAGGGGAAATGACTGCTGAGTACAATCCTGTCTTCAATCATGTGCACTTCAGCAGGGCCTTGCTCAACGGTGAGCAGGTTTGGCCAAATCCTTACTTGGGATGGAAAGGCTAAGGCTCCAACCATTGCCCTGGTTGACATCAGCGAATCAGCCAAAATCAAACTACAATCCCTCTTGTCTGCATAGATCAATCCCACACCAACCAGTATCCACCCACTGAGTTGTCAGGAACTTTAGACTGATGGTTTATAATTATTTGTCTTTTCTTTACTATGTCTAGGGAATTCCAGGCGCACCAGGGATCCCAGGGCGGGAAGGTGCATCAGGTCAAAGGGTGAGACTAAACACATAATCAAACCAAAAAGAATGCTATTATCGTGTTCATACTGCAATATATAATTTTAGGGGAGATCTAAAGTTTATGTTTTAAATGTTAAAACACGTGTGTGCGTGTATGTGTGTTGAGGGTGTATGTAAATTTTATTTTAAATATTAACACAGCGGTGTGTGTGTGTGTGTACATGACTGTGCTTGTGTGTAGGGAGGGAAGGGAATGTGTACAAAATATGTTGATACCAATGGGCTGACCACAATACTTTATGATGAAAGTCCTCACAGATTGGGACGGGATATCATATTATTCTTTAAAACCCGGGGATAAACAAAAAAACATATTACCAGGGATAAATAAGCAATAATGTCACCAGGGATATAGAAGGGATGGTGTTACCGGAGAGTTAAGTGGCAAAGTTATTAATGGGGTATGGTCAAAGAGTGGGCATTGGAAATAAAACATCTGCTAAAAACGCTCAGTGAGCTGAATGGCCTCCTCCTGTGCCTGTTTTCTTTTATTTTTATGAAACGCATGCTCTCCTTGGACAAATCAAAGGTGTCCTGATCCACACTTTCCGGTTGATAAAACATTCCTAATCAATCCTGCTGATAAGTAAGAAATGGAATGTGTTTAGGAATACTGCCATATTGACAACTAGTGACCTAGACCCTGGCACAGCAGACCTTATTACTCTGTCATTACCGCTAACTGGTATTAAAAGCCAAGATATTTTATTCTTATGGTAACAGGGAAATGCTCTGGCAGCCTAACATTGGATAAAAGAAGGAGGCACTAGATTGTCCAGGTCGTTCTAGACCCTGGAGAGTATATTGGGAATGGTAGGCTGATTGTACACCTCTTGGATTAGGCCTGTAATCAAACTGCAAGTCCCAGGGTCCATATGATTAACTATCCCCTTACGGTGGGCTGCTGCCATGAATATTCTTAGATAAGTGATATTAATCTTGCAGCGGCGTTTTTTTGTTAAGATACAAACTTGTCTTTGGTTCACTGACCCTGGAGTGCAAGTTGTTGCTGTTGTTGATTGTGGTTGTACAGACGGATGTAGTCTCCTTAGTTAACAACCAGGCCTGGCGTTGAGAGGCCGTACTTAAAGATGTAAAGGGGTTAAATGCATAATGCAAAAAGATGCAAGTGAAACAGATACAATGTAAATAGCCTTTCTTATCTTTTTAGTATGGCCTTCCCCTCATTGCCAACTGTGCCTGCTTTGCATTGCTGTTCTTGAGCAGGCCTGTATGGCAGGTGTAAGTGATGAGCCCTCTGTTGCTGCTGTTTTGATTCCCATCCTTGTGGGAAACAGTGTTCTTTCCCCAGATTACCCGCCTGAGACTGAAAACTCACTGTGAGAGAGACCCCACAGGCTGCTCCCACGATTGGTGACCAGGAGTGCAGCAGTGAGCTGTACCTCCACACTGAAGGTTAATGAACCCAGGACGAATTTTGTTTTTCACACATTGTAACCTCAATTATTGGTGTAATGTGCCTTTGAACTGAGGTGGCTCAGTGTACCAAAGTCAGTGGTGAGGTGACGGGTTTGTTGAATATTCACCACAACTCTCAATTGTTTATTTATTGGAGTATAGTTGCACTATTATAGCAGTGCTTTCCTTGTGTTATTATTTAAATTATAAAACAGTGAGGTAAGGTGTTAATTAACACAAGGAGCACATCACAGTACATCGCAAACTTTGTCCCAAGTCTATATCGTCTGGCATTTTAACAATGTGTATCATCATCTGTACAGATGTCAAAATATTCATAGCTATAAGTTTCTGTTGCTCAATAGCTTTTTACATGAAATATCAAATGATTATGTAATCCACTTTTGATCTAGGGTCCACCTGGTAAAGATGGTTCTGTAGGGCCACCTGGCTCACATGGGCCTGCGGTAAGTACTCCATCCACTTGAGCTGTAGGAGGATATAGTAGTCTTAAACCGTGTCAATTTTTCAGGGTCCAAGAGGTACAGAGGGTCCACATGGACCACGTGGGTCTCCAGGTACGAGGGTAAGTTTTTTTTAATAGAAATAGGAACAATAAGAGAAGCCTCCCCCCAACAACCTCTGCAACAATTAAGTTCACTTTACATACATCATTCATAGAGTGTATGTTGAAATCAAATGGTGTAACAGCTAGAGAAAAGCCCCATGACATGAACTGTATTTTCTTAGGGCATCTCTTGTACATCCTGAAAGTCTTGTAGTCTGGTGAGGCTTAGGCCTCCAGCTGTAGATTTCCTTGGAGTTAGCATTTTGCGAGTCAGAGTGACTTACAGGAGGCTCCCTCTGTATGACACAGTTTAGACTGTAGATGCTTTTTGCAGTGTTTATTTGATTTGAGAGCTTTTCAAACCTGTTGTCAAGTCTTTCTATTAAGCAAAGACAACACTTGTTCAGTCTTATCAACAAGCTGTTGATGAAATTGATTTTTTTTAACAAAGCACAGTATTTCTCTCTTTTTAAAAATAATCCAGTTTGCAATATACACAATGCAGTCTAATTTGCATTATCCACAATCCAGATTCATTACGTTCATTGCAATGTCCAATTGCAAAATTTGACATCAGGAGTTTAAATACATAACAAAATAATACTACTTACATTTGATCCTGCCTTTCATATCATGAGGATGTCTCAAAGCACTTCATGGGATGTACTGTAAAGTCCAGTGAACGTATATTTTGTAGGCACTGCAAGTCCTAACACTCTATAATAAAGCATTGTTTCAAGCACTTTAACTGCAAGGCAGAAAAGAACAAATAAATGTCAGTGAGCAAAATTACTGCCTGTTTCCCTGTCACTGTTTTACTCACCAACTTTTCAGTTTTGCTTTAACAATTTGGAGTTTGTGGGTCATGGATTTTTGCAATCTGTAAATTGCAATTGACATAATAAACCGGAACAGCGGATATTGCAATACACATCACATTGTTGGAGTAATTCATTTTCAATAATAAAACCATTATATTCTCGTCAGGTGAAGATTAGCAACTAAAGAGTCATTTTAAAAAAAATTCAAGCCTAATAGTTTCTAGTCCTGTTATCAATTTTTACAAATGATTTTATTTAGCAAGTATATGTAGAACTTGGAAGTCTTGCTGTCTCCTTACAATGTGAGGAGTATTGTAGAGGGCAGAATGGACCTTGCAAGTAGTCCTGTGATCACACAGGATGTGGGACTGACATTTATTGATTGGAATCAGTTTCTGCTGAATCTGCTGATTTTTAAAAAAAGATAAATGAACCTTTATCCCAAAACAGTACAAACACAAATGTAAAAATGGTACCCCTATGTGGGACACGGTACACTGCTTTAATTGATGGAATTGGCTGAGCTCTGTGCAGGATTGGGTAACAAGTCATTCATGACAGCCAGTCTGCAAATCAATGTTCTGTTCAACTATCATCCACTATATTAGACTTGCTGCTGCAAGTAAAGGAAGTTGTTCAGAAGGTACACCTTGGAAGTCAAGATCGTTTAATAGTAATTTAGAATAAGTAAGTGACCATTGAATAAATGGTACCGGGCAACAATAATATCCAAGATCAACAGCAGTGCGTAAATACGAAAACTCAACTCAGGTATCTTAGTCTTGCATCTGGTATCCATACCACAAAGTAATTACTCACTCAGTAAATTATTTGCCATAATCCAGCCTAGCATGGTATGCAACCATTAAGCCTCCAGCATGAAACATCAGTTATTGTACTGTGCTGTGCCTAATTATCAGATGCTGCACTGATTTGCTGAAAACCTCCTAACTGAACTTGGCTAGTGCATGAGAATTGACAGACTTTACAGACTTGCTACCACTACTTAGCGCTTTAAGTCATTCCCTATACTTTACAGACTGGTGGCAGTGTCTCATTGAGAGCATTCTAGTGGATGAAGAACACAGCACTATAGTTGTCTTTTATTCATTTTAGTGGTTGATTGGTCTGTCAGTGTAATTGTAGTGTTTCACTTCTGGTGAGTCTAATTCAGTGTTATAAAGGGGCATTTGTGTCCTGTCCCTCCTGCTTCTAAAAGCTCCAGAATAGCATGAAGCAGCCTGGATTACTGTACAGCAATGGCAAAGTGCAGAGCTGCAGTGATGTTTGCTAGTTGGCCTGTATTAGATATATAGTTTCTGAACACTGACCAGGATTATAGACTTAGAATCCTTCTGAGCAGCAGTAAATGGGTTTCAATAGGAAACATAGCTAGGCAAATTGCTAGCTATAACTTGTACTTTACAGTGCCTTTCATGTAGGATGATCTTGTCTGGGTGCTTTATAAAGATGATAGGGATCAGCACGCAAATTAAGGGTTTTCATCAAAGGCCCGGTGAAAGAGATAGGTTTTTAGAAGAGTTTTGAAAGCAGAGAGAGGCAGAGCAGGGTAAAGAGATTTCGAGATAGTTTCAGAGGCGGTGCAGCTAGTGAATCCTGGTAAGGTGGTGGTGGGGGCTATGCTGAGTCTACTGCAGGAAAAAATATGAGCTGCAATTTTGGATGAATTAGAGCTTGTAGAGGGTAGAGATAGGAAGGAATTGGAAAAGTCTTAAATGTAATAATACAGGAGTGTTCAAAGTGTCTCAGTAAGTAGTAATATAAGGAAATGTACCAAAGCATTTGGCAAGTCTGGTGCCCTGTTCAAGCTGACTAAAAGTAAGTACGAGAGCAATCTTATTTTTATCTTTACTCACATTTTAATGTCCTCGCATAAATGGAATGTGGAGGATCTCCTTAATGAGATGGAAAACCCTGCTTAAAGTGGCAGCCACTAAAGGCCAGCAATAAAAGTGCTTCACACAATGACAGTTTGTTACATAGATAAATGCTGTATCTAATCTATGATAATTCAAACCACATAAACAGCCATGAGATGAATGACCAATTCATTAATCTGAGTTTCTGAACCCTCTATTTCAAATTAGCTCAGATTTAGTGTCAATTTGGATGAGGGAGGAAATATTGGCACCTGTAATTTACCCCTCCGATCTTCAAAGCAACCTCACTACTAATCCTGTTATAATTATAATCCTTGTAATTGGTGTTTCACAGCAATTGAAATCAGGTTGAGGAAAGACAGTTCTGCAGCAGAACACGTGCTAGTGGAGAAATCACCCTGATCAATAATTCCATCACGGACAGTTTGGGCCAAATGATCTATTTCCATGCTGTATCATTCTATGTAATTCTGTGAAATAGTTAGCACCTTATCACATCATCAGCATGTTTCAAAGTGCTTCACAGCATTTATAATAAAGTATAATGACTGTATCTGTAAGCCATCATGGTTGACAATTTGTGCCCAGCAATGTTGCACAAGCAGCCATGAAGTGAATGACCAGTTTTATCTGGGTGATTATGGCTCCACATACTCCTAGAGAATGGCTAAACATTCCTGTCTATCTTTCCTCATCCTAATATGTAGTTCTCAGCCACTCTGAATCACCTGGCTTTAAGGATTAGCCAACAATTGGATTTGAAACTAAACCCTTTGAATTGGAGATTTATATTACAGCCTCAAAAAAATTGGAAGCAACTTTTAATGTAATATTTGGGTTCAGACTTGTCTTAAGTTAATTATCCTGATTTTTATATCCAATACCTCAATGAGTGAAAGAGTGTGCTGTTTGTGTTTTATCTTTTTCAAAATAATCTTGAATGAATGATTTCATTAATAATGTTAAATTGAACTAATAGTTATTCTTCCAACATTTACTATCCCCTTGAGATAATGTTTTAAGAAAGTTTGTAACATTAACAGCCACAAAAAAATGCTGGTGAATTTTATTGCATTTGAACTCACTATTAGGTATTAGCACAGATTGAGTGCTGATGTATTTATACATATAAAATAAACTCTCAAAAATCTAGCCGCTATAAGAGATCGGGGTTTGTCTACGGCTCATGAAATCCTCCATGTTCCATAGTCACTTTGCATGTATTCATTTGTTATGAGTTGTGCTTTTGCTAAATGGCTTCTCTCTCCTAATAACTATTTATTGATGTATCTTGTTATTTACATTCAATCTACTTCATTTAACGCAAAACAGTGATTCATTGCATGATCTTCAGCAACCATCTTATTTGCATTTTCTTGTGACTAGCTCAATAGGAACCTGCAAGTTCTGTCAATGCTCCAATTATAAATATTGAGTTTCATCCATCGTCAACCAATCTCACTCTAAATCTTGTACATTTGTGAGAGAAAGTATAAGTGATCTATAAATACATATTTGTGTGTGAAGTACAGTATCATCTAATAATTCATAGTTTTAAAAAAATCTTCATGAATATCTATCTTTATAAATAGTATTTATCATGTTACATGTACATGGAGCAATGACAATGATCACTGACAAGGCCCCTGTGTTAGGAATGGAAACGTTCTCTGCAGTGTTACGCAGTGGTATATCCTGCAGTTTGATAAACTTTACCATAAGTATTATTCTGTACAAATATAGTTCTCTCCCATTAAGAAAAGCCTGCATGTTTACTTACAAGTTAGAAAGATATTTTTTAAATCTCATTGCATTTAAAAACCCTCATAAAATGTTTGCCTTTGCTATGTGTGCAAACATAGCACACATAGATAGCAAAGAAAAAGCTATTTTGTTTCCATTTAAACAAAATAGCTGGTTAGTTTCTTGAAAGATCTGAACATTTCTAATTCACATGTGTGCAAAGTACTGTATACTGCTTCATTTGGTAATAAAACCTTTGCACATTGTAAAATGTTAACCTTTCAGTCATAAATGTTGCGCCAAGTAGCAATTTTATACAAAATAAATGAGGTCTTCCACATGCTCTGTTTTGAAAAGGTTTACATTTTAAAGCTTCCATTATTTTTATAAGATTACATCTTCATTTCCTATCCCCTGTGAGATGACTGGCTTGGTCAGTCACTAAGCTCCGAAATACTAAAGTCTTGCCGAGATGTGCTGTTTAAATGATCTTGTGTGCTGTGAAGCTAACTCTTGTCCTGAATGACTTTGTAGGGAAGTCCAGGTGCTCCAGGCTCTCCCGGCCATTCAGGAAGCCCAGGATCCCAGGGTGGATTAGGACCACCAGTAAGTAAAACATTTGCACTTTGTACTTCTGGAAAAGAATGTAAAAATAAGTGCATTACTAGTTACAAACAGCTAAACACAGCAGTGATGTATTATTGTAGGCTGATTTTTTTTAAACAGAGGACCTGGGTAAGTTGGATAATTATAGAGCCAGTGATTTGCTGTAGAAACCCCCAATTATTTAGAAGTTAGTTACATGCAGTAGGAACACTTTTGAGAAGGTAGGCAGGTGCTGAACTATTTTGCTGAACTATCAGTGAAATGATCTGCTCCCAAGCTATGAAGTTTACAGTGATTTGTTCTCTGATTCGACCTTTCTCCATTGTATGGAAGCTCCTGGCTTGCACCTACGGCTTCCCGCTTACTGTGTGGTAGGGACAAGGAACTTCCTTGTGGGGAACTGTGGATGTGAGGCTGTTGAAGAGTACTTTTAAGCACTGTTCTGTCCTGAAGTTCCTACAATAAAGGTCAATTGAATTGCTTTCAAATTCTGATCAGTAAAAACTAAAATTAAAGTCTATGCATGTCCTACAAAATACGTAAATTTCTGACACCTCCATACATTCTGTGGTCTCAGCACAGCCAATCTTCAAATTTATTGCCTCGCAGTAAATTAAATTTGCATTAAATCTTTAGGCCATTTGAATGATTTTGTTCAGTTCTAACACTAAAGTGCCTTTTATTGTAAACCCATCAATGTTACAAAAGCCCCATGCTTCTTGGGAACATCGTTTAAATTGCCCTGGCAAGAACACATTTACTTGAAATATTTTTCTTTGCTGTTAGTGGGCCTTACTGCTATGGATTAGTAAAACTCACTCAAGTTCGGTCTTCAATGAGGACTTTAAACAATAAGAGCGTTGTTTGGGAAATTCCGAGATTTACTGATTGGAAATCCATTAGATTATGTTCCAGATGGTCCGGTAATTATCTGTGTCCATTTCATGGCTTTAGTCATGGTTTCAGCAGTGAATGATAGTGTAAATTGAAGCTTAAATAAGAGGTGTCTAGTTGATGCACACATTATGTGCATCAAGCAGCAAAACAACCACACCACCTCTGTTCTATCCTGACAAACAATCAATAGCTTTTGCCTTGGGGTGAGGGAGAGCGTTAAATCTGGTGCGAGTCTGCCTGACCTCCCTGCGAGTAATTAATACAAGATTTTAAATGGGATTGAGAAAGTAAACTCAGATCAATACTTTCGGATGCACTGAGACAGTAGAATAAGAGGACACAGGTTTAGGCATCCAAAGAACAATTTCAGGACAGGCATCAGAAGGTATTTCTTTATCCAGAGAGTAATTAACAACTGGAACAGATTGCAGGGAAGGGTGGTTGAGGCCATATTTTAAAAAAAAGCATGATGTTGCGATCGGAAGATGGTAGTTTGGGGAGTGTGGGGAGAGAGAGTATTCTGGAACGATTAGATCAAATGGGCCAAAGGGCCTTCTTCATCCGAAATGATCTTATGATCCTTTCTCCTGCAAACAAATGGCTTTCCCCAGTGGTCTGTGATGATGTGACACAGCTCATTTTTTCTTTTGAGCCTTAACTCAGGCCAAGCCACGTTTGTTTAATGTGTATGATAGATCGCTTTACTCATAGGTATAATAGTTAACACTGAGGGTTGTTAGAACGTGAAATGCCTATGTCTATGCTTTCTTTTAGGAGGGAACTAGATAAATATAAAAGAGTAAGAAGATAAAGTAGGAGATTAAGATTCTCTTTCAGAGAGAGAGGACAGTCATGGTAGACTAATGGCCTCCTCTGTGCTGCAAATTTATATGGTGCTTGGATCAGACTTGCTCAGAACTTTAATTACAATCTACTTGGGGTAACCTGCACTAGATTTTAATGGCTATCAACTTCAAAAGTATTTGGAGCCAACGGAGTTTTCTACAAAATACAGGCACCCCTAATAAAGCAGATTTGCTTATGAGGCTGCTGCTCTGTGAGCGGTTGGTTTTCAGCGTGGACTCGGCATCCTGTTGGCCGCCAAAAATGGCTGATTTTCAGCTTAATGTGTCATTTCCTATGTGCAGCTGAAACATTGCTGCTGAAGTCACTTCCTGTTGGCTGAGCCAGCGCCGCTGATGTCACTTCCTGTGTGCTGAGCCAGCGCCGCTGATGTCACTTCCTGTGTGCTGAGCCAGCGCCGCTGACGTCACTTCCTGTGCCCTGAGCCAGCGCCGCTGACGTCACTTCCTGTGCGCTGAGCCAGCGCCGCTGATGTCACTTCCTGTGTGCTGAGCCAGCGCCGCTGACGTCACTTCCTGTGCACTGAGCCAGCGCCGCTGACGTCACTTCCTGTGCGCTGAGCCAGCGCCGCTGACGTCACTTCCCGTGCCCTGAGCCAGCGCCGCTGACGTCACTTCCTGTGCGCTGAGCCAGCGCCGCTGATGTCACTTCCTGTGCGCTGAGCCAGCGCCGCTGATGTCACATTGCAAAGAGGTTAATGTCAGATGACCCAGAAATCAGTCCATTTTCCACACTATAACGGGTCTAAGACATTGTTCCCAGACAACTACATTCCAATGGGGTTAGCCGGTAGATCATGAGAATGAAAACTGGCTCATTTTAATTGTAAAAATTTTGAATCATTTAATTTAACTCTTACTCTGTTTAGATCAAGAAAAGAATTGGAGGGATTCAATAGTTAATAGCTTTTGAAATGCATGTTGAACTGCCATCTGCATTATATTTCCCTCTCTTTATATTGTGTTCAGTTTCTTTGTAGAGATTTCTATGTGCAATTGCAGAAGCCTAGTCACCAATGTTTCTACAGTGCAAATATCAAAATGTTATTGAATCCATAAATATCAGCTGTTTGTTACATCAACAATGCTTTATTTAACCAGGATTGGGTGTTGAGGAGAGGCGACAGGGTAAAGAGAGAAAACACACCTGATTAATGATGGTTAAACATGCAATGTGCTATTCTCTGGTTCTTTGCCCACCAAGACATTGCTGCTAATGGTGGTCATATCATTAGTCTCTAAATTATCCTTCAACCAATGTTTACTTTTAATTCTATTTCAGGGCTCTTCCGGGTCAAAGGGCGAAAAGGGTCAAAGGGTAAGTATTTTAAAAGACTGGTTTTACGTTATCTGGAATAAATAATAAGAGGTAACAATATGACTATTAAGGAGATTTTGAAAGAACCCTCAACATAATGAGAGGTTTGTGGGTGTCTGGTATGCACACCCTGTAAACAGCCTTGCCCGTTTGTGCCCTTAAACTCCAGGATGCTTTCTGTCTTGGGATATTTTTCTCACCATTACTGCTGTGGTGTTCCCCTCTCTTCCCTAAGGCCTGTCTTATTAGAAACCTGGATAAAACGTTTGCCTTGGGGTGGGGGAGAGCGTTAAATTTGGTGTGAGTCTACCTGACCTCCCTGTGAGTAATTAATACAAGATTTTGAATGAGATTGAGAAAGTAAAATTGGAACAATACTTCTGGATGCACTGAGACAGTATGATTAGAGGACACAGGTTTAGGCAGTGTCCTCACCAAGCCAGTCAGGAACCTAGGCATCTTATCCGACCCTCAACTGTCCTTTCTCCCCCACATTCATGCCATGACCCACTCTACCTTCCCGCACCTCCACAACATTGCCCGATTCCACCACTGCCTCACCCCTCAGGCTGCCGAAACCCTCATACATGACTTCATTATGTGGAGTCCTGCAGCTCAGTGGTTAGATCACTCGGCTTGCAAGCGAGACACCTGGGTTCAATTCCAGGCAGGATGAAACCTTAGGCAAGTTTCCTTACTCCACAGGCCTAATAATAATCCCTCCAAAAAACAATAATAAATTGGTCATTTTCAATCCACGACTGTTTGTGGAACACTGCTGTGCGCAATTAGCTGCCACGTTTCGCCCACAAATATGCAGTCAATTCACTTTACAGCATATTCTGTGAAGCGCTTTGAGACGTCTAGAAGACGTGAAAAGCACTATATAAAATGCAAGGATTATTATTATTATTACAACCAGGCTCGACTATGCCAATGCCCTGCTCGTGGGCCTTTCCAACTCTTCCCTCCACAAGCTGCAGACCATCCAGAACTCTGCAGCTTGTGACCTCTCTCGCACCAGGCTCTGTGACTGAATCACCCCCACCCTCGCCCATTTCCTCAGAGGATCGAGTTGAAAATTCTTGACCTCACCTTCAAGGCCTTGCCCCCTCCTACCTCTTCGACCTGCTGACCCCTTATCAACCTGTCCGCTCCCTCCGCTCAGCAGGCTCCAGCTTGCTCCATGTTCCTGTCCGGCCCACCCCACCATTAGCAGTTGGCACTTCAGCCTCTCTGCCCTCACCCAGTGGAACTCCATCCCATATACCTTTCGCCTTGCTTCCTCCTTGCCTCCGTCAAGGCACGCCTCAAGGCTCTCCTCTTCGACCGTGCCTTCGGCCACCCTCCTACCCTCTCTGCCCTCCACCCTCCCTGATCCCTCACTGTTAGTGCCTTGGCACGTCCTCCCGACATGAAAAGCGCTTTGCAAATGTAATTTTGTATTCTATTGTAAAATATGCTCTCTCTGCATCTCTTTAAACCTTGTGCAAACAACATTTCAGATAGCCTTCAGTTGGCAGTAAGGAAGATATCTCTCGCTTTGAGGAATTAACAGAGAGAACATTTTTCTTTAAGAGTCTCACCTGTGACTAAAACTGATAATAAAATGAGTGCTGATGATTTTACGTCCCAGATTTCTCATTAAATTTAAAACATAAGTTTTTTTCGTTGGTTGTTATTTACAATAATAAGGATCCCTCCAATTCCCTGTCCTCGTATGTGTTTGCATATGATTAACACAGCCGTACATTAGACTACGTGATATAAAGGGAAATTAAATAGTATCAAACTACTTGCTTGTAAAAGGAGATGGTGTGAAAGGGAAATTCTTCTGTGTACTCAGTGAAAATGCCCCATGCTTTGTGCAATTCCCAAACTAAATTTAGGATTTTATTTTATAGCATCTCTATTGTGGTGTGAAACAAAATACTGTTGTGTGTTTCCAATAACAGTAATAGAAACCATATTATTTCTAACATTGTCTTTTTACACTAGGGAGATATTCAGTCGCAAACCACGGTCCGTTCGATTGCTCGGCAAGTGTGCGAGCAGCTTATCCAGAGTAAGTATTATTATTATAAGTAACCACTGTGTAGAAATCCTGAGGCTTCTATGTGGAAGCTGCTGCTTGAGATGTTTTTTTTACATATGGACAGTTTAGAAGGAGAAACTATTTCAATATATAGCTGTACAAAATTGAGCAGTGCCTCAGAGATATAAGGGATGGCAGAGAAATTCTACCAGGGTCTAGATTTACTATATTTATATAACATTATAAAGTCCTGACTTCCAGAATTTTGCAAATTGTGAAATTCAGTCCTACCTTTGGAGTCGATTGTCTATCGTTGTTGAAAAATTACAGAAAACTTGGCTTCAAAAAATTAATTGATAAAGAATTTGCCAAATTCTAGATGCTCTTAAATGCTACAAATAATGATAATAAAAAAATCTGGATCCAGGTAGAATTTTGTCCCAAGACATTGTAATGTTATGGTTGTAAGATTTGTGAGCTGATCAACTGATTGCAATTGTGCAAATATAGTAATGGGTTTTGAAAAGCATGGGTCAGGAAAAGGCCAATGCAAAGGGAGCATCAGAACTTATTCATCAGGAAACTCACAGTACATCAGTATGCCAACCCACAAGATATCTGCTCTTTAAAGCAGAATTCTCTCAGATGACATACATGAGGTGGAGAGGTAGGTTAAGTCGCAAGGCATTTTTTCCAGTATGATTTGCTATTTACGCTGTTGTTTTGTCAACAAGTGTTTTTTTAAACCCCATTTAGAGAGCAGTAGCAGTGCTGGGAGACTCAGGTGGTGGAGCAAGAGAGGCATTTTTTTAAAAATAAGTAACTGGCCATTCTGTTGCTAGTTAAAAGTTCAAACCGCTTACCATCCGTCTCAAGAAACAAAAGCAGCTGTGTTGGCAATCCTACTGAATTTAGGTTATTTTACCATCTGAAAGATGTGATCAAAAGCAAATCTATGTCTGTGCTGGAAAAAAAAGTTAAGATAATAATGAAAGGTGGGGTGCTGTTTTGACAGAAAACCGAGAGGTACCTAATGTTGAAACAGTAGTGTCAATCTTGCTGTAGACGTTTTGTTGGAAAGTCAAACCTATTCCAAACTTGGCTGCCTTTAATTGAGGCTGTAAGACACATTGGCCTAAGGGGATCCTTTTTGTTGAAATGCTGATTACCGGATTACATTTGTGATGTGTGGGGATTATTGGGGTCTTGATTATTTTCCTTTTAAAGTGCCACGTAATTCAGTCGTGCCGCTACAGTTGTATTGGGCCCACGTGATATTACTTAAATGGAATGGGCCAAGAAATGCCCCACAAACCACCAACCCCTCCTTCCCTCTCTCATCGGTTCAGGTTAAGACTGAGATACCAGGTCTGTTGGATGTCCGATTCCGACTCACCAGTTAGCAGGATATCATATTCTTTGTTTATAATGAAGCAGATGTCCTGCTAATTGGTTTATGGGGTCAGGAGCTCCATCACTAGCGACTCTGCTTCTTGGTTTTCACCATTGAGAAGGGTGGATTAACCACCACGTTCAATCTGATAAATATTACTTGAGCCATAAATTTGATCCCTCTACTTCGTGGTCTTTGATGCTTGATTTCCAGAATATATTGCGTGAGCACTGAAGGTAGCCGTTGTCTTCGAAAAGCATTCACAAACCCCATTGTGTAGTCGTGGAAATGGATGCATTCTCCTACTGGTCTGATCTTTAGCTACTCTTGATTTTTCCCAGGTCACATGGCAAGATATAACTCTATTCTCAACCACGTTCCAAACAACCACGCAACAGTTCGGGCAAACCCAGGGCCTCCTGGCGAGCCTGGGCGCCAAGGACCTCAAGGAACTTCAGGAGAACAAGGACCTCAGGGACGTTCAGGATTCCCAGGAAATCCAGGCCTGCCTGGCAGACCAGGAGAAAGAGGTAATGCAAGCGCTACTTTGCTAGTTATTTATGAGACCGGGATTTATGAACTGTGGCTAAAGGTGGCACAGAGCATTCACTTAATGTTTCAGTCACTCAGGGACTGCATGTAAAGAGAATTCACACTGGCCAAAAAGAATCATCTGGTGCTAATTTTACTAGCACATTAACCAAAATAGTAGTTTGACCCTCTCTCTCTCTCGGGACAAATTCTGGATAACTATGAAACTGTCAGAGCAGATTACAGAACCTGAAATTATTACTCTAAGAACAAAACTACTAAGGGGGCATAGGTGGTGATTTCCTGAATAAATACATTAGCGCCAATGTGCTGAGGTGTTAAATTCTTCTCTCTCCATAGTATGACCTTTAGGATTTAATCAAGGGTGAGCAGTGTTTGAACAGATATTGCCATGTATTTTGCTAAGAGTTCAGCTGTAGATGAACGATAACACAAATAACCAGCCTGGAGGCAGGAAAGAACTACTGATCCCATCATTTCCCAGACTGCGATCTCTTCCTTTGCACAAAATCTGGCTCTCAGATATCTGTAAAAATCGGAATGCTGCCTCAGAAACTGTTGATAAATTTAATGAATGTGTCCAGCCTGAAAAAATAATTTACAACTGCATTAATTTTGTTACTTCTCTGGTTTGTAATGGGTATTTGGTTGCAGAAACCAGTTTTATTTCAGTTGTGGTAGTTCTAAGCAGTGTTTGTTGATCACCTAGCTAAGTATGGCTGCAGTAACAACAACAACTTATATCCTTAAAGTAGATAACATTCCAGAGCATTTCACAAAGCCTGGGTAGATGCCGAGCAAGGGAGGAGGGGGATACAAGGGGATGGGGTGTGGCTGAATGAACAGTTGCACAGATACATTTTTAGATAGGATTTAAAGACAGATAAAGGGAGGGAACACAGGGGGTTAGAGGAAGGGAGGTCCAGATGTTAGGAGCGTAGTTGCTAAAGGCTTGACCACCAATGGTGGTGCACAGCCAGTCCAAGTTAGATTGGAGGGGTGAGCACAAGAGTGATGTAGGAAACTACAGAGACAGGGAGATGCTAGGATGTGAAGGGATTTATTGGGTGACCTAATACAGAAACACGTTTTCTTACTTATTTGTATTATATCATTTTACTGCTAACTAGAAAAATCTAACCTTTTCCTGACATTTTGATGTTGTTCATAAATTTGCAAAAAAGCAAACAAATGTCTTGCTTTATCCCGTTTTATAGTTCGTTGTTGAACTTAAGTGTGAGCGTGCAATATAAATATAAACAATATATATGTTAGTTGCTTTTAAGAGATCATGGGTTAGACTGGAATGCTTAATATGTAAACAAAATAACAAAACGCAGCCTAGATTCACAAATAAGGTGGGAGAATTGTTTAGTTCCACCCTGACAGTCAATATAAGCAATCTAACAGCACAGAGTAAATAGATTTTCCCTATTTTCTAACCTTCCTTGGATTGAATGAGTAAAAGGCTATATATTAATCGGTTATACAAATACAAAATTACATTTGTATAGCGTCTTTCACATCGGGAGGACGTCCCAGGCGTTGGACAGCCAGGGATTTGGACTTGAGCAGAGGTTTACGATCAGTGGGGTTGGAGGGCAGGAGGGTGGCCAAAGGCACAGTCAAAGAGGAGGGTCTTGAGACTTGCCTTGAAGGTGGCAAGGGAGGGAGTGAGGTGAAGGGACTGTGGGATGGAGTTCCAGTGGATGAAGGCAGAGAGGGTGAAGGCCAGCCTGCCGATGGTGGAGTGGGCTGGGCGGGGAACTTGGAGCAGGCCGGAGCCTGCTGATCGAAGGGAGCAGACAAGTTGATGTGGGGTTAGCAGGTCACAGAGATGGGAAGGAGCAAGGGCATGGAGGGCCTGAAGGCGAGGACGAGGATTTTTAACTATCCACTGGGGGATGGGGAACCAGTGGAGCCGGGGCGACAGTGGGGGTGATAGGGTCACAGATCTTGGTGTGGGAGAGGACATGAGCTGCAGAGTTCTGGATGTGCAGCTTGTGGAGGGAAGAGTTGGGGAGGCCAACAAGCAGGGAGCCTAGATGTGATAAATGGGTGAATGAGGGTTTTGGCGTCCTGCGGTGTGAGACAGTGGCAGAGCCGGGCGATGTTGCGGAGCTGGGAGAAGGCAGAGCGGGTCATGGCATGGATGTGTGGTAGAAGGTCAGTTGAGGGTCAAACAAGATGCCAATGTTCCAAACTGGCTCGGTGAGGTGGAGTTATAAATGTTATCAGGCAAAGGATAACTTTGGGATATGGTAAAGCAAAGGAGCTTACTCCTCCATCTGCGTAATATTAAAACATGAAGCAAAGATCCACTTTGCAGAAAGTGTCTTCATGTTTTAATCAATGAATGTACTTCTGTGGAAACGAGCACATTTCCAATTTCCCCTTTGCACCTTGCTTCACTGATAATGTACGTGAGGGGTGAATCTCGGAGTGGCTTTACACAGTATCCCACATTTATTTACTTACCGAGCTCCAGGACTGGGAAAAATAAGCACTGGCTGAATGCACAATAGTAATACTGGGTAATCAGGCTGTTCCCAAGCGATTGTATCTAAGGCATCTCCACATTCTTTACAACTTGTACTGAGTAATACTGGGAAATGAGGTTTGTCTTTGGTGCTTATATTCCAGATGCTTCAGACTGGAGATTTTTAGGTTTTATGACAAACTTTAGACGTTTTAGCTTTATAGGCTCCTGTCCATGGCGGTCTTCAACACAGACTGCTGGAACTAATTTCTTCCGTTACATTTAATGTAACGATTGTCAACTGGAGAATATGTCTGGCTCCTTTCATTGGGTTTGTTTCAAGGCCAAATCTCCAGTTGAAGAGAGGACAACTTCAGTGCCAAATGCATCCCTTAACGAATAATCAACTGCTACCAGTATAATTTTGCTTCATTGTTCACACTTGTAAGATTAGCAATGCCATTTACCACAACAACCACTTGTTAGATAGTTTTTGGTTTTCATCTTCTGAAGTGCTCCTCCATTGTTTTACTTCTTTTTCCTTTTCAACAATTCTCATTAAATCCCTCCCTCTCTCCTCCTGAATTATACTGTTTTCCCTCCAAGGCGTTGACAAGCTATTTAACCATGGCAACCCCAGTCCAGTCCTTAAGCAGCATCCACGTATGCTCACTTCCAGCATTGCATAGCATTCAGATTTGAAAGAAAAACAGAGATCGCTGGGAAAGCTCAGCAGGTCAGACAGTGTCTTCGGAGAAAGGAAAGTTGGACTCACTTTCCTTTTTCCATAGATGCTGCCTGACCTGCTGTGTGTTCCCAGTGATCTCTTTTTTTTCAGTTTTTCACCATTTGCAGTATTTTGCATTTTATTCAGATTTGGAATCCTGGTTATTTTTGCCACTCCATAGCCCAGACACAGTAAGGGCGATCGTAAGATCCCACCACCACCCTGTCTGAGATAACTGAGCAAGAATTCAATCCTCCTGGTTTTCATGGCTCAATACTGCATGATACATTCAGACATCAATCCATTGATGGAGTCTTGTTGATCCACTCTTTCATTTAAACATGATTTAACAAACATTGTTACTCAGAACATAGAAGTCTTTGAAACTGGAGATATCACTTGCTTTTCACAAGCTGCATTGCTTCCAAAACTAACATTTAGTGCTGCTTTCTCATGTGATAGTATTTTCAGTCATTTGTAAAAAGCTAGTGTTACCTTACTGGAGGGCATTGCCCCAGCCCAACCTCTTTCGCCCACAAAATACACAGTTAACCCAATTACAATAAATCTTGTGAAGTGCTTTGATACGTCTCGACGACATGATCAAATGCAAGGATTATTATTATTGTTATAGTTAATGGTTCTCAAGATTGTCGCTCCAAAGTCCATGAGAGTGATTGGTTGACACACATTCATGCATTAACTTACATAAAATGTACAGCACAGAAACAGGCCATTCACTCCAACTCGGCCGTGCTGGTGTTTATACTCCATGCCAGTCTCCAATCACTCCTTATACCCTCCCCGACCCTTCTATTCCCTTCTCTCAGTGTATATCTAGCTTATTCTTAAATGCATCTATACTATCTGGTCCCACCAATGCTTCAGGCATCGAGTTCCACAATCTCACTACCCTCTACACAAAGTAGTTCCTCCTAAATTTTCTTTTAGATTCCCTAATCTCTATCATATACTTGTGTCCCACTAGTTCCTCAACTAGTGGGAACGACCGATTTATAGTAACCTTATATAATATAACCTTTTATAATTTTGAATACCTCTATTAGATGTTCAAAATTACGTCTCTTCGCTAGTGAAAAAATACATAGGAACATAAACTGACAAATTGTTTCACATGGGTGCCTGAAGTGCTTTATATTGCTCTCCCCCACATTAAAGGACACGGATTGCTTTCTGCCCATCTGAACATCTTGTAGCTCAGTGATTAGAGCACTCAGCTCGCAAGTGGGAGAGCTGGGTTCTATTCCCGGCAGGGCGAAATGTGGACAAGTTTCCTTATGTCACAAGCCTTTGTTTATCTAGCAGTAAGTATGAACCCAGTTGTTAATTGATTGGCGGATCGCTTTTCCGGGGATAATAATCCCTAAAAAAAACCATAATGATTTGGTCATTCAATCCACGACTGTTTGTGGGACAATTGTGGCACAATTGGCTGCCGCATTTCGCCCACAAATATACAGTCAATTCACTTTACAGTATATTCTGTAAGATGCCTAGAAGACGTGAAAAGCGCTATATCAAATACAAGTGTTCGTATTATTATTATGCAATATGTCTACGTCTTCTCTGGATCCAACTTTGGCAGCAATATTTATGCATCAATGATTGAGTCTGCAGTGCTATTCATGCCGTCTGTATTGTTGTTAATAAATTTTACTCCTGGTTGCTTATCTTACACTATCCTCTGAACCTTTTTCCATTGATGGGTGAGCTTGAAGATGTTTTGCAGTGATTTTGTTTTAACACTGCATCATAAAAATTGAAGGCTTGAAAAGCCATTTAGACTTATCCTGTATGACCTTAAAATTTAAGATCATGCAGAATAGTGGAAAATTCTTACATTCAGTCTTAATTCAGAAGATGATTTTTTTAAAAAGGCCATAATTCTGTGCAACCTTAAATTTAAGAAAAAATAGTTTGTCTGCTAAGAATTTTTTCCTCGTGTCTCAAGAGCACTATTTAGCACTACACATTCCAAGTGTTAAAGGGGTGTAATTTGTGGGCTGGGGTAACAAGTAAGCCATTAACGTGAGTTGTTAATTGCACAATGAAGGGCTCTCTGTACACGTGTGTACACATAATTAACCCAAGCTACAAATGTTACACAGGATTGTTAGCTTTACCTACAAATCAGACCCTTTTGTCATTCAGTGAGTAAGGCTTACAGGACAATGTGGGGCTTAATCTCCCATTTCTAAATGAAACCTCTACACGCCTTGCTTGGAACAAAATTGACAGATTGTTCTTTATCTTTCCTTTTTTTTAAAAAAAACCTTCCAGTTGCGTCAATACCCCCACAGCCTTAATTGACCCATAAGAGTATTGGTCAAGTGGTGGACAGGTAAGAGATCTGTCTAAGAAAGTGATTTTAGCAGTATAGGAGACCATGTGTAGGTCATTCTGGGCCAATGTGAAAGTCAACTGTGAGCTGAAAAAAACATAATTGGATACAACCATTTTGGCTGGTGAAACTTATTTCACCACAGGAATGCAGACGTATACTATGGGATTTATAGACAAATGGCAAAGGAAAGAAGCTGATTGACAATAAATAAGAGAAACCACAAAGTAGTTTCTGCACAATTAGGTGAAATTGACAAGCTTCAGAAAAGCTGCTTGAAACAGAATTTTAAAAAAAATATCTATACCAAAGATATCTTTTTTAACCAAGATATTGTTTTTGGCTCTCAAATATTTTGTGCTGTGCAATTTGACCATTATCAACCTTTCCAAAACTTACATTATTGGAAAGAGTGGAAGCAAAATTATAAAGTGTGTGCCAATGTCTCAATTTATTCCTAAACTGATCCCCTACAGCCTTCCATTCTGTGCACTCTTTCTCTTTTAATGTTTCCAATGATGCACATATGCTTTTAATGGTACATATGAGTGAGCTGTCTTTAAGAAATATTTTATGTGCATTTCAAAGAATAAAACCCAGTAACTTTCATTGCTTCAGTAGCATTTGTTTTTCTATTCATTATATTATCTTAACTTGGTCACTCAATCCACGACTGTTTGTGGGACATTGCTGTGCGCAATTGTCTGTTGTGTTTTGCCCACAAAATACACAGTCAATTCACTTTACAGTATCAAAACACAAAATATTGCAGATGCTGGAAATCTGAAATAAAAACAGAGAGAGCTGGGAAAACTCAGCAGGTCAGGCAGCATCTGCGGAGAAAGGAAAGTGAGTCAACGTTTCGGGTACACAAAACATGTTCTGACAAAAGGTCGTGGACCCGAAATGTTGACTCACTTTCCTTTCTCCATAGATGCTGCCTGACCTGCTGAGGTTTCCCAGCTTTCTCTGTTTTTGTTTCACTTTACAGTGTATTCTGTGAAGAGCTTTGAGACGTCTCGAGACATCTAAGGCGCTATGTCAAATGCAAGGATTATTATTAACCCTAAAAAGTCCAAATAATAATCCTTGCATCTGCTCTAGTGCCTATCAACACCAAAAAATCTCAAAGTTTGCAAGGAAATACTGTCAAATGTACTGACTGTATTTATGTATTTGTGACAAACCACGGAACAGTTATGGGAAAAACATTTATGTTCTCTGCCACATTGGCCTTTAAGCAGTTTATTCAAATGACTGCATAATGCAATTGTTAGCTTTTCCACGAACACTATCACTTTGTTAAACAATGACATTGCCAAACTTTTTTTTAAAAAGAAACTTTGACACAGAAAGCTGGGCAGTTGAAAAAGAACATCTGTGAAATTATGGTCATGAGTATGTGCAGTTCTGAATCTGTATGGAGGAGCCCAAATCTGTATGTGTTTGGCCTGTTTGTCACTTGAATGTAGGTTCTCGTGACCCTGTTGGAATAGCAGTCGTTTACCTTAGCGTGGTCCAACTGGCTGCTATGAATCGTCAGACCCATGGTCTATAACTTTTTTGCAGCATTACTATTAAGAGCAGCTTTCACTTTCTTATCATTTTTGTACTGATAATTATTCATACTGATAATGGATTCCATCCCACCCACGAAACACTATTTCCTCAGACTTATTTGACTTCATATTCCCAGTTGATTTCATACAAGTGGTCTTGAGAAAGTAAGCCCCAGATATGCCAAGGCAGTTGTAAAGGGCAATTTCTGGACAGACACCAGGAAGTATTTCTTTACATAGGGTATATTGTAAGGATGAGATCCATTACATTTGTGATCTCCAAAACATGCTGCGAAACGAAGCTAAGTGCCTAGTAACAAACAAAAGACTAACGTTTCTCAGCCTGCAACCTTTCCAAACTGTATCATAGTAAAACAGCAAATTTAATGCGTGAAAAGCTGCTACATGTCAGTCTTTAAGCAATGGTGTGTTTAGTACCCATTCTTGAAGGAATAGGTGCATCAATTTCTATGTTAATTGTTCTGACATTCTTGACATTTTACCAGGTTTGACAGGTGACAAAGGAGATCGGGGAAGTCCAGGAATTGGCAAACAAGGACCCAGAGGACCATCAGGATCACCAGGTAATGGCTGTTGCCATGACAGTACTATTTGGGCAAGAGACTTAAACAGATCTGACAGGAATACTTCCACCAGACCCGGTTGTCATTTGTAAAGCTTCATTGGCTGTATGGATGGGATGTGACACTAACTCAGATTGTTCTCAGTCCAGACTGCTATCCAGCGACGCTCTCTTCCCCCCGCTACCCCACCCCCACACACACTCATGTGGACTTTAGGTAAGGACAGGATCGGGCATGCTGCAATGGTTCCCTGGGATGGAGCAGCCCTATGGCACTCGCTGTCAAAGCTCACACATTAATAGTGACCACTTGAGTGTGAAATGCTGCAGGGTGCCTGTGGTACAATGCCTCAGTGGAAGGAGAAAGGAATCAAACTGGAACGGGGTGGCAATTGTTGGAGTAAACTAGCAGCAGGAATCTATTTTAAAAGCACATTACCTGTACAGGACCTCAAGGGGAGGGGCGAACTGGTAGCCAAGGATCACCTGGTCTTCAAGGCCGACCAGGTACCTCAGGACGTTCTGGAATCTCTGGTCCAAGAGGTCCCCCTGGTTCACCTGGCTACTGTGATCCATCATCCTGTGCTGGCTACAATCTCGGAGGTAGGTTATTTTTCTGATTGAATCTTGCTGCTTATACAATTATTGTAGTTCTTCTTGTTCTGTAAAGTCAGATGTGAACATGTAAGTTGTGTTCAGTTTGTCCAGCTTCTTGTTGTTTATGCTCAGATTTACTCAGTCTGACCTTCAGATACAATCTGTTCGCAGCAGATTTGTCTGAAGCATTGCGATGTGATTGCTAGTGGTTTGTTCTTGTGTATCTACCATTGTTACAGATGGGGCGTAGTTAAACAATTAAAGTACGCTGCACTTGTAAGTATGGCAACAGCAGAATTGCATGAAATGCTCTGTGGCTTTGCTTTCGATACAGTGTCATCATGATACCTTTGCCTTCTCTCCCCTGAAGTAGTGCTTGCCAATGAATGGGGGCAGTGGGGCTCTAAATGATAATTGGTAATAATCCTTGCATTTGATATAGCACCTTGACATGTCATTGAGATATCTCAAAGTGCTTCACAGAATATATTGTAAAGTGGATTGACTGAATTTAGTGGATGAAAAATTTACAGTCAAGGGCCTTTATGGCTTCACTGCCTCCACACTATAATGATACTGGGTGAATTGTGAACTCCATTGGATACTTATCACTTTGAATTGGCCAGAGGTGCCGCCCTCTCTCCAATACTGTTTTCAGTGGTGATGTCCGAGAAGCTGTGTGTATGCCATTGGACATCCTGATTCGGGATCGCGGTTAGAGAGACACTAGTACTTGGGCAAGCTAAACCCCCCGAGTAGCTGGGTTTAGCTTACCCAGTACTAGCCTCTCTAACCATGATCCGCAATCAGGAATAGCTGGCATGCTGCTGATCAGCATTCAAAGGTTGAGATCTGTAATCTGGAAATCAAACGTGGCTACTCCAACTTTAATATGAGAAAGATATGGGGTGGGCCTCAATCACACAGAGCAGCAATTTTGCTCCGATCCCGGTTATCAATCGCAGTTTTATGAAACTGGAGATGGTAACTAGGAGGGTAACAAGTAGCACAAATGCACCTCCAGGCTGCTTTTTTTCCCATTGATGTTCAATTTTGGCTTCAGCTTGTTTGTAATTTTGTTTAACTGACTGTGCTATGTGTTTCTGTTTGTCCTTTATCTTCCCTTCCACCTCAATCCCACCCATTCTGGCATAATTTGAAGGTAATGTTGCTCACAATGATCATCAGCCACGAGCTACGTACTAACTTGATCTTTCGCATTCTCCTGGCACCTAGGACAGGTGTGAGGTCTGACCAGCTACTTGCTGCATCCTGCCTCATCCAGGCTAAAGGCAATAAACAGTAACCGTCATCATACAGGCACTACCATCATTTCCCTTTTATTTAAACCCAGCTCTGTCAGCATCCAAAGATACTGTATATTTTTGTAACAAATGCTAAAGTAATTGCCTAATTCCCCTTAACTACATTTGGCGTTGAACTAATCGATCTAACTTTGAACTACTTTTATGAGTCAGATCTGTTTTCCGATATCCATCCATTTTATTCATCTGTTTTATGATGAAAGAATTTTTTGCTAATGAAACTCTTCTTTGTATTTAAGTGAAACTGAACATGCCTGGTTGTGAGAATTTGCTGACACAAATGGCTGCCATGTTTGCCTATAAAATCCCAGTCACAACACCTGAGAGTAACTGTTTGCAAAATGCTTTGAGCCGCTGTGACATCATCAGGCGCAACTCTCCTTTTTTTGTGCATTGCTTTTGGCCTTTCGGAGAGACATTGCTCTCCAAATTTCATAATTATACTAATAGGCACTGCCCATGTTCACAAGTAGCTAAGGTTTGTTACTATACACCCAATACTTACCCCAACACACACGCACACAAAATTGTGTCCACTGCAATCAGTCCAAAGTGCTGTGCGAGCACCATTTGAGAAATCTTGACTGAAAATCTTTGAATTCGCACTGAACCCTTCAACCAGTAATTTATATGTAAAAACAAAAATAAGTCTACCTTTGTGTTGTGCCACTTTCTCTCTACATCTGGTGCTGGGTTTTCCTCTGTGGTGTCCGTGTGTGCTGGTCTCTGGAGTTCTGTCAGTCTGTGCTGACATTTATTAATGTAGCGCATTCAAAAATTACACATTGAAATGTACATCAAGAACCAAGCAGCTTTGAATTACAAATAATGTTCTAATATCCTAATCATATTTAATCTTCTGCCTCCCTCTTGTGCTAACCATGAATACTGTTGATGGTGGTGGGTTAAGGTGGATACGGTGATCCAACTGATCAAGACATTCCTGTAGTACAATTACCTCCCAACTCCTACCAAACCTATGACCCCAGCGATCCTTATGAGGAATATGATCCATACGTAGTTCAGCATCCCTACCCAAACCCATACTCCCAACCCACCTACCCAGAACCTCGACCCGTCCAACCAGATGACACCTTAATGGAAGAGTCCGAGGCCATCGAAGTCCGCTCGCCTGGAATCAGCCGGTTCACAAGGGATTTGTCCAAAGGGAGCAGCACACCATGATACCAGCAGAGAAGACTTACAGAGGAGGCTTGGCCATAGTCTGGAATGTTACCGGCAGCAGTTTTCCCCTGAGTGAATGGGTCATGTAGAGATGCAATGATGGATACCAGTTTGGTAGATTAAATGGGATTTTTATTAACGAAACTCTTATTAGTTAAAGGGAAGTCGAGCATGAGAGTGTTGGACATGAATTATCTGACGTAGCTGAATAATGTTTTTTTTGGTACCATTCCATAATTGTATTAAAAAAGATGTTGAGGTCAAATACTTCAAAAACAAAATAGTGATTGGTCATTTCCAAACACTGCTCCTGTTTGAGATCTATGGATGGGTGCAACAATATCAGCTTTGAGGGCTTTGTTGCGTTATATTGAACATAACATGCATTTTCCTTTGTGTAACAGTCCTATTTGTGTTAAATTAATATAAATGAGAATATTGCAAAGAGGAATCATCGTTTATGTTCCACAAAAGCAGATAACTTGGTTAAAGAATAAATGGTTGTGTGCTTAAAATGATTCATAACCACTGGGCTGAGTTTCTGTTTCTAGGCAGCCTGTCAAAATTCTGTATTAGGATTATAAGTCTGACACAGCAATGGAGAGATGTAAATTTATGTATGGGAATCTTTATCAAGATGAAATGATGCATTTTCTACTTCAAAAGAGAAGCCATTAATGAAGACTTGAAGGTTTTCTATGTTGTACCCATTCCAATAAATTGGTTTTCTAGTGAACCTCGCAGATAATGTATTTGGAATACATAATCTTGTTCAGGTTTATACGACAATAAAAGCAGATGCGTACTAGTTTTAACAAATGTCTGCATCTATTTCTTGCTTTTGAATTTTACCTTCACAGTTCACATCCTGAAAGAGTGTCCCAGCAATCCAAACTCCACATTACTTTCCTACTGTACATTGGTTTCTTGTAAAGGTACAGCAAATCAGAGGAACTACAGCAGAGGAGACCCATTCTGCTGTGATGATCTGGTAAAGTAAGTTGCTGCTCGAAATGAGCAGACCCTCAAGAGTGCAGCAAGGATCATTGCCGGATGAGTGACGATAACAATTTACGGTTATATAACACCTTTCACGTCAGGAGGATGTCTCACATCACACAGCTGATTAAGCACCCGGGGTTGGGGGTTAAGATGACCAAAATACACTTAAGTTCACACGAGAAAGCTCAGAGCTGAACTTGTTCTCATTTAAAAAAGAGAGATGGTGGGAGGAAATATATGGAACAGATTGCAAACAATAGCATCTGGTGCTGTGTTGATCTCTTTCAAAGAAACAAATGGATAAGTGTCTACTTCACAAGATTCAGTGCATAAATACTCTCCAGGACACAGTGGTCTCTGTTGCTGGGGTGAGTTGGGGAAATGTTGGCTGTGGAGGACAACAGGCCAGACCTCAATCATGAAGATGGAAGAATATTCTGGAGTTTTTGTTTGATTGCCTTAGGGAGTTAGAGTTTGTACGTAGATCTCTCCTACAGGACTCAGTGAGATAAACTTCACGACAGAGTAATTCTAATGCAGTTTCTGGAGGAAATGGGATCCAACAGTCAAATGGACATTTCTAATTTCATGCTTATATTCTTAATTGCTTTTTCTCAAACGCACTCTCAAACATTTTTCTCCCCTTCCCCCGCCAGCCAGACACCATCTCAGCTGTGTGATGTGCTTTGAGGCATCCTCCCAATCTGAAAGGCGCTACTTAAATGTAAATTGTTATTTGTTGTTGCCCAAGCAAGTTTCAAGATGAGTGATCAGGAACAGAATCCTTGACTATTTTTCTCTACAAACTGGAACTTTAAATGTTGTTCTGAGTAAATCAATACTACTGAGTTTGAAGCAGGGACACTGCACGCCTATGTGGTTCGAGAGTTTGCTGAAGACATTCACTGAGATAAGAGGATGGATTACAAAACATCCAATTGCAGCTATTCATCAGAAAACCAAACTAAAGTCTTCTTTGACCCAAAATATCCACCATCTGCAATTTGTTTTATAAATGGACATGTTTTGGCTGGCAAAAATAGTCTAAATGCCATTCTCAAATTTCATAAGCATCTGTCAGCTGTTATTTATTGTATGTAAAATGGACAGTATTACTGTGCAAAATGTTAGCTCTGGAATATTGCAGTTGACTGACGATCTAGCAATGGCTGAAGATTGAATCAAATAAAAGTGTATTTTTGCTATAATTTCACAATGTGTACAGCAGCTGTCCTCATAAACCACCTTAAAGTGAGACAAATTGTCACCTATTACAATTCTATTTTACTCATGAGGCAAGCTGACTTTTGACCTATTATGTCATCTTCTGAGCAACCCTTATGTTCCCTGAGCTTTACAAGAACAAACAAAATGACATGTGTCTTAACCCAAGACATTTGAGGTTTGCCCAAACACAGATTCGATGAGTCTGAGGGAGAGCCCGGGGAGGTTGGGTTCAGACCCGCAGGAGAGAAGATGTTGACGGAGCCATAGAGTATGGCTTTCATCTTTCCGACATTCAGCTGCAGGAAATTTGGCTCATCCTGGCCTTGATGTCCATTAAACAAGCTGACACGACATTAGCGGACTGGGAGTCGCAGCTGGAGATGATTTGGGTGTCATCCTCATACATATAGTTGCTAGCTTTAATGGATTATGTCAGCTTTATTCAAGTGAATAATTTCCTTTTAATCATACCTTCATTTTCTCTTAATAATCTGCTTTTATATAACTGCACATCTATTCTTCATTCTTCACAAAAGTGAAGAGCAGCTGATGTGAGCACTAGCTCTCAGTGTAGCTTATGGTAAACTTGAAGACCTACCTCATCAAACTTGCCAATGGTCATCTCCCACCTCCCCCTTCTTGGTGTCCATCCCGTCACTGTGTAGTGCTCCAAGAAGCTATCCTGCATGAAGGGTGCAAGTTGTTATCTATGT
This sequence comes from Callorhinchus milii, assembly GCF_018977255.1. NCBI lineage: Eukaryota > Metazoa > Chordata > Chondrichthyes > Chimaeriformes > Callorhinchidae > Callorhinchus > Callorhinchus milii. The sequence goes on from NW_024704743.1 coordinate 81,374,365, forward strand.
GTAGGCTTGAAGCCTAACTGGTAAGAGTAATATTTGCCAAGTTTTATTCATAAATTCCAATTGTTGCAGTATGGTGTATGCTTGGAATCTTTCTCCGAAAGAGTTGACACTTGACTTTCTCAGTTCATGTCACTCAGCAATGAATGAATGGTGTTACAGACAAACCAGTATCGGTGTTTTCCAAGTTTAATCTGAAAACTCATTATTCCAATAGTTTTTTCCATTCTAAATTTTTTGTTAGGGTGGCTGACGATGATTATTCATACATGACATTCAATGGTGAAAAGGCTTTAACTCGCACCACTGTAATAATACTGTCATTCTTCACACAAAAGTCCACTGTTTCCAGTACAGCTTTCTTTATCCACAAATGCACATTGAATTTATTGTGAGCAGAAAATCCATTAAAATTATTGTGATAAGTTATTGACCAATGAAATGTTTGTAGTTTATAGCATGAACATGCAAATTATTGGCTACTGTGCACTATTCCTCCACTAATAGGAAATACATTCCATTAATTAAGTAACTGGGTTAGTTAAAACAATATCTTAGTTTTAAATCCATTAAATTTCTACTCTATGGGATCAGAAACAACAGAAAAGGTGCTGACATATTCATACTCGACCATTGTGCCAAACCTGGGAGCAGTGAATCACCGCCTTCCTTGTTTCAATAGTCCAGAATGAAATAGGTTAGCAATTTAAGTGAAGCAAGGTTTAAACACTGGCCCAGCACTGCATTGGAGTGTCATTTTACACAATATAAGTCCCAACGTGGGCTTGAACCCACAACCTTCTGACACAAGAGAGACACCAACTGAGCCAGTCTGACACAATGCAGGTATTGGGAAACTAGGGTTTGGCAGGTGTGAGATATAATTCTCCACTCTGATCAAGAGGAAAGTACACAACAAACTAACAACTTGCACCCTTCACGCAGGATAGCTTCTTGGAGCACTACACAGTGACAGGATGGACATCAAGAAAGGGGAGGTGGGAGATGACCATTGGCAAGTTTGATGAGGTAGGTCTTCAAGTTTACCATAAGCTACACTGAGAGCAAGTGCTCACATCAGCTGCTCTTAACTTTCGTGAAGAATGAGTGATTAGATGTGCAGTTATATATAAAGCGAATGGTAAAGTATTGCAATAAATCTTCAAAATTCGAGTGAAGTTGAAGGGCTTTTCCTGACATTTAACTAATGGCTTGGATTATGATAAAAGTAGCCTTCTTCGGACCATTTAATCAGCCAGTTTGTAGATTACTATTGTTTTCAGATATTGGTGAAATATCTGAAAATATCTTTTCAGCCAAAATGTTAAAGAAACAAAAAAAACTGCATATCTGTATGCTTATGAACTCTTAATCATCAATCTTTGAAACATTAGAGAAGTAAATCTATGAAATTGGTAGTCTTAAATTACAAGCCAATTACTTTCTGAAGTCTTCTAGAGACCTCAGCTCGGTTTTGTTCTTTTTAACATTCTCTTTATGCCTTTTCATGGCATAGCTGTATGCAAATGGGCTGCAATGTTTGCTTTCAAGGAATATACTCTACACTTCATAGAAACTTTGGGTCTTCCTCAAAGCTATGTTAAATGCAAGGGTTATTTATTATTATGAAACAGGCTGTTTTGGAAAGGACAAGCAAAGCTGAACCCCTCTATAGCAGCATTCCAAAAACATGAAATACAGGGACTCAGTGCACTTTGTCAATTAATGTAAGCTGTCTTAATATGACTGTTGTGAGGCTACGATTGCAACTCACGGCTTTTCACTGGGAGTTCAGCTGACAACCTCTGAAGGTACCAGTTTCCTGAATAGACGCATGATTGAAATGATTTTCAAAAGAATGTACTGACACTATTTTCCCATAATTGAATTTAAATAATACTTGACCACTTTTGTTAGATGAAGTCTAATTTCAATGACTTGACAATTTATGAACAGCATTGCTAATTTAACATTGCAGATTTAAAGAATACTATTATTGCTTTGGAAAGTTGTCAGGATTTAATCAGTCTACATAATGCTAGCTTGGTAAATTTCCAATAAAGCTTTACATATGCGCTTGGATACAGTCTACCAGATTGGAATAATGTCATGAAAGAGTAATTTGTTTCTACACAGCTAAATCACATAGAACTTGACGAAACAATCACTTACAATTTGGTAATGTACTCCACCTTTGTGAAGTGCAAAATCTGCAATCTGTATTCAAATCCAACCCAGACACACACACAGTTACCTCTCAGATCTGGTAAGGTCAGAAATGAAATGAGTTCTTAATCAACTGCCAATAACTGCATTTGGAAGCAATGTTGAGAGGTAAAACACAAAGATTTTGTATTGGAAGAAGTTCCACTGGTATTGAAAGGACAGCTGTTTTGAGATGTTTAAGGTTTGTGGTATGTTATGACAATGCTTGATGTCCTTGCATTCAAGCAGAACTAATTCATGTCATACTTGACAATTTCTCAACTGTCAACTTTTAAATTTTGCTGTGTAACATTGGAGTATATAGTACATAGTTTCTTTGTGCAAAATGTGCAGGTTGGGTTTTTCCACATATAACACATATAGAGGGAATTACAGGTCATCCCAGTAATGTGATTAATAATAATAAACCCTGCATTTAAATTAGTACCTTTCATGTCAGGAGGACATCCCAAAGCGCTTCATGGTTTTTACTGTAAAGTGTAATGTGTATTTTGTAGAATGCAGCATTCAATTTTCCACTCATCAACATCCACAAACAGCCGTAAAGTGAATGAACAATTTTATCTGGAGGATTGTTAGCCGGATTCCAGGAGAAATTACTTCCTGTTCTCAATAGTTCAAGGGATCTTTAATATCCACGGTAACAGGCAGACTACTTGGGACTTTGATTTAATGTCTCATCCGGAGGATGGCTCCTTTGATAATGTATTGCTATCCTCAGCACTGTGTTGGAATGCCAGCCTAGACCATGAGCTTAAAGTCCCATCATGGGGCTAACAACCAGTGAAAGAAATGACAGGTACTTGTGGAATCCTTTGTAACAGTGTGTGGGGATTGGAGAGATATCTGATTGCACAAAAGGGTAGGTTTTTAGAAAGGTTTTGAAATCAGAAAGAGAGGGAACTGGGCAGAAGGATTAAGGGAGAATTGTAGAAAGCAAAGACAAAGTTGCTTAAAACCTTGCCCAATGTTAGTGGGACAGAGTTGGGAGACGAACAGGTGAGAGTTAGCAGAGTGCCGGGAGTGGATAGGAGAGTAGTAGTGCAGTAGATCACAGATCTATTGGTTATTCTACAATTGTTGAGAACAGTGAATTCTATGATGACTATTGAGTCCAAAACAGATTTCAGACATGAATATTTAACGAAGATATCCTTATGTGGTTAGAACACTCGCCTTGCAAGCGAGAGACCTGGGTTTGATTATGGTCAGGGCGAAACCTTGGGCAAGTTTCCTTACTCCACACGCCTGATAATAATCCCTCATTTGGTCACTTCAATCCATGACTGTTTGTGGGACACTGCTGTGCGCAATTGACTGCCGCGTTTTGCCCACAAATATACAGTCAATTAACTTTACAGTAGATTCTGTGAAGCGCTTTGAGATGTCTAGATGTGAAAAGCGCTATATCAAATGCAAGGATAATAATAATATCCAGAAGTGCAACATGCCCTTCGATGCAATCTACTGTTGGGAGTGGAGTTTCAGCAGGTTGGTGAAACATACTTCTAGTTTACCAGAAGTGCCCCTTGGATTCCTTAAACAATTATCCTGTTTAAAATCACAACTTTTTTTAAGGCTCCATAATCATCTAAATTCACTTCAAGTTTGTATTCCCGAAGCATGTAAGAGCTCCATATTTTGTTTTGGTTGGCCGGGTGTCTGACACGTGCGGAAACCCATCACCATGCTTAACAGTATCCAAACCAAGCTGAGATTTCCATGCATCCCACCTACACATGGAAATCCCATAAGCAGATTGTATGGAATGGAATGCGCACTCTCTCCCTGGAGGGACCCATCCTGCTTACCTAATTCCAGAAAGTATTAGATGCAGGTTGGTAAGAGCCAAGGCTTGGGGACCCCAGAGTGTGCGTTGGGGCACTGCTGGAGTCTAACCAGCTAAAACTTTCCTGGCAAGCTTTCCTGCTGTTTGTCCAGCTAGGATCACCGTACCCGTTAGGGCTTTGGCTTGCGGGGTTAACATGAGCTGAGTTGGATGACCCTTGCCCGTGTGACTAATCTCCCCTTCCAGCTCCTGCCAATGAGCACAGGCTGGCTGTGCTGTCACCAGCTGTGCTCTAGAATACTGTAGTCCAGCCTGACTCAGGAACCAGATTACCGATTGATACTAACCTTAATCTGAAAGTCATGCAAAGAGATAAATCACAAACTTAGACCATTCAAGGGCCATATAAAAGTTATTGGATGTCATGCGAGAATGTGACTTAATTTATAGAGATTCACAATGTTAACAAGCACTGAACCATTAAACATGTCCAGGAGCCTGTAGTTATGCAGAATGTGAAGAATTGGCTTGTAGAAGTTAGTTGGTTGACCACCTAATAATAATAATAATCCTTGCATTTGATATAGCGCCTTTCACGTCGGGAGGACGTCCCAAAGCGCTTCACTGAACACACTGTAAAGTGAATTGACTGTATATTTGTGGGTGAACGCGGCAGCCAATTGCGGCAGCAATGTCCCACAAACAGTTGTAGATTGAAAATGACCAATTTATTATTGTTTTTTGTTTTGGAGGGATTATTATTAGGCGTGTGGAGTAAGGAAACTTGCCCAAGGTTTCGTCCTGCCTGGAAATGAACTCAGGTCTCTCGTTTGCAAAGCAAATGCTCTAACCACTGAGCTACAGGAGTTGATATTCAAAGGCAAACTGATTTGTTTGCATCAATTCATATATTCTGGGAATCTAATGCATTTTGTTTGCTGTAAAAAGTAATAATTAGTATCACTGATCAGATTTTATATTCAAACATGAATGCATGAGTAAACTGAATACAAAATATCATCTGTTTTGTCTCTGTAGCTTATCATGCACACACACATATGATTTCCTGTACTAAATTATGCCCATATGCTACTGAACCAGAGATCCCTATAAATTTTTCACACTTGATGGATACATCCTGTAAAAATATAATAGCCTGAATAAATAAGAATTTCATAGCCCACAGTGAACAAGTCTGCCAAATCAGGTATATAAATACTCAGTTTGGTTACTTTTGCTACAAAATTAATATGATTTTAATAATAAAATTCTTCATACATATTGCAAAGAACTGATACTATTCATAGATTCGTGGAAAGTACAGTGCAGAAACAGGCCATTTGGCCCATTCAGCGCGGTCAGTGTTTACAGTCCACACAATTTCCCATCCTAGATCTAATCCCTAGTCCCATATCCCAGCTTTTCCCCATATCCCTCAACTTTAGTGTCCAGTCTTTTTTTTGAATGTGCACATGGTTGCCCCCCCAACAACTGATTATGGTTTGTTTTCCATATAGGTTTTCTTTTTAAAAAACTGATGAAAATCCCCCCTCTGAAGCTCCTTTTGCAGCAATGGAAATAACCTTCAAATGCATAATTATGCAACATGATTACTTCTAAAGGTGTCAACAAATAACAATTCAAAATAGAAACAGAATCGAGAAGAATGACTTAAGATTCTTTTAAAACGATGGCATAAGTTCATCTTTTTAAAATGTTGGCATAATTTGACAGTTCTTTCAAAGTCTACATAATTTGGTCAGTGAGTGGGAAGGTCGATTTTGATGATTTCTATCTCATAAGGACACAGTTTAAATTTACTACAGGTTCCGGAGTTAGGCTAAACACCAGGACGTATTGGGCCTCTACGCCCCAAACCTCTGGAACTCCTTGCCACAATCCCTCCGCCTTGCCCAAACTTTATCCATCTTCAGATCACACTTGAAAGCCTACCCTCGACCATGCCTACAATCTCCTCCCTTTCTCCCTACCTCAGTGTCAAACTACATCAATGCCCAGCGCTCCAAGATGTTACTCCACTTGAAGGGCACTATATAAATGCAAGTTGTTGTTATTGTAATATATTTTTTCAGTATCGCAATGATTGAGCTGAAAATTTATAGAACCAGTTAGCTCAGAAACACTAGTGTTTCATAATTATTTCATGTCCGAAGTCTAAATTGAAAATAGTTTCCACAGAACCTCAATGTTTCAACAACTTCTGATCTTGATTTGGCAGTAACTATTTGTTAAATGCTTCCAATTGATTAAAATTGACATCAATAATTGGTAATAGGAAGAAAGGACTTTTATTTCTGACACGCCATCATTGTGAAATATAAATAATGTTCAGATTCAGCCTCTCCAAACTTGGAATGTAGTTTTACTTCATTCTGTAATCATCAGGTCTGCAAAGAAAAGAAAAAAATAAGATGGAATGTCAAGCAGTACTGAAAATACATCTGTTTCACATTAATATGATGATGACATTAAATAATGGTTTAACATATTCAAAAAGGACAGTAATTTTGGCACGGTTTCCTCAGTATCAAGTTCTGTTAATATATGTACATTTTAAAGTTACAATTCTTAAATTAGAAAAAGCTGATTTTATATACACGTTGTTACACACTTTTTCTCCAGCAAAGACCAGCTTCCAGTTAATGGGTTCAAATTGTCCCACATCCACTTGGCCCATCCAGGTCCATTTCACTAAGTGACTGGAATGTGAAGGATTCTCCCTCCTTGAAATTACAATTTTCTTCATTCAGAAGCTGAATTTCAAAGGTTTTATTTTCTGCTCAGACAGGTATGCATGAGATTCTGACTGAAGGCATCAGTGATCAATATGTGACCTTAATGAACCTCCATCAAACCACTCACTAGATGATTCATTCCAGAGAACAGTGTCCTGACATTTGTCGCGGTGACCGCTACTATATAAATTACTGCACAATAATCCTCAGACTCAGTGACTATGAAGATGAACTTTGCCATTTGTCTGGAATGTATCTTAATATATCCCAGTGCAAACAAATATGGACAATGTGCTTGACTTTGTGGAGGAAGGAGATCTAATGTGTGGGTATAGATACAGGGCCACTTAGCTTCAGTACTGCAGCATCTACAAGTTGCAACTGTGGAGCAAATTACATCTTATTAGTAAATGAGAACATCTTATGAGTACATCTTATTTTTAAATGTAACTAAAAATAAAAGTAAATAGAAACAAAGGAACATTACATTGGTACCTGCACAATAAATAATTTGAATATAAAACTTTAGGCACTTTGGAAATCAAATTCTAGTTTTGCAGCAAATGCATGAAAAATTTCAAACGTGAAACTATTTACCTTGGTCTATACGCTATACCTTCTCTAATAAACTACAATCTGTGTGCAGTAAATACAGTATGTGAGCATTACTTATTGTCACATCAATCAGCAACAATAACAATTTGAGTGTTAGGTAACACAGTTTATAATAGATATTAAAAAAGAGTTTAATGGAAAATGCTATAGTGAATTGGACAGCATTATAATGGCACAATATTAATCAATTCAGGTTTTAAATACCAGAGTTTTTAAAAGTACCTATTCAAGAATCATTTCTGTTTCTATTTGGATTCCAAATATTGGGATTTCTCACATAGTTTCCAGTGAGCTCATTTAAATTTTACCTAGAACTTGTCATTTTACGTATTTAGTAGAGAAAGATCCCACCACTGCATTTAGCTTCATTTCTTCAGGTCTCAACTCAACCTTTTTTTTGTACAGCTCACCAATAGTTTGCGTTATTGGAAATATAGATCCACCTGCCAACATTTGGCATTCTATTGAAGTTAGAGCAGATTTAGACAATCAATGATAGAAATCCAGGTAGATGTGTGCTCTGTTCATAAAAACACTCAAAGGAGAAGGGCATTTTCAATGTAAAGTACTCTCAAATACAGTTATGTTAAAGAAAAATGATATCCACAATATGTTTTGTTTAAAAAAAGTAAGAATCTGTCTATTTTCTCCCCATCAGTCAAAAAGCACACAAGACCATGGTTCTTCTGTGGTCTTGGGGATGAGTAACATTCTCCCAGGCCTTCGTAAATGGCATTCTTCCGCTAGATTTAAGTAGGTGTGCAACAATAGCCTGTGATAATTCTTCCTAGTCTCTACTGCGTATTACCCACATCAATGAAGCAAAGATAGAAAGAACATACATTATTAATATTACTTATCACACTGAGACATCTCAAAGCATTACTTACTGTATTGTCAAGTGCAGTGATTACGTATTTGTAGGGAAACATTAAAGCAAAGAAAGAAGAAAGAATTTGCATTTTTATAATGTCTTATCACATCGACACATCTCAAAGTAATACTTACAGTACTGTCAAGGGCAAACACAATAACCATTTGTGGGCATCGACAACATGGCCAAGATTACATTGCTGTCAGCAAATTGGATGCTGCATTTGCCTAAAAAAATGTGGTGGAGCCTGACTCTGAGCTGGTGGGGGAGGTGGCTGTAAGCACGGTCGAAGAGGAAAGTTTTCAGGCGGGAATTGAAAAGGGGGAGAGGGGCAAGGTGGAGGGATTGAGGGAGAGTGTTCCAGAGTTTGGGGGCGTAGTGGTTGAAAGTGCGACCTCCAATGGTAGGGCAGCGGGTGCGAAGGACGAGCAAGAGGTCGGTGCCAGTTGAGTGGAGGCGCCAGGTGGTGGAATGTAATTGGTGGAATTACATTCCTCAAAATTCATATAAACATAAATATCACAGCACAGAAAAAGGCTATTTGGCTCAATGTGCCTGTGCCAGCTATCTGAGCTTGGAAAGATAGGGAAGTATTGGGAGTGAATAATAATAATAATAATAATCCTTGCATTTGATATAGCGCTTTTCACGTCAGGAGGACTCCCAAAGCGCTTCACAGAATATACTGTAAAGTGAATTGACTGTATATTTGTGGGCGAACGCAGCAGCCAATTGCGCACAGCAATGTCCCACAAACAGTTGTAGATTGAAAATGACCAATTTATTATTGTCGTTGGTTTTTGGAGGGATTATTATTGGACGTGTGGAGTAAGGAAACTTGCCCAAGGTTTCGCCCTGCCTGGAATTGAACTCAGGTCTCTCGCTTGCAAAGCGAGTGCTCTAACCACTGAGCTACAGGACTCCACGAATGGATTTGAACATGAGTGTGAGGATCTTGAAGTTGATCCGTTTGTTGATGGGGAGCCAGAGTCTGGCCAGAACTGGTGAGATGTGGGTATGGAGTTTGGTCCGGGTCAGTATGCAGGTGGCAGATTTCTGAATGACCTGGATCTTTGAATAGTGGAGCAGGGGAGACCGGTGGAGAGTCAGTTTGAGTAATCCAGGCGGGAGGTGACAAACGCATGTACGAGGATTTCGGCTGCATTTGGGGTAAGGTACGGTCAGAGGCGGGCAATGTGGTGGAGGTGGAAGGCGGCGGTCCTGGTCAGGGACTGGATTTGTGGGAGGAAGGACAGCTGGGGGTTGAATCGGATGCCTAGATTGCACACTGGCTCGATGAGTGTGAGGGAGAACCCAGGGAGGTTGAGGAGGTCAGATCTGCAGGAGTGAAGACATTGATGGGAGCCAAGGAGTACTGTCTTGTCCGTGTTTAGCTGCAGAAAGTTTGCATTCATCCAGGCTCTGATGTCTGCCAGACAAACTGATAGAGCATTGGTGGACCTGGAGTTGGTACTGGAGGAGGCAAAGTAGATTTGTGTGTCATCCGCATACATGTGGAAGTTTACCACGTGTCTGCAGATGACATCACCAAGAGGGAGCATGTAGATGAGGAAAAGAAGAGGGGCAAGGATGGAGCTCTGAGGTACCCAGCAGGTGACCGAGCAGGAGGAGAAACCACTTGCTGAGATGAAATGGAGGCGGTTGGTTAAGTAGGACTTGAACCATGCGAGTGCGGTCCTACTAAGGTTGATAAGGGAGGAGAGGCAGTGGATTCCCAAAGGAATTTTGTTCCTTCAAGAAAGACTGAAGGAACAAAATTTCACATTATTGAGATATAAAAAAGTTTTAAAAAGATCAAATCTATGATGCGCATGACAAGAGAAAAGAGTTGCATGTTAGGAATATGAAGGATTTCATTTAATTTCACACTGCGCTGTTGGAATTAAATTATTCAACCAAAATCTGCTGTTAAATTCAATAGGAGATAATCTGCCGTAGAAACAAGATTTTTGAAAGAAAATAAAATTGTACTGAGGCCATAAGTAATGAAAACAGATTACATTAAGATTGTTCTGATAGTAATTGATTTTTCAAATGTCATTGCTATTGTGAACGGATGTTTCAAAAGTGCTAAATAAAAGGAACTACCAGCGAGCAGCAGAGACGAGGATATTTAGTCTTCAGGTTTGCAATTTATTATTTTATGTAGAAAGATCATTTATAGTAAGGAATTAATTTGTTTCAAATAAAACTGTATTATGGATGAACTATCTATATCTAAACATTTATATACCAATTGCTCGCATTTTATTGAAACAAAAGGAGCACAGAATATGTAATCAAAACACTGAGACTTCTTTAGGAAACTTCTCTTTATTAAATCTTGCTAACACACACTCGGTTATTTTGTGATCGAACTGGAGAAGTCAGTTAAATAGTAGCATTGCCAAAACACAAATTAAAAACAGTTTTTGTTTTGTTTTTCTCTTCTTGTATTCATTAACTGTTGCTGACACTACATTTTTCCTTACTTTCTCCCTTTACCGCACTAGACTCAATTTCTCTCAGAACACGTAACATTTTCCAACCAAAAACTATGTGTCGTCCAACATAGTTCTCTTTACTGCAAAACCACTTGAGAGTTGCGGCTGCATTTTTCCACCAGAAACTGTTGCATAGAACAATCAAAATCTGGCAATAATAAGGCAATAATCTAACTGAAAGTGTTGGAGCGTGACCCAAATGGTTTACAATTGTCTCTGAATGTCGAGTTGAGATTGACGCTCTGAAATCGGTTATTTTACAATATATATATTTTGGAATCCATGATGCTTTAACCAGTATTTAAATTTATTGGATTTTGTGGTGTTTAGCCATATTTGTTACAGCAAACTATTTGTTTATTTCCGGACTATACTTCAAACATTAAATGAAGTTTGCCACCAGCTGCTTAGGGGACAGATTATTTGTGATCTCTTAGGAGTGAAATTCATCAAATACTCTCTCTTTCTCTGATCTAGATTTGAACCCCAGGTTTGAGATCTTGAAATGCAACATCAGTAAATCTTTGGCAGATGTTACTTTAAATACAGCTTTATTTGGATGCTCGTCGGCTGTTTTTCTTTATGTAACACCCTTATCCTATCATAGTGCAGCCTCATTACAGCACCTTTCTATTATGTGTTGGCATTCACACACTCTACATTCAAATCTACTCCTTGCTGTGTCAATGTCATTCTAGGTTTTAACTGTGCATTTTAAAATTACATTCCTCAAAATTCATATAAACATAAATATCACAGCACAGAAACAGGCTATTTGGCTCATTGTGCCTGTGCCAGCTATCTGACAGATCCATTCGTTTAAGTCCCACTTCCCAGTCATTCCCCCATTCTTTTCAATATTTATCAGTCCATCAACTTTTTAAAAATACTTGAACATTTTATAATTTGTTTAAATAGCAAACAAGCATTTAATATGCGTTTAAAAGTTAGTGTCTTAAGGGTGAAGATTTTCAATGGGATTTATTAGAAAGTCATTCTGACTTGCAAGAACTCCAACGTAAAACAATCTACATTTCAAATGGAGTTCCTATAGGTTGGAGAGATATTCCTGTAGGTCGGAGTGAAGTACTTCTAGTTACCTTAAGGCCCCAACCCCTCGGATTCTTTATAAAATATTAGATACTAGAGTTACCCTGCATGACCTACAAACCTGAAAGTAAGAGGATTTAATGCTTAAATTTTACTGTCTATCCAACAACAACAACAAAATTACATTTGTATAGCGCCTTTCACGTCGGGAGGATGTCCCAAGGTGGTGGACAGTCAGAGTTTCGGGTCCGAGTTGGGGGTCGGGATTGGAGAGGGTGGATGGCGGGGTGTGGGGGGGGGGGAAGCAGGGTGATCGAAAGCAGTTGAAGAGGAGAGTCTTGGGATGGGTGTTGAAGGAGGTAAGGAAGGGGCCGAGGCAGAGGGAATGCGAGATGGAGTTCCAGAGGGTGGGGGCAGAGTGACAGAAGGCCCACCCACCAATAGTGGGGCAAGCAAGGCAAGAAACATGAAGCAGGCTGGGGCCCGCTGAGTGGAGATAGCGAGCAGGATGGTAGGGGGTTAGGAGGTCACAGAGGTCGGGGGGAGCAACAACAACTTGGATTTATATAGCGCACTCCACGCCGGACGGCATCTCAGAGCACTTCACAGTAACAGATCCAGGGGCTGAGCCAGGGAGAGGAAGGTGACCAAAGGCGCGGTCGAAAGGAAAGGTCTTCAGCAGCGACCTGAAGTAGGTAGAGAGGAGGCGAGGCGAAGAGAGTGAGGAAGGGAGTTACAGAGCCTCGGGGCATAGTGGCTGAAAGCACGGCCGCCGAGTGTGGAGCGGAGGACTCGGGGGACAAGGAGGAGGCCAAACCCGGAGGAACAAAGGTAATGGACACTGTTTTGAGGAGAGAGAAGGTCAGAGAGGTAGGGGGGGTGCAGAGGAGTGGAGGGATTTGAAAACAAGGGTGAGGATCTTGAAATCGATCCTCTCTGGGATAGGCAGCCAGTGCCGTCTGGCAAGGACGTGGTAATCGGGGAGCGGAGTTTGGTGCGGGTGAGAATGCGGGCGGCAGAGTTTTGAATAATCTGGATTTTATGGATGGTAGTGGACAGGAGACCGATGAGGAGGGCGTTTGAATAGTCCAGCCGAGAGGTGACAAAGGCATGGACCAGGGTTTCAGCGGCTTTTGGAGTGAGGTATTAGCGGAGACGGGTGATGCATCGGAGGTGGAAGAAAGCGGTGCTGGTGAGGGACCGGATGTGGGGGAGGAAGGATAATTGGAGGTCGAACCTGACACTTATGTTGCATACGGGTTCGGAGAGTTTTAGCGGGAGGTTGGGTAGGTGGAGGAGGTGAGAACCGTGAGATTTCAGACGTTGACGAGAGCCAAAGAGTATGGCTTCCGTCTTGTCAACGTTCAGCTGAAGGAAATCTGCGCTCATCCAGCCCCTGAGGTCTGACAGGCAGGCTGACAGAACATCAGGGGACTGGGGGGTCGCAAAGAGAGATGGAAAAATAGAGTTGGGTGTGAGTCTGCGGATGACATCCCCAAGAGGGAGCATGTAGATCAGAAAGAGGAGGGGACCAAGGATGGATCCTTGGGGTACCCCGCAGGTAACCGGGTGAGAGTGGGAGGAGAAGCCGTTGTGCAGATGTACTGCTGGCGGTTTGTGAGATAGGACTCGAACCAGGCGAGTGCGGTCCCACTGAGATGGATGACGGAGGAAAGGCAGTGGAGGAGGATGGCGTGATCGACTGTGTAGAACGCGGCGGAGAGGTCCAGGAGGACAAGGAGGCAGAGAGAGCCCTGGTCACAGATAGAGAGGATGTCGTTTGTGACTTTCACAAGCGCAATCTCTGTACTGTGGGTGGAAACCGGACTGAAGGGGTTCAAAGAGGGAGTGGAAGGAGAGGTGTGCGTGAAGTTGATTGGCAACAACACGTTCTAGAACTTTTGAGAGGAAGGGCAGGTCAGAAATAGGGCAGTAATGGCTGGGGTTTGAGGGATCTAGGGAGGGTTTTTTGAGGAGGGGGGTGATGACAGCAGTTTTGAGGGGGGCAGGGACTGATCCGGAGGAGAGGGACTGGTTGATGGCGTCAGCCAATAATGGGCAGAGGAGGGGGAGCTGTGTGAACAGTAAGTTGGTGGAGAGGGGGTCGAGGCAGCAGGTGCTGGGTTTCATGGAGGTGATGGTAGGTTAGAGGGAGGAGGGATAGATGGGGAGGAAGGAATGTAGGTTGGGGGTGGTGGTAGGAGCAGATGATGGGGAGGGTGAGGAGAACAGAGAGGGCATGGTGGTGGGTGACAAGAAGCAGGTGGATGAGGCTGCTTGGTGGATGTTGTGAATTTTAGATGAAAAGAAGTCCATGACCTCCTCGCACTTGGCATTTGATATGAAGATTGAGGGGGCCTGAAGCAGCCAGAGGAGTAGGGGGTAAGACCAAGGGAGGCTTTGGAAATGAAGGCCACCCCGCTGCCACGTTGGTTTGGACAGGGGGTGTGGTGGAAGTTGTGGCCTGGAGGGGAGTCTTCCACTAGGGGGACAGGGTCATTGGGGGAGAGCCAGATTTCGGTGAGCCCAAGAATGTCAAGGTGCTCGTCCAGGATGAGGCCGTGGATGGTGAGGGCTTTGTTTGAGAGGGAACGGACGTTTTGGAGGGAAATGTGGGTGGGTTTGCTGGAGGGAGGGGAGTGAGGAGAGGGAGGAGAAAGTGATGCGGAGAGGATTTTGGGTTGTATAGGAGAGATGGTTGTGGAGAGTGGTGTGAGTGGAGAGTTGGAGAGGGTACGTATGAGGGAGAGGGAAGTTGGGTTTGCCTTAAGGAGGCGGTTTGAGCGGAGGGAGTAAGTGATGGAAACCCGTGGGGTTGCTGCTCTGGAACAGCCAGTGCCGGGAGCCACGATGGGCCCGGCGGAGGATGCCCAGGCTGGAGCAGAGGGAAGTGGTGATGCGGTCGAGGAGAGAAAGAAGGCGGAAAGGGAGGTGGTAGAGAAGGATAGAGGGGGAGTAGCGGATAGAGGGGGGTGGGAGGAGAGACATTTAGAGTGGAGGGGGAGGCTCGGGTCGGGGCGGCAGCCAAAATGTGCAAGCAGAGACCGGGAGCGAGCGATCAGTGGGATGGTATCAGCTCCACAGGCTCGGTCTCCCAGGTCATGGCAGTGGCAGCAGCTGCCAGGCCATTGTTGTTGTTGCTTTTTTTTTTAACTGACGTCACGTCGACGTCACTTTGTGAATTGAACAAGACCATGGAGGGCTTTGAAGGTGAGGATCAGGATCTTGAACTGTATCCTCTGTGTGATGGGAAGTCAGTGGAGTCAGGCGAGGGTGGGGGTGATAGGGTCACGGAACCTAGTGTGGGAGAGGACACGGGTGCAGAGCTCTGGATGATCTGCAGCCTGTGGAGGGAGGAGTTGGGGAAGCCGACAAGCAGTGAGTTTGCATAGTCAAGCCTTGATGTAATGAAAGCATGTATAAGGGTTTTGACGGTCTGTGGTATGAGACAGTGGCAGAACTAGGCGACATTGCGGAAGTGGGGGAAGGCAGAACTGTGAGGTAGAAAGGATAGTTGAAGGTCAAACAAGACCCAAGATTCTGGACTGGCTTAGTAAGGAAGACAAATCATGTGGCAGACTTTGTTCACAATGTGGTGGCCACTGAAATACATTTTATAGTAAGTGTAGCTGGGACGTTTCATCCCTGAGAAATAAAGACATCTGTGTGCGCGGATGTATATATTATATAACATATAATAAAGATGTAACGCAATTTGTGCAAGCTTTTCTTAGTCTACCTAAAGGTAGCAGAATCTTATAGTAGACCGTATGTCCAGGTGTTTTATGCCTCTTCACATTATATTTGTAAAAGCTGGCAGCAAAGAAGGTAGAGAAAGACTTTATATGAGAATTGACAGATACAGAGGCAGTAAGAAACTCATAGTTAATGGATATGACATGGCTACATTCCTTTAAAGCGATTTTGTCAGGTGAATGATTAACTTTGGCACTCTCACCTGCTGAAATGTCTTTAATCCAAAATGCCTCAAGAGTTCTCAGGTGCAGGACCTTCATAGGACCTTTAGCCCACACAGTCAATATAGTGTAAAGTACTATGCATGTAAATCATCATGAAAATCACACATTTTCTCATCATTTAGTACTACAATTGAACTGTATATATCAAAATATTAAAGAGTAATCCAAAAAAGCAAATACAACATGACCACTATGATTTGGAATCATTTTCATTTCAATTCACTGTCAATGGGACAAACTAATTGTAAAAGGGCAGGAAAATATATTAAATATACATTCAGAGTTGGGTCATGTCTGAGGCTAGCTTCTTTTTATGTAAAGTTGGAACATTTCTGCAACCCAAATTTATAAAAAAAATTAAATATTAAGATATTCAACTTGCTAAAAACCTAATTCTGCAATTAAGCTTTTTTCAAAATCATAAAACTTATAAGCTACTTCTCCAAATGTTCAATTTTATATATTTTTTGAGATATGATGCATCAATGTGTGCAATTGATTAAGGTTACAGATTAAATCTTGTTTTATACCGAAATACATATTTCTTTTAAAGGAATGTAGCCATGTCATGTTCATTAACTATGCTGTTAAGGGTTTAACATGCACATTGATAAACCTGGCCATCTCCCTGTCACTAATAAATTCATTTATTTGCATTCATGTACATGTCAGCTTCCTGTGGCTAATGTTACTATAAATGAGCATCAAACAGATTAAGTTGGCAGGCACTTGAATTATCTGATAATAAGAAAAAATGGGTTGCTTCATTTGCTCAAGCATTGATAACCATTAATATTAATATTAACGGGTCAGGGCGAAACGTTGCGCAACTTTCCTTACTGTTTACCTAGCAATAAGTAGGAACCCGTTTTTTAGCCGATTGGTGGATCACTTTCCTGGAGTAAGAATCCCTCCAAAAAATAATAAATAAAAATAATAATTTGGTCACTCAACCCACGGCTGTTTGTGGAACGCTGCTGCGAGTAATTGGCTGCCGCATGTAGCCCACAAAACAGTCAATCCACTTTACAGTATGTTCTGTGAAGCGCTTTGAGACATCTCAAAGACGTGATAAGCGCTATATCAAATATAAGGACTATTATTATTTATTATTATGCTAAAGTGTTTTTTCAGTCTTTTATCTAACATTACACATTTTGCAGTAGGATTTGCAATAATGAACCGGTTAACCCCTTGAGCAAATGTCAAAATAGGAAAGTGTCATTTTGTTTTCTGATAATTCTTCGTTTCCAATTGTTTAATGCATGTGGCGTGTTCTTCTTTTAAAAAAAAACCTATACAGGTGAAGATTTAAGTTTATGTACTGAAATCATGCTTGAAATTTAAGTTAGTGTTTGTTCAATAATTCAGTTTCATTTAATGCTTATGTAGAATTTTATAATGCAACAACAATTTTCATTTATATACAATCGAATTTACACTTATGGCGACTTTCACATCAGGAGATATCTCAAGTGCTATACAAAGCTAACTAAGCACCCAAGGTGAGGGAGGGGGGAACACCACACAATGGGGGGGGAGGGTGATGATAATGATGAAAAGCATTGTTGAAGAGATAGGTCTTAAGACGGGCTTTAAATGTGAGGAAAGCCCGGGAGTGGGGGTGGGGGTGGGCAGCGACACTCAGATAGAGAGAAGCAACAGAATCACTGAAAGCTCACTCACTGGTGGTGGGTGAATGGACAGGAACACGATACTAAAGAAAATTAAGGACATACAATATTTAATATGCATTACTTAAAAAAAGACAATAACAGGATTTTATATAGTATCGTACATTTGCTAATAAATAAGGCACAGACTGCTGGATTCATAGTGCTGCTAGATTCATAGTGCTGCTAGATTCATAGTGCTGCTAGCATTGCAACACTAATAGGTATTGGGAGGTAGTGGAATAGATCAGACTCTATAATGTGAGATTTGTTAGCCAACTGTTAGTTAAGTCAAGCCTTGACCTTCAGGGAGGAACTAGTCTATCATGGTGTTGACCTGTTCATGCCAGGTATTGAGTTCATGCTTGGAGAAGGTTTCCAGTTAAAATATGTGCCCAATTTCAGATTAATTCTCTTGTTTTGTTTTTAAACTAAAAAATGCAATTGTGCTCCAATTTTCTCCTCTGAAGGAGTTGATTCATGCTGGGTATAGTTTCATGGGAAGCCAGAGGAGTTTTGTGTTACTTTGCTCAAGTGGCCAAACATGCACTGTTTGCTATGTAACCAATCCAATTATTGAATTTATTAAGTATAATACAATTACTTTACATAACAGAGAGCATTAATTTGCTTCTGAAAGGAATGAGTTAGATTTCCAGAAATGGAGTAAAAGATGCACTATAACAAAGATTTTGTTTACACTCTTGGTACAACTGCCCAGCTTTGAAAAGAAAATACAAATAACTCATTATGACTTCTACAGGTTGGCTTCAACTCCAAACACTGTTACTGACAATAATAAACAATAATTATTTGTTTCATTTAGGAAATGTTTCACCTTTCACAGCACTGTTTTGGGTGAAGCCATGTACTAATGCAGCCATGACCCAAACCACTAGACTTAATGGCAACAATGAATGCTCCACTAAGTCTTAAACAGAAGCAATTCAAACAGTTGAAGCCAGAGTCCCCTGTTACAACCCACAATGTTCAGTTTTTCTATGTGAACTTGCAGTGAGAAGTGCTCATTGATATCATTGTTTGGGCTAACAGGCCAGGTTACTGTCAGTTTGGATGAGGACAATACAGTTAGTGAAGTTTTATTGGCAGAGGTATTGAGCCTCTCACTTAAGTCAGGTTTTAAGCCTGCAACCAATCTCACCAGTCCTTCAAGATTTATTGCACTTTTTAGATTTAGACCAGTCAGGTTTTAAGCCTGCAACCAATCTCAGTTTAAAGTCAAGGTTGAAGGATGCCAGATTGAAAGAGGAAAATAAATTCTTAATTTAAGTAAACCAAATGCAGATTTTCTCAATGCTACTGCTCACCTTTCGTCGTTCTTTGATTGAAAGTAATATTCTATTTAAGACTGATTTGGCCCACTCAAGAATGAGTCGTCTCTTGGAAAGAGGTTAAACTTATCTGTCCATTGCATTCTCTTTCAAAGTTTGGAACTGAAGACTCTGCCTTAACAATATTAAGGAACTCTGGTGCTGCTGGCAGAATCACTGGTTCTGCAATTCTTTCATAGTACAACCACACTACAGCACCTTTCGATTATCATAGACTCATACAGCACAGAAGGAGGCCATTCGACCCATTGTGTCTGTGCCGGCTCGTTGAAACGAACTATCCAAATGAATCCCTCTCTCCCATAGCCCTGCAAACTTGTACTTCCCAAATAATTATCTATTTCTCTCTTAAAAGCTGTTATCGAATCGGCTTCCACCACCCTTTCAGGTAATGCATTCCAGCATTATGTGGTGACATTCATACACTCTACATTTAAATCCACTCTTTACTGTAGATGTTACTTTAGTCTAAGTCCGAGTTTGTCAACATGCATTCGTAAATCCAGCACCCTGAATGGCTTGCAGAGAGGTAAGAAGCGGTTGCTTCAGCTCCTCACCTTCCAACTCAAGTAACAATCGCTCATTGGAAAGAGATGTGTGTCTGAGCTGTGGACAGGATTTTTTTTTCTTTGGTCAGCCGGATGTCTGACACATGCAGAAACCCATCACCATGCTTAAGAGTATCCAAACCAAGCTGAGATTTCCATGCATCCCACCTACACATGGAAATCCCATAGATAGATTGTTTGAAGGGAATGCGCACTCCCTCCTGGAGGGACCCATCCTGTTTACCTAATTCCAGAAAGTATTAGGCACAGGCTGGCAAGAGTCCATGAAATCTTTAATATCCACGGTAACAGGCAGACTATTCGGGACTTTAATTTAATGTCTCATCCGGAGGATGGCTCCTTCAATAATGTATTACTATCCTCAGCACTGTGTTGGAATGCCAGCCTAGACCATGAGCTCAAAGTCCCATCATGGGGCTAACAACCAGTGAAAGAAATGACAGGTATTTTGTGGAATCCTTTGTAACAGTGTGTGGGGATTGGAGAGAGATATCTGAATGCACAAAAAGGTAGGTTTTTAGAAAGATTTTGAAATCAGAAAGAGAGGGAACTGGGCAGAAGGATTAAGGGAGAATTGTAGAAAGCAAAGACAAAGTTGCTTAAAACCTTGCCCAATGTTAGTGGGACAGAGTTGAGAGACGAACAGGTGAGAGTTAGCAGAGTGCCGGGAGTGGGTAGGAGAGTAGTAGTGCAGAAGATCGCAGATCTACTGGTTATTCTACAACTGTTGAGAAAAGTGAATTCTATGATGACTATTGAGTCAAAAACAGATCTCAAACATGAACGTTTAATGTGGATATCCAGAAGGGCATCATGCTCTTCGATGCAATCTACTGTTGGGAGTGGAGTTTCAGCAGGTTGGTGAAACATACTTCTAGTTTACCAGGAGAAGTGCCCCTTGGATTCCTTAAACAATTATCCTGTTTAAAATCACAACTTTTTTTAAGGCTCCATAATCGTCTAAACTCACTTCAGGTTTGTATCCCGAAGCATGTAAGGGCTCCATATTTTGTTTTGGTTGGCCGGGTGTCTGACATGTGCGGAAACCCATCACTATGCTTAACAGTATCCAAACCAAGCTGAGATTTCCATGCATCCCACCTACACATGGAAATCCCATAGACAGATTGTTTGAATGGAATGCGCACTCTCTCCCTGGAGGGACCCATCCTGCTTACCTAATTCCAGAAAGTATTAGGCACAGGTTGGCAAGAGCCAAGACTTGGGGACCCCAGAGTGTGCGTTGGGGTACTGCTTGTGTCTAACCAGCTAAAACCGCATAGAGTGCCACTGTCAAGCACTCTGGGACACTACCCCACATGAAGGGCGCTATATAACTGTAAGTTTTTTTTGTTTTTGTAGTTTGCCATTGGAGTCCTGTAGCTCAGTGGTTAGAACACTTGCCTCGCAAGCGAGAGGATCTGGATTTGATTCCAGGCAGGGCAAAACGTTGGGCAAGTTTCCTTACTCAACATGCCTCTGTTTCCCCAGCAGTAAATAGGAAGCCGGTTGTTAGTCGATTGGTGTTCTGGGGTAATAATTTCTTCAAAAAAATAATAATAAATTGGTCACTCAATCCCTGTTTGTGGGACACTGCTATGCGCAATTGGCTTCCACGTTTCACGCAAAAATATACAATCAATTTACAGTATATTCTGTGAAGTGCTTTGAGACATCTCGAAGACGTGATAAGGTGCTATATCAAATGCAAGGATTATTGTTATTGATATTGCTGATCAGCAAGCTTTCCCGCTGCTTGCTTCCAGCTTGGACTACCCTAACCATTAGGGCTTTGGCTTGCAGGATTAACAGGAGCTAAGTGGGATGACTCTCTGCCCCAGTGACAGGTCTGCCCTTCCAGGTCCTGCTACGAGACAGGCTGACTGTGCTGTCATCAGCACTACGCTGGAATACAGTGGACCGACCTGACTCAGGAACCGGATTACCAAGACCACCACAGACGGATGGCTCGATTCCAACATCTGTTGTCAGCCATGTCACCTTGGAGCCAGTTCAGCTCCAAGGAAGCCCCACTGACGACACGAAGATGGTGGCAATGCTCTCAGACATTTCATGCTGAGCTGTGTTGCCCACCAGGAATATCGCAGAGAGATCCTGGCACCTACCATTCACCTAGCAAGGGCTCAAGGATTACGGCTTGTCGGACGTCAAATGACGACTATCTTCCGGGGGGGGGGGGGGTTGGCAGGTAAGTGGGGTCTCCTTGGAGCTGAAAATGTTTCCAAGGTGACATGTTTGGCAACAAAATGTCAGAACTGAGCCCACCCTCAGTGGTCTCGGTAGTCCAGTTCCTGAGCCATGCCATGCCGATCCGCAGTATTCTAGGGCACTGCTTATGACAGCACATCCAGTTTGGCTCATCAGCAAGACTTTGAAAGACAGACCAGTCACTTGGGGCAGGACTCTTTGCACTCAACTCCCACTAACCCCGCAAGCCAAAGCCCTAACAGGTGTGGTGGTCCTAGCTGGACAAGCAGCAAGAAAGCTTTCCCCTTCAGTGCTATCTACGGCAAGCTATGCACTTTTAGCTGGTTGGACTCCAGCAGTGCCCCATTGCACACTCCGGGGTCCCTAAGCCTTGGCAGTTGCCAATCCAAGCCTAATACTTTCTGGAATTAGGCAACCAGAATGCGTCCCTCCAGGAAGCGGATGTGCGTTCCATTCCAATAAACATTTCTGGGATAGCCTCTTATCACATCATCAAAACATCTCAAGCACTTTACAGGATTTACTGTAGTGTGTAATGATATATTTTGTAGGCAAACTTGACAGCCAATTTTAGTCATATTAATGTCCCACAACAGCCATGATGTGAATGACCATTTTTATTCTGGAGGATTATTGGCCAGGACACTGGGAGTAACTCATTTCTGTTTTTGATTATGCCAAGTGATATTTTATGTCCACCAGAGAAAGCAGACAAAACCTTGAGTCAACCCTCTGTGGGAGTCTTGGTAATCCAATTTCTGAACCAGGTGCATAAACAGTATTCCAAGGCACTACGAATGACACAACAGTATCAAGTTGGCAGGACTTGAAAGGACAGACCAGTCCCTGGGAACAGGGATACTTCCCACTCAGCTCCCATTAACCCTGCAAGCCAAATCTTTAATGGGAGGGTGATTTTTGCTGGTTGAATACAGCAGTAACCCAATGCACACTGTGGTGCCAAGACTTGCCTTTTGTCAACCTGCACTTAATATTCTCTGAAATTAGGTGAGCAGAGTTCATCCCTACAAGAAAAAAGAATATGCACTCTAATCCAGAATCAGGATGGGAGACAGGAAACTGTCTTAGCTGGCATACATGTGTGTAACTTGCCTGCCTCAGCAAAACCAAAATCCGTGGGTTCACTCAATTCCAATGTGCCACAGGCAAGCACATCACATTGCAGCCAGCTGTTCCAAATAGACTCCTCTTATCGCGCATTCGTGAATATTTCATGTGCCGTTATCTTTAGAAGCAAGCACCATGGACTTCCAATATAGTTTGAGCTATTTGTCCAACTTTAAGAAACATATAAATTCCTTACAAATATATGCATGCTGTGGGCACCTGATATTTTTTCAATAAAGCTTCCCCTGAGATTTTATAACCACATTTATGAAAACTCTTGACATAATTTAACACATCTGTATTTTACTTTGTATAAACACATGCATTCCATCTGTATATTTTGAAAATTCTTAAGATGGAATGCACTGGGCTTCACACTTTCAATCAAAGGAAGATTTTCTCTTTGCATAATGGATCACATATTGATTTTTATTAAAAACTCTCCATACAGCCAGTATCCACTATAAATTTTGTTAAAGAAAATATGATAATCTTTTGCCTTATTTTTGTCTCCAGATACCACTGGTTTCAAGCATACCTTCATCTTCAGCATTTGTCTGGTTCTCCCTATGACTACTGTTAATGCTAATTAAATTGGACAACCAGATGTGCGAGGAGGGTGGATTGGGGAAAGGTGTATTAGCCCCATTAGTTTTATCTTTTGTGTGAGTTGGAAAACACTTAATGCACAGTCACTCAACGGAGGGCTAGGAAACCTTATTCCTGGGATGGGAAAAAAATGCCATGAAAAGAGAGCTGATTCTGTACTTATTTCAAAGATGTACTTGACCATTAGATTAGACTGGTATACGTTTCAAAATCTTAATGGCTCACTTGTTTTATTTCAAA
Organism: Callorhinchus milii; assembly: GCF_018977255.1. Lineage (NCBI taxonomy): Eukaryota > Metazoa > Chordata > Chondrichthyes > Chimaeriformes > Callorhinchidae > Callorhinchus > Callorhinchus milii. The sequence continues at coordinate 81,397,956 of NW_024704743.1, forward strand.
CTCATCTCAAGTGCTGTAAAGCAGGAAACATAAATCAAGTTTCCCGCTCCACATTGGCTTACTTCTGGGAGAAAACTAACTTTGGTCTTGGCACCCAGTCAAAAGAGTATCATACTTGTGCATAATTTTGGTGTCAGGTTTGATCCACAGCTGTCCTTCCTATCCCACATCTAGTCCCTGGCCACGACCACTTTCCTCCACTTCCGTTACATTGCCCACCTCTGACCATATTTCACACCCAATGCAGGCCAAACCCTGATTCATGCTTTCATCACCTCCCACCTCGATTATTCCAATTAATTCAAAACTATACCTGCACCAAACTACATACCCTCATCCCCCAGCCCTTGCTAGGCTACACAGGCTCCTGTTACTAACGGATCGACCAAGTTCCTTGCACCCATTTATAACTACTTCATGCCCTGGCACCTTCTTACCTTTCTGACCTGCCTACTCCCCATTCCACTACCCTCTGCTTCCACTCTGCTGGCTCTAATCTCCTTGTTCTCTCTGCTCCACTATTGGCAGCCGTGCTTTGAGACACTATGCCCCGAAACGTAATATATGTAAACAGTTTAAAATGTTGGCTGGAACCACCTATTCTGCACCCAAAGCTTTAGATGAAGATTGATAGTTAACTCAATGGGGCCTAACTCGGTCCAAATGAGAAATTCCCCAAGTATAGGCCATGAATAAGCCAGATGTGGGAGGGAGATCGGCTGATCCCCCTCCTACCACTGTATCCCAAAATCAACCTCTGTGAAGCTGGGCAGTTCACTCAACTTCCAGCTGGCAGCTGCTGCCTTCAACTACCAGCCATGGTGTCGTGAGGGCAGGTCAGCAGCACAAAGCCAAACAATTTAATCAGTTACATCCTTAGGAAGTGTCTAAATGTAAAACACTTTAAAAGGTAACACTATGTAATCATAAATTTAGATGTTAAAACTGAACTCCCTAACTCGGCCAACTGTCCTTAGAACAAGATCCAAAATAATTAAGACGGATGTAAAAATATAAGCCTGTTGCAAAATATGGTTTTGAGAAAAATGTTTTTTGAAATGCATAATTTGTTCCAGTTTGATATTATGAAAGACTTGCTTAACTCCAGTAGCTCAAGACATAGCCCCATGAGAGTTGGAATCTTGCCTGTTAATCTCAGCTCGTTTCTGATACTGAACCTAAATTACCTATATTGGGTATGTTTTACTGAATTTGACCTGAATCAATACTCTAGATGAAATGACTCATGATTAGCACAGTGCTACACCTCAGGGAAAGATAAATATGAATTTCTGTCTCCTCTTCCATGAAAACGATACCTTCTGCCAACCAATATGGCATGGCACTGAGAATAGATGTGGAGTCTTCTGGAGCTCCACTGAAAGAAGGCTGTGCAAGTGTGAAGAAAGCAGAGACAAATACTTCATTGGCACCCAAGCTGCGGGTACCAACCAATGGGCTTTGGAATGTCCTCCTTTGGATGAGGGGGGAAAGATGTCCAGAAGTGAGGTTAAAGAGGAAGGTCTTAAAGTGGACTTTGACAGAGGTGAGGGAAGGGATGAGTCAAAGAGACTTTGGATGGAGTTCCTGAGAGTGGTCTGGTAGGTGGGGTGCAGGATGTGAAGCAGGCCAGTGCCCACTGAGTGGAGTTAGCAGCTGGGTTGGAAAGGTTTGAGGAGGTTGCAGAATTAGGGCAGGGCAAGACTATGGAGGGATTTAAAGATTAGGACGAGGATCTTGAAATCCATCTACAGGAAAATGGGGAGTCAGTGGAGTTGGGCGAGGATGGGGGTAATAGGCTCACGGAATCTAGGTGCGGGAAAGGACACAAACTGCAGATTTCTGGATGGTATCTGGCAAGCGGAGAGTTGGTGTTGTCTAGCCTGGAGTGTAATGAAAACATGGATAAGGATCTTGGTCGCCTGAAGAGAGATGTAGTTGCCGAGGTGGACCATTTTATGTAAGTGGTAAAAAGCTGAGCGGATTTCATATAGAGCATAGATAGTTTGGGACATATGTGCATTCGACCGCAAGGAAGGTGGAAGGCGAACTACATGGACCTTGGTCTTTTTTCGTCTTGCATTTCCTATGTTCTTATGGATCAGAGCATGAATGCGAGGTTTAAAAGATTGTTGCGAATCGATCAAAACACTGAGGTTTCCCACAGACTCCACAAAGTGCATCCAAGTAGTTAGATGCTGTCAGTGCCTGAAGTTCCAGCTGTTCTTTCATTTTAATATTAAAGTAATTTGCCTCATGTAAAATACAGACAACTAATTGTTTTTATGCTGTACAGAACTTTGCGTCGCATATTAGTGTTTGTAACTCACCGACAATACAGAACATGGAAAAGTAAATCCTGCTTCTAATAGCAGGAGCAAGTCAAGTTTAAAGATCGCCTGAAACAGTGAGCATAGCTGTAGCAAGGTTTTAAGATGATGCCAAATCAGTTTTAAATGACATTAGGTAGTAACAACATTGCAAACACAAAGGACCAGTTTAAAAGTTGTGTAATTTTTAGAAGAGGCTGGATAGATTTTTTTTAAAATAAACTATTAGTCCGTGGAGTCCTGTAGCTCAGTGGTTAGAGCACTCGCTTTGCAAGTGAGAGACCTGAGTTCAATTCCAGGCAGGGCGAAACCTTGGGCAAGTTTCCTTACTCCACACGCCTAATAATAATCCCTCCAAAACAAAAACAATAATAAATTGGTCATTTTCAATCTACGACTGTTTGTGGGACATTGCTGTGCGCAATTGGCTGCCGCGTTCGCCCACAAATATACAGTCAATTCACTTTACAGTCTATTCTGTGAAGCGCTTTGGGACGTCCTCCCGACGTGAAAAGCGCTATATCAAATGCAAGGATTATTATTATTATTATTATTATTCTGAAGATCGTTTTGTGAATTAAAGGAGATTGGAAAACATTTTCTTTATACACACGATGAATAGAAAGTGGAATTCTCTTATCACAAATTTGTTGAAGCAGAGTCCCCAAATTCTTTTAAGAGAATCAGACCTATGCTCGAAGACGAGAAATAATAAAGGGCAAGAGCAGGAATGTGGGATTAGGTTAGGTAACTCTTAGGGAGAAAAACACCAGTGCAGACGTGATGGGCTAAATAATAATAAAAATAATAATAATCCATGCATTTGATATAGCACTTTTCACATCTTCTAGACGTCTCAAAGCGCTTCACAGAATATGCTGTAAAGTGAAGTGACTGTATATTTGTGGGCGAAACGCGACAGCCAATTGCGCATGGTTTCTGCTTTGCAACATTCTATGATTCTACATGATGCCGACAGTCTAAATAATCACAAACCTCTGCTGTCAGATTGTAATTGTTGATGCCCCAAATTAAGTCACTTCATGCAAGGATTATTATTATTTACTCTGGTGAACATGACGACAAATATTGATGGTTCCGAAACCAATGGAACAATCCTGAGTATCTATCTCTGCACCAAAATCTCATGCATATTATACTTTAGTGCTGCTGCTTTCTATATTGCAGCTCTAAAAGGCACACTGCAGTCAATTGTCCCACCAGTTTTAAAGAGAAATGACTTAATTGGAACAAGCTCTGACAGGCATTGAGAGCGGGAAGCAATTTAATATAAGGGTTTGGAAAAATAGTTGCTAGTGAATAAGAATTCCTGAGACAAAATTACAGGAATGATGGGCAAATTGACTTTTTTAAAAAAAACTTAAGCATAAAATAGTGAGATATAATTCATTTCTGAAATGGCTCTTCATGCTGACACAAAACTCTTTCCATCACGCCATTTCTTTAAATCTGATTGTCTGTAATGCAGCCTACCAGACACCATGAATTATTTGGTTTGAATCCCGAGCCAAATTGTAGTACCCCCAACTACTGCCTTGTCTGAGACCAGCTAACTCAACACAGACCAGAGATTCAATCCTGTGACTGTTTTGGTGTGTGTAGCACAGTGGTATAGGTCACTCAGGGAACTTTTAACAATTTTCCCCATTGCAGCACACAAATAAATGACAGAAACAGCAATCATATGGTCACAAATCACATTAATCTGAAATGTATCATTACTTTGTTCCCAATTCCACTATTAACAAGATCCAAATGATTCAAAACACTGCTGCCCATGTCCTCATCTGTACCATTCTCCGCAACTTTTTTTTATTTGATAATGATCTTACGTTCCTGCCCTCTGGTACTGAATTCTACAAATCAGCTTCCCACCAGGCAGTTGTAATATTTCATTGAAATATTTCCCTGAAAAAGTTCCCTGAGTGACCTATACCACTGTGCTACACACACCAAAAAAGTCACAGGATTGAATCTTTGGTCTGTGTTGAGTGTGTGTCATTTTACACCATTTGAACTTTTCCTACCATCTATTCTTTCCTTTGCAGAACAAGTCTTATTTTGGATTCCACTTCAACAGATTTAATCAGGAGCCAAATATTTTGTATTGTATGAGCAGATTTAAAAAATAATCCTCCCCCTCCCCGTTATGACTCATGTATTTCATGATGTGACATTTAGCAATCTTTTTCACAAATGCAATGCCAATGCATATCGTAAAAAAAAACTTAGGCTTGTTGCTCTTGAATAAAAGCACTATCTAAAGGAACAAGGCTAGCATTCCATTGAACGCAATCCAGTTTCAGTTTAGCAGCTTTTTGTTATTACTCGTTTTTACAACATGTAAGAAAAGTGCAATTTATTTCAAAAATGTCCCCCCAAATTTATAATAAGTAGCATACATAGCAAAACAAACTGGAGCTGGGAACTGAAGAGTGGCTTGTGCCGACGTGACAAGCAGATAACTTTAAGGTCCTTGTGAACAATTTTCATAGGCATGTAATGAACATTGTAATCAAACATCTGGCCAGCACAGTGCAACCTCTAATCTTGCCGGACATTGTGTTTAGTTTTTGTCTTTTAATTTTATATTAGACATTTTTGAGTGCTTAGAAAATTGTGGGTTTCGAGCAAGATTCATTACACTTCTAGGTGAGATTGTATTTTATTTGAATAAGTATCTTTAGGGTTTTCTATTGAACACCTGGTTACTTCTGAACGCGATGGAGTTGAACAATAAGACCACTGAATCAGCCTTTTTCGTAAATTCTAAGTTTGACAGGAGTCTAATTTTAATTTTAATGCTATGCAGGAAAACCTAATGCAATACAATCATATGTATAGGAGGAAATAAATACTTCTGTTCTGAGATTGAGAACTGAGAAATTAATTTTATACAATTGACTATAGCAATACGGACAAATACAATGAGGTTAGTAACTCACTGTTTTGGAATAGAGGACAGAAATAATTCTGCTGTATGTGCAACGATATCATGCGAACTATATGTGCTATTAATAAATAAGTAGTTCAGCTTTTAAGGAATCTTAAGGCAAGAGATGAAAGTTCATTGCTTTTTTCCAAATTTTCTCCTGCAAAGGAAAAAATGTACGGTGGAAAAAGTTCTCCAACTTTTGAGTAGGTTCAGCAGCAACTAACCAATTTTTTGGGGGGGTGGGGGAAGGCAACTGACTGTCTGATACATGTGGAAACCAATCACTATAGTAAGAGCATCCAACCAAGACAGAGTTCCACATTCATAGGGCTTTGGTTTGCAGATTAATGGAGCTGAATGGGAAGAGTCTCTTCTCTCAGTGACTGGTCTGCCCCTCTAAGACTTGCTGATGATGCAGGCTGGCTGGTCTGTCAACAGCAGTGCCCTGGAGTACTGTGGACCCTGTCTGGCTCAGGAACTGGACTACCAAGACTGCCACAGAGGATTAACTCAAATCCGGCATTCTGTTGTCAAGTATATCATCTTGAAGTCAGCTCAGCCCTAAGAAGACCTCACTTACTTCCTCCCAAAACTGTTGGTCAATTAATTTATGTTATCTGCAACGCTATAAAAGTTATCTTGCAGGTGTTTTGCCCACAAAATATACGGTCAATTCACTTTACAGTCTATTCTGTGAAGCGCTTTGAGACGTCGAGAAAACATGAAAAGCGCTATATCAAATGCAAGGATTATTATTATTATTATTTGTCTTGAGGCATTTCATGTATAACATTGGACATAATTAATGCTGCAGGACATTGTTAGACAATAACAAATGCAATAAAACAATAATGTTTGGCCACTGCAGAAGCAGCAGCTCGGAATTAAGTTTAAATTAAGATCCCCGATTTCACATTATTTTATGATACACTGTCTAAAAATCCTAACAGTTAGTACGATATGGTTCATTAGTTCTCCAGTTTCCTGTCTCCCAGCCCTCCCTGGTAAAAGTAAATAAATATTTCAACAATACGGTGCCAGCTAATAAATTAGTATTAAATTCACAATCGCAAATAGATGGGTCCCCATGGACCTACAGTACTGTACTGAATGGCATATTCTGCACATCTTCACATCTTGTAGCTATAATTCAGACACATTCATTTCCAGATGTTTCCTTTGGTTGTGAAATAAAAGGATGTTTGCATTTGCCAAAGCTAAACTCACACAACCTTTAATACTATAGGAATATCAGATTCTGGAATTGGATTTTACAGGGGAAAGCAATTTCTTTTTCTTTATGAAAAGGCTGTATCAGGAACACAGCTGTCAAATCTGATTTATTTGAAAAGCTGAAGGTGAAAAGCTGATTATTAGCAGAGCAGTAAATCATTCCCCTTTATGACTCAGTGAGGAAGAAGTATAAACACAGCAACCTCCAGTGCAACACTAAAGTCAGTACTCAGAAACACAAAATCCGGTTATTCAACACAGAATGTTATTGTTCTGAGGCAAATCCAGGGTAAAGCCCAAGTGAAAGTCAATATTTAAAAGCAGTGAAACATGCAGTTTTGTAGAGTAATACAATCTACTGAAAGGATCTGTCCTACTTACGGTGTCCACAGTCTCGGAAAAGCATTAACCTCCTCTTGAGTGTACTCATTCAACTTTTTCGGCACTTGGCGAGGCTGTGAAAGTTCTTCTACCAGATTCTTAAGAATTTCATCTGGAATTACCTAATGAATAGAAATATATACAATCAGACTATGTTGATTTGCTGACACGTTATGTCAGATCTGTTCATGTTTTAAAATACTTCAATACACATTACACTGCTGACATTCTTCCAGGCAGTCAAGGATTAAAAACTCGGCCACTGAGAGACACTGACTGATTTTGTTTCCTCAATTTAAATGACATAAATAAACAGTGAATGGTGAAATAACTAGTAAGCAGCTTTATCCCCTGGTGGATCCACCAATTACAAGTGGACATAACATTAAAATTAGGATTGAATCAAGAAAAAATTCTTCTCACATTTACTTTGAATATCAAAACCAGAGTCTGGGCTCAATATATGAAATAAGTATCTATCCATGCCTTTATCCCAATCTACCCCGTGATTCACTCCAGTCCCATTTGCTGGATGAAGTGTCAGTTGAGGGATTTAAGAAAAAAATGGATAGATACTGAGGGAAGTAAAACACATAAAAGGATATAGATATCCTCTTCAATATCTATATGCTTCCTCATCCACAGACATGGGGTCAAGTTCCACATGTATGTGGATGACACCCAATTGTACCTCTCTGCCTCCACTATTGACTCCAGGACCACTGCTGTGCTGACAGAATGTCTGTCAGACATCAAGTCCTGGATGAGAGCTAACTTTCTTCAGTTGAACGTCAACAAGACCGAGGCTCACCTGATTGGCTCCCATCAGCGCCTCCTCACCTCAGGCGCAGACAGCATCACCATCCATGGTTGCCCATTCCACCTCACTGAGCCAGTCTGGAACCTTGGGGTCTTATTTGACCCTCAACTGTCCTTTCTACCCCACATCTGTGCCATGACCCACTCTGCCTTCCCGCACCTCTGCAACATTGCCCGGCTCCGACCCTGTCGCAGGGCGCCAAAACCCTCAAACACGCTTCATTACATCGAGGCTCGATTATACAAACTCACTGCTTGTCGGCGTCCACAACTCCTTCCTCCACAGGCTCCAGATCATTCAGAACTCTGCAGCCCGTGTCCTCTCGCACACTAGGCTCCGCGACCCTATCACCCCCATTCTTGCCCAACCCCACTGGCTTCCCTTCACACAGGGGATACAGTTCAAGATCCTGGTCCTCATCTTCAAAACAGGGATTCTTCCCACTTGATTTTCAATAACTATGCAATCCAAAGCCTAAGGAATCGATGATCCTAACTGGACAAACAGTAGGAAGCTTGCCATAGCGCTCTCAATGGCAAGCGATTCGGTTTTAGTTGGTTATGGATTTCATGCCACATAGCACTTCTTTTGCTGTTTTCCTGACTGAGGCTTTTTCAAACCCATTCTTTTGACTCCAGAGCTCCATTTCTGGGACAAAAGAATAGAGTCTTGTAAAAAACAGTTATGGCTTTAATATTGTAAGTGTCAGAGGCCATATTATAGCCGATATCCAAATAGAACTCAGCGTAAGTGAGCCCAAAATTATAACAGTAAAACTTTTGTTGAAATGAAAGTGATTTGTTTTCGCATAGGGGACTGCATGCAGTGTAGAACAACATGCATTAGCTCTGCTCAAGTAATCTCTCATTTATTTTGGAAGGTGCCCAAAAAGATAGATAAAACAGGCTTCTACTACTGCCTTGATCAAAGTAGTAAAAAAATGCACAAATGAACAAACTTAATTACAAGTTAATTACAAATTAATATAATAATTTATTGTCTGGTTTTCTCTCCTCCTCTCAAGGTAGCTATATGAGCTAGGATGTACAATAAACATGGGCAAAATTGACTGCCAGTCACAGGTACAACTGATGCACACCAGATGTATGGGCTAAGATTGTTCTGTGCAATCCAGTTTCATTCAGCAGCACACTTACTGTGAATTTTGATGCCAGATTCTTGTAATTTTTGCCTTTTGTGCTTCTGAGATAGAAGTGTTTCCGTATACTGGTTCTATTTTATTTTTTCATCCTCCATAATCTAGAATGTTCTTACTACATCATCTGGACTAATCTGTCGGGTTGATAACTGCTTTCTTTCATGTAAACTCAATACTGAATTTTATATGTCCTTGCCGCTTCAAAAAGGCATAGATTGAAATACAGAACATCAGTTGTTAATAATAATACTTGCATTTTGATATGGTGCCTTAAAGCACTTCACAACATTTACTGTAATGTGCAGCGATTATATTTGTCGCAGTCAATTTTGCACAGAGCAAAGATCCACCAACAGTCACTAAGTGAATGAGCAATTTTATCTGGGGGATTGCTGATCACGACATGGAAGAAACTCCCTTCTATTCCCAAGTAGTGCCATGGGATCCTTAGTGGCCATCTGAACAGACAGACTTTTCTTACACTATATCAGCAGCTACATTTAATTAAAAAAAGAATGGATATTATACAAACAGTTACAAACAAAACACCAGAAACAGAAAACATTGAATCTGATATCAGCACTAAACTAGGAAGCAACAAACTGTATTGAAGGGTTTAATTTACTCTATGAAGGTAGAACAGAACTTCAGAAACATCAGTTCTAATACAGTTAAAAAAAAGGCTTTCTTTTCCTTCAATCATGTAACATGATTCCCACCCATTGATAAATGCTGTCTGAGTTCCAGTAGAGTGGTTCTACTAACCACTCATCATCTTACAAAACTGAACTGGTTTACTGGCAAATGTCCTTGGCTGTGTATCATTCACCTTCCGATATCTCTCTTCTCCTGTATAAGGATGTAATGTTCTGGAAGCCAGAACTTGTCTGCCAGTTGTCGTCTATTTAATATTGGATGTCTACCATAATTGTTACAACAATTTGCATTTATATAGCGCTGCTCAAAGCAGGGTAGTGTCCCAGAGAAAAGGAATTTTATTTGAAGGAATGTTCATTTTATGCTCATATTGCAAGATGTATTAACAATCACATGCTTAGACAAGCTGTACTAGAAATCAAACAAGGGCACCCATTATATATATGGTTATAAATGATGGAGTTTGTGATCTGACACACTCAGAAATTGAAAGCACAAATTAAGACCTGAAGCAGACATTTCGAAGGTAAACAACAACAAAACATCATCTTAAATCGTTGCTATTAGAAACAAGGCCTTTTCAACTTGCTAGGGCTTGCAAGTAATTTACGGAGTTTACAGATCAAAAGGAAAGCAACATAACTAATTGTAACTGAGAAATCAGGGAATCTTTGTTCTTGTCAAAGAGATTACTTTTGATTCATCGTATGTTTCTAGCAGCGTCTTTTCTTGAAGGAGGCAGGTCTTCTGTCTTTGAGGTCCTAAGTGCTTTTCATAACTTTTTAAATCCTTTGGATTGCTGCATGGAGACTGGTGACTGAACAAGCTCCTACCTAACCGTTCATCTTTCACTTGCTCCCAATTGTGCAGTTGAATATTTTTTATTTTTATTTTCACTTTGGGCTTATCTTAGTGCAACATAACTGGAGAGGACTGATGTATATGAGTGAGCTCTAATGTTGGGAGGACAGAAACCTCAGAAAGCAAGGCTAGCTGCTAAGTTACATAGTGACAACACTTCTTAATTGACTCCATGTCTGTCCATAAATCAATTTTGAGCAAAAGAGACTGAACAAGTTAAAATAAAATTTTATATATCTACTGATACACAATTTGAGGAGTCTTGTAGCTCAGTGGTTAGAGCACTCGCCTTGCAAGCGAGAGACCTGGGTTCAATTCCCGGCAGGGCGAACCTTGGACAAGTTTCCTTACTCCACACGCCTGATAATAATCCCTCAAGAAAAAAAATGTAATAAAATTGGTTACTTCAATCTACGACTGTTTGTGGGACACTGCTGTGCGCTACTGGCTGTTGTGTTTCGCCCACAAATATGCACTCAATTCACTTTACAGCATATTCTGTGAAGCTCTTTGAGACATCTAGAAAATGTGAAAAGTGCTATATCAAATGCAATTATTATTATTATTACTACTACTACTGTGCACTAACAGCCTAACCAAAACTTGAAGGCAAATGAATCACAAATTAAAAAGTGCAGAATTTTAAACTAGTCTTTTTCTGAATCTAATGTTCTGGCAGTGAGAACTGCTGTCTTCTGTACCGGTTTTCTTCTATTTGAAATTACGTGTCCACCACAATTTGTATTTAAGGAATATTCAGTGTCAGCTCATTGAGATTCATTGAGCTGGTACTGCTTTAAATCAAGGCTCATTTTACTAACTGATCAAAGATCAGCTTACATTTGCCACATCCACACTATAAGTCTGCTTCCACTCATTGCAACCATTTGTTGCTCATGACAGTGAATGTAAATATTAAGGAGCCTTTCATAACTATGCCTGGTGTGAGAAATAGAAATGTCACATTGGTGCTCTTTTCTAAGAGGTTTCTCGTCTGGATTGTGTTTTTTTAGCACACCTTGGGCTTCATCCTGTAGCTCAGTGATTAGAGCACTTGCCTTGCAAGTGAGAGGTTTGGGTTCAATTCCAAGCAGGGCGAAATGTTGGGCAAGTTTCCTTACTCCACACTCCTCTGTTTACCTAGCACTAAGTAGTTGTTAGTCGATTGGCGGATCACTTTTCCGGCGGTAATAATTCCTTAAAAAAAACATTTGGTCACTGAATCCACGACTGTTTGTGAAACACTGCTGTGCGCAATTGGCTGCCTCATCTCGCCCATAAAATATACAGTATATTCTCTAAAGTGCTTTGAGGCGTCTCAAAGATGTGGTAAGGCGCTACATCAAATGCAAGGATTATTATTATTATCCCATATATAATCCATTCGACACTTGACCTGGTATCTTTGATGACACCACTGGATGCAAAAAGGGGAAAAGTGCTCCACTTCGTAAAACAGAATCCCAACAAAATAAATTGAGGCTGTACCAATTAGTTCCTTGAAACATGACTGGATAAATTTCTGGTTGGGAATGGTCTTGGCAGGAATTTCAATAAGGTGCAGATTAGAATCAACAAATACACCAAGAGTCAAAATGTTACTGGGCACTGAGGGAATGGGCTAATGTGGCTGTGGGGGACAGCAGGCCAAGGTTCAATAGTCAATATGGATGTATATTCTGGAGGTTTTGCTCGATTATCTTTAGGTATCATGCATTATCCTTGCAGAACTTATCTCCAGGAGACAGAGTAAGTAAATTCTGTAATAAGATAGGATTTTGCATGGATAGAATAGGGGCTTGTTGCAGATTTTGTTTTTAAAAAACAGGTGTCTGACACATGTAGAAACCCGTCAGTATGGTTAAAAGTTCAAACCAGACTATTGGAAGTTCCACATTTGTATGGAATGTTCCATGTGTGTGGACTCAACCTGCTAATCTAATCCTGGAAAAGTATTATGCACAGGCTGGTGAGAACCATGGTTTGGGGATCCTAGAGTGTGCACTGGGGTACTGCTTCAGTTTAACCAGTTAAAACCCCACGGCCTGCATGTAAAACACTGACTGGCAAGTTTCTTGCTGTTTGTTCAGCTAGGACTGGCCTACACTTCAGGGTTTTGTGTTCCAGGGTTAACAGGAACCGAGTGGGAAGATTCTCTGCTGTTGAATCTCATTGTAGGTCCACTGCTTTAGGTACTGCTGCAACCAAGGCTCTCTGGTCTGTCATAAAAATTGCCTTGGAGTACCACAGCTATCCCTGGCTCAGGAACTGGACTACTAAAAGTTCCACCGCGAGTCAACCTGAATCTGATTTCCTGGAATGTCACCTTGGAGCCAGAGCTCATCCCTAAAGAGACCCTGCTTACTCAACCCCTCCCCTCCACAAGAAGATAGTCACTCGGGGAGAAAGATGATGATTTCAATGGGCTTGAAAAAGCACTGTTAAAAATAAATAGTAATATTACTGGGAGCTCACCATCAGATAAAGCTCCATTGCAAAGTACCCTAATTGAAAGACTTCAGATCTGACCTGAGCTCTCATTATAACTGAGAACTTGCTAGTATATGACGTATATGGAGTTCGGTGTGACATCCATCGAGTTCCCTATATGAGGTACCCTATCCATTCCAAAACACTTTTATGGCACCTTCTCCATTTACACTACATTTTTCTCCTTTTAAGCTCCTTTTCGGCCCATTTGTAAGAAAATAATGGCACTTTCTCTAACAATTAAAAGTGTTGCACGAATCAGAAAGGTGATTTGAGGAGAAAGAATAAAAATAAAGTCAATCATGTCTACAAGTGGATGAATTGAACATATTGAGTCTTGGCAAGAAGAGTTTTATTCCTCTTGGCATCAGATTTAAAAAGGGGATTGAACCAGATGGCTGGTGACCCAAGCGTTCATCCAGATCTTTATTTCAAAACAATTATGTGCAGGAATGAATTGTTAAATCTCTCCAAAACAGTCATTATTTTAAAGATTGCATCAGTCTCAACACTATGTTACCCTTGGATGAAACCAACTAATCTATAGAAGAGAAATCTCTTGATTATATAGGTGATTGAACAATAAAAAGTGTTGGCAGTCTCTATGTTAGATTTTTCCTATATTCAGTACTTGCAAGCGCTTTGCAAGCGAGAGACCTGAGTTCATTTCCAGGCAGGACGAAACCTTGGGCAAGTTTCCTTACTCCACACAGAGCCTAATAATAATCCCTCCAAAACCAAAAACAATAATAAATTGGTCATTTTCAATCCACGACTGTTTGTGGGACATTGCTGTGCGCAATTGGCTGCCGCGTTCGCCCACAAATATACAGTCAATTCACTTTACAGTGTGTTCTGTGAAGCGCTTTGGGACGTCCTCCCGACGTGAAAAGCGCTATATCAAATGCAAGGATTAATTTTTTAATCCGAAAAAGTACACGTCTCAATAGATAAAACGACACTAGGTATAAAATGGCCTAAAGGTGTGCTTGTCGTTTGTACAATTCAGTAGCATAAAAATGCTCTTCTATTTTATAAAAAATAATTCTTGCATTTGATATAGCTGTTTTAATGTCAAAACGGCTCAAAGTATTTTATAGGCAACTTACCAACAAATACACAGTCATCACCCTTGACAGTAATTACTTATAAAGCACTTTCAGACTTTGACGTTATAGGTGCCAGCTCTGAAAGATCTATCCATTTAGACCCACTTTTATCTTCTCCCCCAATTTATATATATTTTATATTTTTCTTTATCAAATATTTGTCCATTCCATTTTAAGTAGCTCCTTGGAGGGAGGTAAGCGGGGTCTCCTTGGAGCTGAAGTGGCTCCAAGGTGACATGTTTGGCAAAGGAATATCGGAATCGAGCCAGCCATCTGTGGTGTTCTCGGTAGTCTGATTCCTGAGCCAGGCCAGTCCGCAGTATTTCCAGGCACTGCTAATAACAGCCTGGCTTAGGGGCAGGAATTGGAAGGACAGAACAATCATTGGGAACAGAGAATTTTCCACCTCAGATACTATTAACCCTGCAAGCCAAAGCCCTAACGGGCAGGGTGGCCCTAGCTGGACAAGCAGTGGGAAAGCTTACCAGATCAATGGCAAGCTATGCGGTTTTAGTTGGTTGGACTCCAGCAGTATCCCAACACACACCGTGGGGTCCCGAAGCCTTGGCTCTTGCCAACCCGTGCCTAATATTTTTCAGAATTAAGTAAGCAGGATGGGTCCCTCCAGAGAGTGTGAATTCCATTCCAACTATCTATCACTGTATTTTCTGTGTGTAGCTGGGATGTATGGAATTCTCAGCTTGGTTTGGATACTCTTAAGCATGGTGATAGGTTTCCTCATGCATCAGATACCCGGCTGACCAAAAAAAACACTTTTATGGATTCTGCTTCAACCACTGGTTTTGGTAGAGAATTCCTGGGCAGAAATTCCACCTGGGTCTAGATTTATTCCACTTATTTTAATTTTGATGCTGGTTTTCTGTAAGTTCTTTAAAGGGTGATGCTGGAAGTGATTTTGGTGGTGACCTGATGAACTGGAAGAAGACCCTTGTTTATACGTAGAAGTGAAATAAGTCCTGAAAAGTCTGAACATTTTTAGTTGCATGCAACGTAATATGGAACAGTGTACGATTTTATCCGATTACAACAGTGATCTGGCTGTACGAGGTGATCACTGGTATGGTTAATCACAGGATTAGAGAATGAGAGACATATAAGAATAGTCATAGAGTCAGACTTAGAAAATTGATAGTCAGAAAGGCAGAGAGTCAGAAAGAGAGGCAGAACCACTGTATAGTGGTGGGGTAGGGGGGAGAAGAAGAGCTGTCACTTTGTGGGGAGAGACTTAATATAAAGATAGAAACAGAGAAAATAAAAAGGCTGATCCCGTGTGCACGCATTAAGCGCTCCGGGACGCTACCCCGTGTGAAGGGCACTATATAAATGCAAGTTGTTGTTGTATGGACAGCCAATCTCTTGCTGTGAGGCTTTGATTAGTACCGTACAATTTATTCTGTGTGATACCCAGATACCTGCTTTATCTGCATAATAATAATAATAATAATCGTTGCATTTGATATAGCGCTTTTCACGTCAGGAGGACGTCCCAAAGCGCTTCACAGAACACACTGTAAAGTGAATTGACTATATTTGTGGGCGAACGCGGCAGCCAATTGCGCACAGCAATGTCCCACAAACAGTCGTGGATTGAAGTGACCAATTTATTATTGTTTTTGGTTTTGGAGGGATTATTATTAGGCGTTTGGAGTAAGGAAACTTGCCCAAGGTTTCGCCCTGCCTGGAATTGAACTCAGGTCTCTCGCTTGCAAAGCGAGTGCTCTAACCACTGAGCTACAGGACTCCACAATATTGCATATTCACAATAGGGCTGACACCAATTAGTTATTGGGCTCTTTTCTGTATAGTCCAGTTTGAAGGACATCAATTTACCCGCACTTTCTATTTTCTGTCACCTGGGCAGTTTTCTATCATTACTGTCACATTCTTGTAATTAAAAAAATTCAAGAAGGTGAAAAAATGCTAATTGCACACTTAGGAGTTGCACTGAGCATTCCATTAACTGCAGGATAATGAAGAATGGTCAAGGTACTATCAGTATAAATTACCCTTAAAATGATCTGGACTGTGGTATTGCTGTACAGCTGTACTCACTGCTAACTGGAGTAAAATGAAAACAATTCCTATTAAATTGGTAACTGTAACTCCCTCTCATCAAAATTCTTAGTTATTCAGCACTATCACAGCTGGATAACAGGTTTAAAAAGCCAATGCTACTGGTATCCAAATTTTCTTTAAAACATTGAGTCTGAAAAAGAATTGTAATACTTTTGTGGTTTGGCAGGAGACAAATTCATAGTACTTCAGAGATTGGTGTATGAGACTTGCAGCCCACAGTCTGTGCATGGTGTCTGTGAATCAAATATCTAAAAGTTGCTTTTAACAGTAAAATTAAAATTGGCAGAGATTTGGACAGCCCCTGCTTTAGAGTTTTACAGTTCTATACACAAACAAAAACTAAAATGAAGCAAAAAGCAAAATATTCTCAAATACAATTGAAAGAAATATATGTATGATTTAATTTAATATGAGGATTGCAATACTGTAGTTTACATTATGAACTAACCAAAGTCCAGGCAACTACTTTGTTTTCACAATTTCAGGTCCATTAATATTTAAACAGTTCCACTTGCACATTGAACCATTTTTCATCCCACATATCTGGCAATAGAAGGAGGCATGGGGTTGCACTGCAGTAATGTAGACTCATTAAGGTGAATAATATCTCGATTGTGAAGTGGAAAGAAATACAGTATTTCCTTTAGTTTAATAGCGATCTCTTACACTGACTGGGCTTATACTGCCAAGAATGAGGGGTGAGTTTGCTTAAATATGGGAAGGCTTGCACATATTTTGTGCCAGAGGTAGAGCAATTTATATAGTACTTTCAAAAGTACAGTAAAAAAAAGCCTCCAATGTAAATTTGCTGGACAACTATATTCTTAAACAGTCACTACAGTTGCGATAACTGTCAAGCACTTTGAGATGCGCTCTTGACCTGAAAGGAGCTACATCAAATATAAAGTTTATTATCATTGTTATACAAATAGTGATAATCGTACTTGCAACTCAATCAAAATAATTATGAAGAAGAATAAAATGCAAGAAAGAATCGAACACACAAAAAGAACATTTTGATAACAACTTGCATTTATATAATGGCCTTCATGCAGGGTAGAGTCTCAGAGCGCTTAACAATGGGGAAGCCTGATGCCCAGCCGGGGGGAGGGAAGAGGTGACCGTAAGCACCGTCAAAGAGGAAGATCCTTGATTTGATTCATCAAGTCTATTACTTTCACAGAGCACATTCAATGTACCTTATTGTGAACACCACCAATTTTGTCTCCAGCAGAAACATTCTAAATAATGAATCATTTCCCTAACCTAAAGTAACTAAGAAAAACCTCAGAATATTTATCCACATCCTTATCTTCCCCATTCAACCTTGATCTACCGGGTGCCAAGTAAAATAGTAGCACAGGAACCATTGTATCCACGCAGGATTCAATCGTGCAAGTCTACACCCAACTATACAAACCCCAATCTCATTCCCATCCAAATATTTATCCAACTTTCTTTTGATGGATGTGATCAACACCCATCACATCCATCATCAAATGCAAGAGTTATTATTATCCACTGCTCTGTGTGTGGGACAGAATTTGTTCCACTCTGCAGTCTTACTTGACACATATTAATTTTAAACCTGTATCCTCTAGCTCTGTGATCACAGTGCAAGCCAAACAGCATACACAACTGTTGCCTCTCAGAGCTTAATAAGTCTTCATTATCTTAATAAGTCTTAATAACCCTTCAATATTCTTTTCTCCAAAAAAAACATTTTTGACCCACCTCTCATAAATCTAAAGCCATATGTCCCAGAATGATCCTTGTGCTTCTCCAATCCCTCTCCAAAACTTTGGGGTCTAATTTGCATTACTCGACCTCCCCACCCCATTTTTTACGTTGTCTTTTTATTTCCCCACTTTGATTGTTTGGGAGATTCGTAGTTAAATATATTCCAAATCTTACAAAGCAAATGGCTTTGAAAACTCACTAACCAGTTAATATACTAAATGCAGCTTGTGAATTACCACAAATTAGATCTCTTTGCCCCTTTTGAGATCGGATGCCCCAAAACTGACACAAATATAACCACCACCAACAACACATCCATTACATGTGTATAGTGCCTTTCACATCGGGATGACGTGCCAACAGCAAGGCATCCACTTAAAAAATGAGCAAATGTGTTTAGAACATAATATGTTCCAGACTCCAATGTCAACACATTAAAACCTATTGTTCAACACATTCAAAGTATGGAACTTTAGGATACAGGACATTATTTTTTAAAGGCACATCTTGGAACCCCATCGAAATTTTAATCGCCGAAGGAAAATTAAATCCAACACAGGTTCATTGCCATAAAAGGCGTATCTCCTTTAGAAAATAAATCTATTCAATATAAAATTTTCTTTCCAGTAAAAGACATGCATGTTTTCAATTATAATTTTTTTTCCCTAAAGAGGATTAATTAATTCATGAACACTGCTTGACTATGACAGAGGAATCAATGACAGTTTTTTTAAAATCATCGTTTCATCTTCCCATCCAAGAAAAATTGCTCCAAGTGTTCTTCAGCTGTTGAACCAACAAGCTGCAGATTCTTCTGAAGTCTTTTGCCAGTAAAGCCATCCTTTCTCACAATGCAACCTATATTTATATTGTGTCTTTCATGTTGGGAAGATGCCTCAAAGCACATTACACAGTTAGCTGGGCACCCAAGCTGGGAGGGGAGGTGGGGTTGCTGGTGAGCTGAAGGGGTGTGGGGATGATAATCAAAAGCATGGTCAGAGCAGTAAGTCTTGCGGCAGCTTTAAAAGTTAGGTGGGAAGGGGTGAGGGACTCAAGGATGGAGTTCCAGGGAGCAGAATGGGTGAAAGTTTGCCGAACAACGATGGGGCAGATGGAACTGAGGACATGAAGCAAGCCAGTGTTCACTGAACAAAAGGAACGGATGAGTTATTAAGTTGTAAGAGGTCTCACTTTGTGACTATAGCTCCCTAATATGCATGTTGCAGCTGCTGAAACCTAGCTTAAGACATAAATATGGATCACACATCTATTATGTTTTGGACAGCAGGGTGCCTGACACATGCGGAAACCCATCACTATGCTTGAGTATCCAAACCCAACTAAGAATTCCATGCATCCTATTCCATGCATTGGAAATCCAAGAGGTAGATTGTTGGAATGGAATGCACACTCTCTATCTGGAATGACACATCCTGCTTACATAATTCTGAAAAGGAGTAGGAGCAGGTTGTCAAGAGCCAAAGCTTGGGGACCCAAGTGTGTGTTGGGTTACTGCTGGAGTCTAACCAGCTAAAACTGCATAGCTTGCCATTGATATCGCTCTCTGGCAAGCTTTCCCACTGCTTGTCCAGCTAGGACCAACCTACCCATCAGGGCTTTGGTTTGCATAATTACCGAGATCATCACACATCTATAGGGGTATACGGTTAGAATTGACTTTTATCTTGGAACTTTTCGACGAACTTACCCACTTACATGCAAGTCTAATGTATATTCACTCCCAAATGACAAGAAACAACAGAATGAGTTTAGTTGTTTAACAGCGAAAATAACATTGAGATCTGTTAGACTTACTTCATCTGGGAAGAGATGTAGCCGTTGCATCATGGTCCTTCTATGTAGATTCTTCGGCAGCATACCGTAAATGGCAAGTTTTACGATCTGTTAAGAAAACACACCTTTATAACTCAAGCCGCTTTGTTTATAATTATCTTAAGATAGAACAAGAGCATTAAGTTGTCAGAAATATTAAAAGAATACACAATCCAACCTATTGTGACTAGTATTACAATAGCTACAGACAAAATTGGGCAAAAACACTTTAGTTACCAATGATTATGCTGCAACCAAGTATTGATAAAACTGAGTGTACAAATTCTAAAAGAACAAAGTTTTTTCTAAAAATAGTAATATAATAACAATCCTCGCATTTAACCTTTCATGTCAGGATGACTCAGCTTCACATGATTTACTGTAAAGTGTAGTAACTGTCTAGGCTGTATGTTGTTGAGGCAGCCAATTTGCACACAATGTCCCACAAATAGCCACAAAATAAACAGTTGCATTTGGAGGATCGTTGACCAGGACATGGGGAGAAACTCCTTTCTCTTTTCAAATAGTGCCATGGATGTTTTAACATCCTGCTGAACAAGCAGACAGGGTCTTGATTTAATTATTTTGATTCCAAAGGACAACATTTCCAACAGTATCGCAGCCCCCACCACCACCCCACCAAGTACTGCAGTAGAATATCAGCCAAAATTATACGAGTTCAAAGTCCCAGTGTGGATCTCGAAACCACAACCTTTTGACTCAGAGGCAAGAGTGCTACAAACTGAACCGGACTGAAAAATACAACAGTGTGATCGTTACATTCCAAAAAGGAAGATCTAAGTGAACAAAATGCACTTGAGAATTTACATAAAATTTTACAACAGACATGTGTGGATTTCTTCCTTAAAGTGGTTAACTCATCTCCATGAAGTTTCAATATAAAGACAAGACAAATTTTAAAAGCCATCTTTCAACCAATCTTCCACATTAGAACACCATTACTTTTGTGACTGGATAACTCCAAATATAGATTGAATCAGTGTCTAGGTGTATGATAATATGGTGACTATATCTCTCCATGAGGAGGTGGGAAGACACTAAAACCCCATGGATAATTACCATGATTTGCATTTTCAGGTTCTCCATTTATGCAATTGTGAAGCAAATTTCTTCTGTGTGCTGTTGTCTTGATTACATGTAGAAACAGGAAAGGGAGGAGTTGCTTTACACTGACAATAAGTGCTTCTAACCAGAGGATTAAAAGAAGACTTGCACAATACATTTTTGATTTTATAGCAATAGCAGACACTAGGGCAGCAGTGTGTACTGCATCTTAAAGCATTTTCAAAATAAATTGACTCCACTTAAATCTGTGCTGTTTATTAGTATTGATTTACCTAATTAACACATGTACATTTATTTATGAGTATATTAAATAAAAGATGCAAACATTGTTAATCAAAAGTTAAAGAATATATATTTTTAAAAAGTGACTTCCCACAAAATTACTAGCTGATCTTGAATGTTTTATCAGCTTGCCAGCACATTGGCTTTGAGTTTGGCTGTAACAAAACTAGGATACAACTACAATGTGTAAACTGCTGACTTGTACTAACACATAGATTGGATTTTTAAGGTCTAATATTTGGAACATTTTAACTTCCAGTGTATTGTTCAATAAGGGTGGAGACAGTAACTTAGGAAACTCACTGGTGCAGATAGTTAATGTTCTCTACTCCCTTGTTGCTTTTGGAAACAGTGTATGTCCTATGCACAATGAAAGGCTGTGGAAAAACTATTTTTTCCCTTTATGTTTGCAGCAGTTAATCTTTATAGATTTTGTTTAAAAATTAAAGTGCTTATAAATAATAATAATAATAATCCTTGCAATTGATACAGAGCATTATCATGTCTTTGAGACATCTCAAAGCGCTTCACAAAATATACTGTAAAGTGAATTGACTATAGTTTGTGGGAGAAATGCGGCAGCCAATTGCGCACAGCAGTGTCCCACAAACAGTCGTGGATTCAATTGACCAATTTTTTTTAAAAAAGGAATTATTAACCCCGGAAAAATGATAAATAACAACAGCAACAACAACTTGCATTTACATAGCACCTTTCACGCGAAGTAATGTCCCGGAGCGCTTAAACTGCAGTGATATGGCTGTAATATATAAAATAATAGTTGAATTTGATATAGTACCTTAGCACCTTTCACGAGGCTGCCTCAAAACGACTCACAAGATTCATGGTAAACTCTAGAGATTATTATTTCTGGAAGCGAGTATATATTTTTCCTTAGCATTTCAGAAAAAGCTAATTTTGGACAATTCTTCAAAACAATTGTAATTTTGAAGCCAGTAGGCTTTCTGTGAGTTCTTTTAGGTGCTGCTGATTCTTGAAAGGCTTTAAAATTAAGAATGAATTTAAGAATTATCCAAAATTTGCACACCCTGAAATACGAAGATAAAAAAGTCTAAACCTAGACCCAGGTGGAATTTTTCTCCATACACAGATATTATTGGTTTGAAACAATAATTTGACATACTTGAATAAATCACCCTGATTTCAGCAGTTTCAAACACAACTGAGATTGTGAAATGGCAACACAAAACTAGATTGGATTATAAAGTAACATTTTATTGGGATTTTGAACTCGCAAACTATATTGATTGGGTGCTGATTTTTTAGGGTGCTGTTCTTCAGGTGATGTGTTAAACCAAGGTCTCATCAGCTCATTCAGGTGAATATTAAAGATATTAAAGATAATAATAATCCTTGCATTTATAACCCTTGCATTTTGATACAGCACCTTATCACGTCTTCAAGACGCCTCAAAGCGTTTCACAGAATATACTGTAAAGTGAATTGACTGTATATTTTATGGGCTAAACATGGCAGCCAATTGCATACAGCAGTGTCTGACATACAGTCGTGGATTGAGTGATCAAATTATTATTTTTTTAAATTTAATATTATTTTATTAAGAGATTATTATCCCTGGAAAAGCGATCCATCAATCGATTAACAATTGGGTTCCTACTTACTGCTTAGTAAACAGGCATGTGGAGTAAGGAAACTTGCCTAACATTTCACCCTGCCCAGGAATCTAACCTAGGTCCTCTTGCTTGCGAGATGAGTGCTCTAACCAATATGCTACAGGACTCCACCATCACAAAGAATACCATCGCACAATTTGAAAAGTGAGTTTTTCCTGGTATCCTGGCCAACAAACCCCCCCACCCCCAGAAAACAATTGGCAATCAGTTTGTGTGCAAACTGTCTTCTGCATTCCCATTTAAATTTGCGATATTCTCACTCAGAAGTTTCTACATGAAATTAAACATGCGCAATTCCCAAAAACATATAGGGCCATGAACCAAGAGTTAGGTTTGTTGTGAAAATAAATGTTGGTGCCAAAAGAGAAAACAGGTATATAGTAGTTCAGTGAAGGATGCCAGCATTGGTATGAATATGACTGACAGTTTTCAATTTTTATCTTTTTAAAAAAGATCACAAGGCAAGTTTGCTCCTAAAAATAATTTGAAAACCATATCATAATACAAATGTACGCCTCAGAAAGCAGAAATTCTATCATTATCCTGACTTTATATTGCTGATTTATTGTTGTAGAAATAGCCCACAGTGATTTGTGTCATTATCAAACTGTCCTGTTTTCTTGCATGGTTGCAGTGCCAAGAAGTTCTCCATCCCTTGTAAATTTCAGCAGAAATAGTATCATATACTGACTAAAATGACAAATAGAAAGCTATTTTTTTTCAGATAAATCATCTCATTGACCTTCAAGCAAATATCTAGAGCTCTAATTGATCGAGCTTCCACACAGAGCATATCTGAAATACATTATTTCTACAAAACAATGTCTAAGGCCTCCTGCCTTACTCCCCTGAGATTATACATAAATGTTCTATTTCTAAGCTGGGAGGTGGGGGGGGCGGGGGTGCTTCTGAGTGTTCAAATGCTTTACATGGGAGCTTGTGGCAGCCTGGCTCACTTTTTGTAAGGACAGGTCTTCTTTGTCCACTCTCTTTTGTAAATTGTGGGAAGCTTTTCAGAAAGAGCAGATTACTTCAGCAACACAAAAAGGGAGCCGACATTAACCTTGGTCATAGAAATCAACATTAAAACCCAGTAATCAGTTGCGGGAAAGCTGCTTGTTTGTGTGCTGCTGCAATGCCACAGCATATTTGGAGTAAAGCACTAGTTGTTTTTGCTCACATCTAAACTACAAATTGTTCACAATTCAAGGTATGCCCTTACAAAAATTGAACCAACCTACATTAGTCTCCCATGTAGACAAAATGATTGATTAATAAAGACGAAGCCTGGAAGTAGGTCATATGAACTCACTTCAAAGTTTTACTCCTCTTAAGAAAGCCAAGAGAGGAAGAAAGTAGATTTTCAAGGCAGTCCCTCTGAAAGTGGGAGGGAACTCACCATGTGCAGAACTATGGGGAAAGCACCAACTATTTACAATGCATGTCACAGTATGTCAGTGCATGAATGTGCAGAGTTCAGAAATACCACAAAAGTTATTTAATACCTGCACAATGATTAATAGGTTAGACATGGGCAATGACAACAGTTCTTACTGTGCTGTGGCATTTTGGCAGTGAACAATAAAACAACAGATATCGCTAATTTAATATCTATTAGCGTGACAAAATCATTTGTGGCACCTTTTTTTGTGCATCATTCTGAAAAACTTCTCACAGTCTACAAAAAATGAAAGTTACAAAAAGTTCAAGATCACTGCTTATGTCTTTTTGTAAACTTCACTTCTGCAAATGTGGAGGAAGAACTGAAGAGTTTCTTCTTGAACAAAAACGACTGAAAGCTTATTATGTTGAGGTTGGAAAAGGCAGATGGGTTCACCATTTTCACTTTTGAACAAGTGAAACAAGACACCACAAATTCTTTTGATATAATGGTGTTCAATGACGTAGCCATCTGCATTTACTTAAACTGGACATCTCTGTGATGGATTTAGAAAATCTGTTTGGTGTAGCACAGAGCACATCCAATACAAATGGGAATTGTGCAGGATTGTATCCAGGATTGCTGTCTCAGTGATTGATTATTACAAATTACACAACAAAGTGTGGTGTAGTGTGATCACAAAATGAACTATTATCCAGAATATTTTCATTATGAGCTGATAACTGAAGTATGGAAATAGCACTCCCAAGTGTTCAGTTATAGATTACATGAAAAAGCACAAGGCTTTAGTTTCAACATAACAGGTTCAGAGATAATTTCGGGTCATGCAAGAAAATCTCTCAAAGGCAAGGCTGTAAACATTTTTATAATAAATATTAAACATTTTTACATCAAGTGGAGATGGGTAAAATAGCATTTTTATAATATTGGTAATATTAATATTAAAATGGCATTTTAGTGCACCAAATCTACATGATAAATTGTATTCTGGCTTTATCTTCAGTGCTATGTGGAAGCACTTTCCAATGGTTTATCTCACTATCACGTCTGCTTCACCTATTCTGGATTTCGTAGAATCATAGAATTATACAGCACAGAAGGAGGCCATTCGGCCCATCGTGTCCGTGCCGGCTCTTTGAAAAGAGCTGTCCAATTCAATCCCACTCCCCTGCTCTCTCCCCAGAGCCGTGCAAACTTATCCTCCCCAAATAATCATCTATTTTCTCTTAAAAGCTGTTATCAAATTGGCTTCCACCACCCTTTCAGGCAATGCGTTCCAGATTCAAACAACTCGCTGTGTAAAAAAAATTCTCCTCACCTCCCCTCTGTTTCTTTTAACAACTATTTTAAATCAATGTTCTCGGGTTACCGAGGCACCCACCAGTGGACATATACAACATTGATTTTCTGCTGTGTCCCAAAAGAGAATTGCAGATATTTACAATGTTTTCTAAACAAATCCTGTGTTTCACCACCTGGATTTTTGAACTACATTCAAATGCAATTTAGAATTATTTGTGTTTAGGTCCTGAGGGAGAATAATAAATTATAATCGAGCAGTTCAGTACTTACTGCAATGGGGTCTTTGTGATGCAGTTGAGCGGCTGTCACTTGCTGAAATCCACCTGGGTAACTTGAAAATTAAAACAATGCTAAAGCATTTCCAAGATCTGTCAATACCAAAGGTCTTTAGTAAGTAACTATAGTAGCACAATTATTGCAGATACTGTTCAAGTATTTAACATACCTGCAACTAATGTAAACAGTTTAGTAATTTCTGGACCGTGTCTATTTATTTTCTCAAACAATATTAATAACAATAATTTTATATATATTTTATACATCTTTGTCTGTTTAAATGTAATTCATTGTGCTCAAGTTGTATTATGAACAGGCAACTGCAATTCATCATAGATACTTTAAAAGTGCAGGCTGCCATAATGTCTGTGAGCTTCTACAGTTACATTTTTTTTCAAGGTGGAATACATATAAGAAGCCAGGTTGAGAAGTCTGGTCAATAAACACAATCCTCCAGAAGGATTATTGAACATGATAACGGAAATATAGGCCAGCTGAGCACAATGAAATTTATTTGGCCCTGACCTAATATTGCAGCTCATTTATTCTTATTATGTTCTTACTTACCCACTGTGAGAGGAATACACCTTCTGTTCCCATTTATTTCCAGAGAATGCAATGTGTTGCGTATTTACCACCACAACATGATCTCCACAGTCACCTGCGAATAAGTTACATTTGGTTACTCAAGTGTTGATGGATGGTACATCTTTACACAAAAATACTTGACAGGTTTGGTAATGCAGTTTTATTTTGTGAATTGATGCATTTAAAAAATAAACTACCTGTACAAGCAACTCTGAAGACAACTAGACAAAATCCAGTTTAATCACCCAATCCTCAATACAATCAATCAATTTTCAAATTCAAAAGAAAAGTGTAGTCACACCTAATCGGATTATAGAGGATTGTACTGTTGGAAGGATAGTGTTGGCAAGTCAATGGTTATAAATGTGTATATTTCTATGGATATGCTCATGGTAAAATCATAACTAACTCTCTGACACTACAGTTGTATTTCTGCAGTAACCTCACTGAGAGAAAAATAGCTGGTGTGATAGCATTTGTGCGGTAAGGGCTGTTCAGAAGTTGAATTTGAAACACACTATGGTTGCACACCAGAGTTTTACTCTGCATCAAGTTCATACTAGATCTGACCTGGAAGTGCTTGGTTCTCTTTTTCAGTATGGAAAGTAGAAAAATACTCCATTCTGTAAGAATTGGCACCCTCATTCTGATAAAACATTAAGAAATTATCATTTATGAAATATTATTTTATGAAATGTAACAATACTTAATTTTTAATTTTACTTCTGTAAAATCTATTGTAGATGAGAAACTCAGTCTGCAGCAAACGGTGCATAAACTCATGTCGAACTAACATTACACATAACAGAGCACCAGCTTGTTGCAGCATGCCTCACACATTGAACCTTGATAGCTCGAAAAATCATCAGTAGTTTTTGTGGCGAAGGGAGTAATTATTGCCTAAAAAAAATTGTGAAGTGCCTTTTACAGTTACTACAACATAGGACATTGTAATAATCTTTGCATTTGATATGGTCCCTGATTGGGTCAAATCTTGTAAAGTGCTTTTTACAGGTAATTGCTGACAAGTGTAGTTTAGGAATAATTGTAGGCAATCCTGTCAGCCATTTGCGCACAGCAAGGTACCGCAAACAGCTATGAGGTGAATGACCAATTTTTCTGGATAATTTTTAGCCAGAACACCAGGAGAAAGAAACTCTTCTTTTTTTCAATATAGTATCATAGGATCGTAACGGCCACCTGATCGGACAGAAGACACCTCATTTAACATCTCATCCAAAGGCCAGCACCTCTCAGCAAAACAGTGCTGTGCCTAAGTGTAGGAGCTCATGTTATGGCATGGAGCTTAAAATCTTCTGACCCAGAGGCAAGAGTTTCTGTTAACTCAGTCAAGCTGACATAATAGTTCTTTGGGATAACTAATAATGTTTTCCACTTAAATTGCTTCTTTTTTAGAGTGCAATCTGCTAGAAAGCTTTCAAGAATTTCTGGAACCAGTAGACGAAGGTTTTTGTTCCAACTTGTCAGACTTTACAGGTGGGGTTGGTAGTGGTGAGAGGAATTCCTCCAGCAAGAATGTCGGCACGCCCAAATACTTCACAAGCCGGATTGTTTCCATGGCAAAGATCAACATCTCTTCCCCTACCCACTTTCTTTAAAAGCTCCAGTGACATTTGAAATTAGATTAGGATGTGGTTTACTCAGCTTTTCATATTTATGCAGATTTGATTCTAACCTAAAATGAGATGCACACCTATATGCAATACGATTTTAAAATAATCAAATCTCTTCCAATTATCAGGTGCTCAATTTTCAATGTTGATGAAGTAAGGATTAACTTGAATTGTCATAAACACATTTGTATTTACACAACAAACACAGGTTCCTATGTTTCGTAACTAGTAACTCAATTATGCATTGGCAGGCAGACTTTCAGCCATTCTGCCCTTGTTTCTGTAATATCCATTCCGAAGTCCCTCTGACTTGCTCCCTCTTCAAGGCATCTCTCTCTCTTTTTGGTCATCTTTCCTCTTCCAGAAGCCCCTTCAACTCCCATCCCCCGCTCAAGTACTCATCCAGCAGTGTGTACGTGCTTTGGGACAGCCTCCTGATGTGAAAGTCACAATATAAATGTAAACTATATTGTACTATAGCAGCGTTTCTCAAATGCGGCCGCTTGCGTGATTCTGTGAAACCACAGCAGCACCCCTCAAACACCCTCCTTCCCCCTCCCCCCACCCCCACCACACACACACTTAAATCGGTGAGAGTGCATTGGAGAAGAGGCAGCACATACAAGACCTTGAAGGTATTTGAATCATAGAAATTTATTGTATAGAATTTTTTTACAATTTATAGAACTATTATTTAGTTATTGTATTAGCACCAAGTATGGACAGGATCCAACCAAGCAATATGTGCTATCCTGCCAAGAAAGAAAGTTGATGATACACTCCCAAGTCTCACGATTTGATAAATTTGATATCAATTCTTGCACTCCTTTTGGGACACTGAGAATCCAGACTTAGTATTTACTTGCATGGATTATTTATAGAAATAACATGGAGCCAGAGTAGGGATAAATAATAATAATAATCCTTGCATTTAATAATAATAAAACACCTTATCATGTCTTCAAGACGTCTCAAAGCGCTTCACAGAATATACTGTAAAGTGAACTGGCTGACTTTGTGAGTGAAATACGGCGACCAATTGCATACAGCAGTTGATTTTGTGTGGAGAATAAAAAAGATTTACAGAAAAGAATGCAGAAAAAATCCAAGATATCTCAAAAACTGAGCCAGAGGTATTCAAATTGATGCCTAACCCAATAAAATGAAATATCTTTTTGGACGAAAGGGCTTCAGATGAAAGGATTCCAGATCTGTAATCACTTTTAAATGAAAATGGCCAAGAATAACCAGACAATTGTCCAAAGAAGCCCAAACGACTTCTGTCAATCAAATTTAATCCGATTAATTTCTATAGCAGCTGCACTTCATATTCTTGTTTTATTGAGTACAAAAGAAAAGGCAGTTAATGTGTAATAGTTTTTGTTCAGTTGATTTTACATCAATGTAGACTAGAATGGAGTTTATTACTAAATTGTTGTAACAAGCAAGACCTTGACACATCAGTTAGAGGTTAGCAAACTAATAATTGAATACATGAGAGGTTATTGGAGTGTCATTGTACACTGGAAGCTCCTTAACATGCTCACATGAACCTTAAAATCTCAGGATTCCAACAATTAAAAGCATCAAACATTAAATTTTAATGTCTATAAAAATGATCATCTTTTGTGTACTTACAGAGTCTAATTTAACACGTTTTATTTCTAGCTTAAAGGACCTGAAGCTTAAAGGATCTGTATGCTAACAGAGCCAGACATAGATCAGTAAATTATCTGTTGTTTATATGTGACTAATGGGCTATACAACAACAGCTGCAATTCACATCACGGATTTACTATGTAAAAGTCAGACACTGGGATATGTTCCATTGATGTTGGCCAGAACTGTGACTTATTGGCATTAAGAAAACCATAGTGCTTGAGTGGTAAGTTTTAGGATGCTCCACTTGTCTGAGGCAGACAGGAACCTGGTTAGAGCCAAGCAGGATTTGTGTGTCTCTAAAGTGGCTGCAGAGTCAAATCATATTCACTGTTCTTTTCCCATATTATTGGGCCACCTGCACTTTTACAATTAAATGCTGGGATGCAGAGTATCACTGAGGTTTGAATAGATAAGATATCAGTGAGATTCCTGTAGCTCAGTGGTTAGAGCACTCGCTTTGCAAGCGAGAGACCTGAGTTCAATTCCAGGCAGAGGGCGAAACCATGGCATTCTTATGCACGTGGACAGCTTCCAGCTTGCCTTGGATAAGGAACTCGGCTTGAACTCTATTCCATGAGCGCTTCACTCCATTGTCTCAGCTCCAGTGGCTCTCCATCCACCAGGGAACTGAATTCAAGATCCTCGTCCTAATGTTCAAATCCCCATAGCCTCACCCGCCTTAACTCTGTGATCTCCTGCAACTCTTCCAACCTGGCTGCTCTCTCTATTCGGTGAACACCCACCTGCTTCATGCCCCTGCCTGACTGCTCCACCACGGGCAAACTTTCAGCCATTCTTGTCTAGCTTTCTGAAGCTCCATCCCAGAGTCTCTCTGCCTTGCCCCTTCTCCCACCACGTTTAAAGCTCACTTTAAGATCTTTCTTTCTGACTGGAAATTGGTCACCTTCTCCCTCTTCCCCTTCCTCTTCTCACCACCTTCCTCAGCTCCCCCCATCCCCAGCTTGGGCTTCCGGTCAGCTCTGTGAAGCTCTGAGATGCTATCCTACATGAAGAGAGCTATATAAATGCAAGCTGTTGTTGTCCACCACACTCAATGAAAATTTCAGACAGACATTATAGGCTCTCTGGCTCCTTTGACTGTCCAATGCAGTAACTAGTCTATACTACTCTTAGGAACAGTTGTGTGTATAGTCTTATGAAGAATTCAATTACATTTCTCTAAAAATAAAATCTACGTGAAGAAATTTTGACTTAAAGCTGGAACCATTTATGCAGCCCTTTTGCCGGTTAGTTTGGCTTGCTTATTCAATTGTTAATGCATAAGAAGACAAAATTTTAAATTTTTAAAAAAAAATTTGAGGAAGACAGTAATCTTTTCCTTTCCTTCTCTTTCTACCCATCCAAGCCGTGGATATGTGAAACAGACATCCATCAAAGCAGTTCATGGCACGTTGTTTTACTCCCTTAAAAAAAAGGATAATTAGCTGTTTAAAACAGCATTGTATAAGATGAACAAGCACTCCCCTGGCTACAACTGCAGTGAGGGGAGGGGCTGAAGAAATTTGTCTGTGGAAAGAAGGAAGCTTGATATGAAGTGAAGATATCTTCCTCACTCCCCATTTTCAAAGCCTGCCTCAATACATACCTCTTTAACTGCACTTTTGGTCACATTTGCAAACCCTCCCACCCACCTTCTTCAACTCCCAACTCCCGCATCGGGTTTATCCAGCCAGCTTTTTAAACCACTTTGAGACATCCTCCCAGTATGAAAGGCACTATATAAATGATATTGTATTGAAATTGTAGGAATGGAAAAAATACTTTTTTTGAATAAAATAGATACTTTATTCAATTATGTTTGGAGTTCAGGCAGTAGCTACAGAATATTTCCCCTCAGGAGATGGGTGGGTGGGTAAGCAAACGATAGTATACCGAGAAAGGCGTAACAGTGAAAGGTGCAGGCTTGAGTAGGTGAATGGCCTTTGTTCCTATCTAATTTATGTAAACTTTGATTATTAAACCTTGGATGAAATACAACAGAAGAGGTGGTTGAATTGACAAAAAAAAACTTTTAAGCATGTGGATATTATGTTAATCCCCAGTTTATACTACACAAAACAATTTCCTATTTCTTCCAGCAGTAAAGCAATTGGGATCCAAAAGCATGATTCATATGTCTCATAGTAAAATCACTGCACACCACAGAGCCTGCTTCACATGTAACTGATACTACTTTTAACCTGTGGCTCCAAAGTCGAAATGCAGTCCCAAACTGGAAGCAATGTCACATTTTGTGTTTCCATAATTTCTACACAGCCTCGAGACTTCCAGACACCACCTGCAGCAAGTGATTTTCTGCCACAGGAATTCGTGCCAATTTTTCTCCTTCCAACTCCTCCTTTCCTGTTGCCACTTCATTCCTTGCTCCCCTTATAGGTACAGTTTCAAGTGCCCTGGACTTATTACAAAAGTTTTTTTATTCCCAGGATGTCAGTGGGGAGGAGGGGGGGCCACGGGGGAAACGGATGGACGACTACATTAATCATTCCTGCTAGTTATACCGAGTAGATGCCTCTCTAGCTCATTGCTTACCACATGACAGCCTCAGCATTGTATTTCATGCAAGGAGACATAAAGGGAAAAACGCAAACATCCAAACTTGCTTGGAAGAACACAATTTTTTGTGTTAAGTGTTACCCACAAATGTTATGCAGAAATAAGTTATAGCAACCATCATGTGGAGTGACATGATTGAAAATCTTTAAATATGTAGCAGCTTTAAACCTTTCAATTTCAGTATCCATGACCTTGTGTTTTTCAGTCTCAATTAGCTTCAACTATGTGTGAAAAATAAATGATGAGATATTAGAGCTAATCAGATCCTAACCCCGCAAAGTGTTCTGTTGACAAACAAGGTAAACATCAGCCTCTTGTTTATTTATAAATAAAAAGTGTAAACAAAAAAAATTGCTCATGGGGATGGGGTGGCGGGAGAGAGGGCTAATATAAAGCACCTCGCTTTTTTGTGGATCCATTATACAGTGCTTAATTTTATGGAACTGCAACATGATGTTATATAGGGGTTACTCGTTATAAGCACTGCTCAATTATTCCTTTTACTACTTAATAAAGAAATAATAACTGCTGCACCAAATGGCTGCTGTGTTTGCCTACAAATGCACAGTTGTAAGACTTGACCGTAATTACCTCTGGAACACAAGCTGTTATCAAAGTTCTAGTCACCATAGAATTATGTAAGACTTATGCCAAAGTCAAGAGGAAACAAATTGTGAAGGTAACTTTTAGGACAGACACCAAGAAGTATTTTTTTTACACAGATGTACAAGTTAAAATGAGTTAGCAGGAATGGTGGTGGAAACTAGGACTCATTTCAGAAACGTCTGTAATGGCAAATTGTTCAAGTTAGTATTCAGAATGCATAGGATCAAATCGACTAAAGAGCTTTTTCATCAAAACCTATCTCGTGATCTTGCATGATTTATCAACGTGTGGGAATTATCAATTTGTGGTCGAGTCACAGCACTTAGCATTGTACTGTAGTACACATGGCTTATTGCAAGTCTGAGATATAAAGATCCCAATTTGCATTAGTGCCTAGATGCTTTAGGTTGTTAGATTTATCAAAAAGCACATCTAAATTGGCATTAACATGCTTTAAGTGGCTTTATGTTGACTGCCAGAGATCGCTTGCGTATTTCTGCTTCATTATTCTCAATTCTGCATCGCCAAAAACATGCAGAAAATACTGAATTGATCATGGAAGTGATGATTGGAAAGAAAAAAAAAGGAAACTATTTTGGATGTTGTAAAATTGTATACTTCTATTATATTTTCAGCGTTCTGGAACTCCCTGTATTTGAAGCTTCTACCACTAATTCTGTTAAATTAGCACACGCATCTACTTTGCATCAACAATGACAAGGAAGTTCAACTACGTATTAGTTTTTCATGAAGTATAACCTAGATATTACCAGCTTCATCATTGTATTCACAAAATCCCTAAATGAAATAGGTGAAACTTTTTCACCTCGAGTATCAGGGGTGAGTAGGGTGGTGGGGGCAGAATCCATTGTAGCTTTCAAGAGGGAAGTAGAAAGAGAGGAGCTTGAACAGGTATGGGGATAAGCCAAAGCAATGGGATTGAAGTGATCTCTTTGCTCTGTGAGCTGGTACAAACTTGATGGCTGAATGGCCTCTTTCTGTGCTGTAGATTTCTATGTTTCTATGTTGCTAACCAAATATATTAAAATTAACAACCTTCCTGAGACCAGGAATCAAGCCTTGGTGTTTGATTCCTGGTCTCTGCCAGAATGGCAAGAGAGGAAAGAGTAAGGTACAAACAGTCTTACAAACATCAACTCGAGTTAATTAACCCAGACTCAAACATTAGGAATGACCTCCAGTGTGTTGTAGCTGAGGGCTGGTGTTGAAAGTAAAAAGCTTCAGCCGAGGTTAGGGAAAAAACTGGAGAGGATTAAAAAGAAATTATCCGTGGTCTCTCTCATACATAAGTAGTTTAGGCTCCACATACAATCAAATAGGTTGTCAGAACTAATATATGTCTAGTACACATGAACAAGCAATTTAGGGATGTATTTAAATCTTTCCTGAGAAAAAAATT
Source organism: Callorhinchus milii (assembly GCF_018977255.1). Taxonomy (NCBI): domain Eukaryota; kingdom Metazoa; phylum Chordata; class Chondrichthyes; order Chimaeriformes; family Callorhinchidae; genus Callorhinchus; species Callorhinchus milii. Next base: position 81,432,112 of record NW_024704743.1, read on the forward strand.
CCCTTCACCATGAGAATAAACCTTTAATAACGAGTTCTTCTTAAGTTCATTCTCTTCAAATGCCACAAAGATATTTGAACATATATTTGACAGAAGTATTCCAGTGTACGTTTAGAGGGATATTCGTGACTGCAGGCATTGTGTTTGCTGCCTCTTTGTACTTACTGCATACTTGTCTAAACTTCACCTTACATTTTAGTTACTTGATTTTTCTATTTGGACAAGAAGGCACCTGAAACAATAATAATAATCCTTGCATTTAATGCATTTCACATCGTTGAGACATCTCAAAGCCCATCACAGGATATACTGTAAAGTGGATTGACTGTGTATTTTGTGAGTGAAATGCAGCAGCTAGTTACACGCAGAATGTCCTAGAAACAGTGTGCAACCAATTTTATGGGAACTGTTGCCTAGGATACCGGGAGAAACTCCCTTCTCTTTTTGAATAATACTATGGGATCTTTAATGCCCACATAAACTGGCAGACGGGACCTCGGTTTAACCCACAACATTCTGACTCAGAGGCAAGAGTGCTACCGCTGAGCCAGGCTGACACACACAATTTAACATGTTGTGAATTTCCAGCAGATTTGAATAGATTGTAGATCATAATATGTATATATATATGATAAAAAGACCAATAAGTGTTTTTTTCTACTTTTGAATCCTTTTTTTAATTAGTTTTCAGATTTTCCGCTCTGCATACACACAGTCAGAGATGATCAATAGGTAGCATTTTAACTTAGTGTCACATGTAAGAGCATTTGAACAATGTTCTGTGCTTCTTTATGATTTATGGAAGTTTATGATTCTTGCTGAAACTATTTTACAACTTGTACAGATGCCTCAAACTCTCTCCTTAAGTGGTCAACGTGATGCAAAGGCAGCTATTTTATTCCTGCCACTCTGTCGTTGTTCCCCATTGCTGCACATTTCTATCCATTTAACTTTACTTGCTCTTGCTTTCCTATTCCTCTCCATTCAGAGTTAGTTACTTTAAAGCTGTAAATATCTGGATGTGTAATTACAAGTGAGACTTTAAATCATAATGGTTGCCAACAGACCACCTCAATGAGGCACGAGAGGTCAAAGCAAATCTTCAAAATGGCAAGAAAAATCAGCAAGTACTATTATTTTTGAAACATAGGCACTGCCTTTTAGGAAATTAATATGTCTAAGACATAGCAATGGGGTATTGGTGTAGATTCGACACTTGACCGATGCTACGGTCTGTTAAACGTTATATAAAACGTTCTCTCTGACTAACTGAGGGATTTAATAATGCAATCTTTAAAATGCAGTTATCCTGCCATCTGGTGGCCACATTTAATTATTACACTTCTCTTTTAAAAACGACTGCAAGTGTACAAACATACACCTCCAATTGTACATCTTTACTCTTTATCATAACCTCAGTTATTCAAATTCCTTAATTATTTTCATTTCTCAATAATAGCAATCCCATTTTTAAACATATAGTAGGAAGAGATATTTGGGTTGCTTCATTCAGCTGGTAGCATTCTCATCTCTCAGTCAGAAGTTTGTGGGTTCAAGCCACATGCCGGGACTTGAGTTTATAGTCTATAGTATATACTATAGTATATAGTATCCTGGCCAACAATCTTCAAGATGAATCAGTCATTCACCTCATGTTGGACTTTTCTGTGTGCAAAATGTCTCTATAATAATAATCCTTGCATTTGATATAGCGCTTTTCACGTCGGGAGGACGTCCCAAAGCGCTTCACAGAATATACTGTAAAGTGAATTGACTGTATATTTGTGGGCGAACGCGGCAGCCAATTGCGCACAGCAATGTCCCACAAACAGTCGTGGATTGAAAATGACCAATTTATTATTGTTTTTGGTTTTGGAGGGATTATTATTAGGCTCTGTGTGGAGTAAGGAAACTTGCCCAAGGTTTCGCCCTGTCTGGAATTGAACTCAGGTCTCTCACTTGCAAAGCGAGTGCTCTTATCACTGAGCTACAGGACTCCACGAATGTTTGTCTGTGTTTGATAATAATTACTGTCAAGCATTTTGAGACTTTTCATACATAAGTGCTACAAATATGCAAGTTCTTTTTTTTAATCATTGTTAAGCAGAGCCAAACTAACTGAGCATTTGAACCAATGTTTTAGAACTCTTTTATCAACCATATTAAAAATCCACGCAGAAAGCATATGAATGGGAAAAACAAAATGTTCTTTATCCACTCGCACCATTCTAGTACTAATGGGATTATGGGTATCCCATCTATGGAATACAGTTTGCCAGATTGTATAATGTGGATTGTAACACTAGATTCATATTCTTTTAGTCCTACTGGGACTATGGGAATCCCAATAGCAAACTACAATTTGTCAATAGCAAAATACAGATTTAAATGGTTGATTAATATTCTGGATCCTTTTTCCTTCGTTACTTAAGAGTGACAGGAAGCAAGTTTGCAGTTTCAAGTTTAAAAAAAACTCTTGTGATTCACTTAGATTACATGCACCAGGCTGAATTATAAGATGGAGATTGAATTCTTGGCCCACACAACAACAACTTGCATTTATAATCACGCTTCATGTAGAGCAACGTCTCGGAGTGCCTTACAGATAACAGTGCCAAACACCATTTAGGGCAGGGGTGTGTGGGGAACAGGGAAGGTGACTGAAGGCATAGTTGAAGAGATTACTGTTAAGAATTCAATTTGTTGGTCATTAAAATTAAAGGACACATCACAATTTGTGATAATTAGTGCAATAGTTAGAAGAATCTGTACTCAAAAGCCATTTGTGCAACTACCGACACTTTTGATATTTGGAAAAGGAGTAACAATCTTGGATACTTACTCAGTGCATGATAGATTGGTTTATGTTTCCCCTGAAGTCTGACTGAGCACATAGAAGCAATCTTTCCAGGTGGCTGCATTTTGGCATCAATCAAATACCAAATTCTTGAAAAGGAGGCCCATTGCTGGAACCAAAAGAGAGAAAAATCTATGTGTTTTTAAGTAGAAAATGCATAGAACATATCTTGAAATTATATAGCAATATGTCACCAAAAATACATAGATTTTTGTGGGGTCAGCCAAGTGTCTTACACATACGGAAACCCATCACCATGCTAAATATATCCATATCAAACAGGGCATCCCACCTATACATGGAAATTCCAGAGATATTTATTGGAATGGAATGTGCACCCTCTCCCTGGAAGGGCACATCCTTCTTACCTAATCCCAGAGTAATAGGTGCAGATTGGCATGAGCCAAGGCTTTTGGCCCCAGAGTGTGCAATGGGGTACTGCTGGAGTCGAACCAGCTAAAACGATACAGCTTGCGATTGATATCACTGTCTGGCAAGGTTTCTCACTGCTTGGCCAACTAGGCCCACCCTACCCTTAGGGCTTTGGCTTGCAGGTTAACAGGAGCTGAGAGGGAAGAAACCCTGCCCCCAGTGACTGGTCTGCCCTTCAATACCCTGACAATAAACCAGGCTGGTTGTGCCGTCATCAACAGTGCTCTGGAATACTGCGGACCTGCCTGCTCAGGAACTGGACTTCAGAGACCACCACAGAGGGTGGGCTCGATTCTGTCATTCCATTGCCAAAAAGTCATCTTGGGAATCAGTTCAGCTCCAAGGAGACTCTGTTTACTTCCCCCCCGCCCCACAAGGAGGATAGTCACTAGTTGATCATTTGACAGTGAGTTTGAGCCCTCTTTAGTTTGATGCCAGCTACCAGGAACGAGCTGCGAGAAGTACATAGAAAATAAGAAAAGGGTGAAAAATGTAAGACATAAAAGATACATTTTGAATACCCGTGAGATATGAAATTTGAGGACAGGAAAAGATCATTCAGTCCAACAATTATACACAATTTCATAGCTCTGAACTCCAACAACCTTCTCACAAGGGGCCCAAATTACACCCCATCTTATTCTTCACACTAAACAAGGAAGATTGTCGAAGTTGGGATCTCAGAACCCAAAGCCCAATCTGTGTGCTATGTGCCCAATGCCTTGCACGTATTGGACATCTTGTGTGTATCCTCTCCCACACTAAGCTTTGTGACCCAATCACCCCCATCCTTGCCCAGCTTCATTGGCTCCCCATCCTGCAGAGGAAGGATGAAGTTCAAGATTCTTATCGTCATCTTTAAAGCCCTCCACGGTCTTGCTCCCCCCCATCTCTGTGACCTATTAAAACTTCATCAACCTATCCGCTTCCTCCTCTCTTCAGGCACTGGTCTGCCTGCTCCACGTCACCCACTCTGCCTGCTCCACTATCGGTGTTCGGGCCTTCAGCCTTTCTGCCTCCAACCTCTGGAACTCCATCCCTGCCCTCCCCCTCCCTTGCTTCCTTCAAGGCCCATCTCAAGACCTTCCTTTTCGACCATGCCTTCTGTCATTTTCCCTCCTCCACCCCCCTTGCCCTCTGCCCCTCTCTGATTCCAACCCGCAGCTCAGGTGCAAACCCCTCATTGTCCATGACTAGGGATGTCCTCCCAACGTGGAAGGTGCCTTATAAATGCAATTTGTTATTGTTATGGCATACATTTTCCTAAATGGAGAGTCGCTCTCACATTGTTGAACTCTGTCATTCTGTCAGGATAGCAGTGGTCCTGGAGTCGAGGGTGGAGGTAGAGAGTTAGAGTTGGATATCATCCGCAAACATGTGGAAGTTGACCCGTGTCTGCGGATGATTACACCAAGAGGGAGCATGTAGATATTGAAGAGGACTGGACAGATCCCTGAGGAACGCCGCAGGAGATTGTGCGGGGATGGAGGAGAAGCTGCTTGTGGAAACAAAGTGGAAATAGTGTGAAAGGTAGGGTTTCAACCAGTCAAGGACAGAAATATGAAGGTTGAAGTGACAGGAGAGCCGGTGAAGAAGGATAGAGTGGTCAACTGTATCAAATCCAGCAGAGCGGTCAAGGAGGACGAGCAGTCAGAGGGAGCCCTGGTCACAGGTAGACAAAATATCATTTGTCCCTTTGACCAAGGCTGTTTCTGTGCTGTGGGCAGCAAGGAAATCCAGTTGGAGGGGTTCGTAGAGGGAGTGACAGGAGAGGAAGGAGCAAAGCAATAACTTGTTCCAGGACCTTGGAAAATAAGGTTGGAGATAGTGCATAAATTGAGAGCAGGGATGGGTCCAGGGAAGGCTTTTTGATGATAGGGACGATGGTAGCTGTTTTAAGGGTGTGGGAACGGTGCCAGTGGCCAAAGCGAAGTTGGTGATGTCACATGCATCAGGATTCGGAGTATCCAAACCAAACCAAGAATTCTATGCATCCCACCTACACATGGAAATTCCATGGAGACAGATTGTTGGAATGGGAAGCACAATCTCTCCCTGGAGGGACGCATCTTGCTTACATAATATCAGGACTTCCTAATACTCTCACCAAGGCTTGGGGACACCAGAATGTGTGCTGGGGAGACTGCTGGAGTCTCGCCAGCTAAAACTGCATAGCTTGCCATTCATACCGCTGTCTGTCCAGCTGGACCATCCTACTCGTCAGGGCTTTGGCTTGGAGGGTTAACAGGAGCTGAGTGGGATGGTTTGCGGGGCTATGGGGGGAGTGGGACTGGGATTGATTTGGGAAGCTCATGTCAAAGAGCCGCACAGACACGATGGGCTGAACCTTCCTTCTGTGCTGTGTGATCCTATGACTCCCTGACCCCAGTGGCTGCTCTGCCCTTCCAGGTCCTCAGCCTCGGCTGTGGTGTCATCAGCGCAGTATCCACCAGGTGAGCGAGCGGCGGGTTAGAGCTGGCGGTGAGTGAGTGAGTGAGTGAGCTGGTCAGTCAGTCAGTCAGTGAGTGAGCTGGTCAGTCAGTCAGTCAGTCAGTCAGTGAGTGAGCTGGTCAGTCAGTCAGTCAGTCAGTGAGTGAGCTGGTCAGTTAGTCAGTCAGTCAGTCAGTCAGTGAGTGAGCTGGTCAGTTAGTCAGTCAGTCAGTGAGTGAGCTGGTCAGTCAGTCAGTCAGTTAGTGAGTGAGCTGGTCAGTCAGTCAGTCAGTGAGTGAGTGAGCTGGTCAGTCAGTCAGTTAGTGAGTGAGTGAGCTGGTCAGTCAGTCAGTCAGTTAGTGAGTGAGTGAGCTGGTCAGTCAGTCAGTCAGTGAGTGAGCTGGTCAGTCAGTCAGTCAGTTAGTGAGTGAGCTGGTCAGTCAGTCAGTCAGTGAGTGAGTGAGCTGGTCAGTCAGTCAGTTAGTGAGTGAGTGAGCTGGTCAGTCAGTCAGTCAGTCAGTTAGTGAGTGAGTGAGCTGGTCAGTCAGTCAGTTAGTGAGTGAGCTGGTCAGTCAGTCAGTGAGTCAGTGAGTGAGCTGGTCAGTTAGTCAGTCAGTCAGTGAGTGAGCTGGTCAGTTAGTCAGTCAGTCAGTGAGTGAGCTGGTCAGTCAGTCAGTTAGTGAGTGAGCTGGTCAGTCAGTCAGTTAGTGAGTGAGCTGGTCAGTTAGTCAGTCAGTCAGTGAGTGAGCTGGTCAGTCAGTCAGTCAGTTAGTGAGTGAGCTGGTCACTCAGTCAGTTAGTGAGTGAGTGAGCTGGTCAGTCAGTCAGTTAGTGAGTGAGCTGGTCAGTCAGTCAGTGAGTGAGCTGGTCAGTCAGTCAGTGAGTCAGTGAGTGAGCTGGTCAGTCAGTCAGTGGGTCACTGAGTGAGTGAGTGAGTGAGTGAGTGAGTGAGTGAGTGAGTGAGTGAGTGAGTGAGTGAGTGAGTGAGTGGTGAGTGAGTGAGTGAGTGAGTGAGTGAGTGAGTGAGTGAGTGAGTGAGTGAGTGAGTGAGTGAGTGAGTGAGTGAGTGAGTGAGTGAGTGAGTGGGTGGGTCAGTCAGTCAGTGAGCTGGTCAGTGAGTGAGTGAGTGGGTCAGTCAGTGAGTGAGTGAGTGAGTGGATCAGTGAGTGAGTGAGTGGGTCAGTGAGTGAGTGAGTGAGTGAGTGGATCAGTGAGTGAGTGGGTCAGTGAGTGAGTGAGTGGATCAGTGAGTGAGTGAGTGGATCAGTGAGTGAGTGAGTGGGTCAGTGAGTGAGTGAGTGAGTGAGTGAGTGGGTCAGTGAGTGAGTGAGTGAGTGGATCAGTGAGTGAGTGAGTGAGTGGATCAGTGAGTGAGTGAGTGGATCAGTGAGTGAGTGAGTGAGTGAGTGGGTCAGTGAGTGAGTGAGTGAGTGAGTGGATCAGTGAGTGAGTGGGTCAGTGAGTGAGTGAGTGGGTCAGTGAGTGAGTGAGTGAGTGGATCAGTGAGTGAGTGAGTGAGTGAGTGAGTGAGTGAGTGAGTGAGTGAGTGAGTGAGTGAGTGAGTGAGTGGATCAGTGAGTGAGTGAGTGAGTGGATCAGTGAGTGAGTGAGTTTGTTGGCAGTGCTTCTCACCTGAGCAGCTTTACTCCAGTTGGACATATTGAGGTGGTGTACCCTCTGAAGACGTCCGGGGGAGAGCGGGGAGAGAGCGGGGGGGGGAGAGACCAGGGGGGGAGAGCGGGGGGGAGAGCCCGGGGGGAGCGGGGGGGGAGAGCCCCGGGGAGAGCGGGGGGAGAGCCCGGGGGGGGAGACCCGGGGCCGCTCAATGTGACTGTCACCACTCCGATGAGCGGTGTATTCCCGACACGACCGAGCGGAGCGGAGCGGAGCGCAGACACACGGACAGAGCCTGGAGGGCCGCGCCGGGGGGGGGAGAGCAGAGAAGCGTTTCCCTCCGGACCCGAGACTGTGACACCCGACACCCGCACAGCCTGGAACCGGAAGCCGAGAGAACCCGCGACCGTTTGAGAACAGAGGCACAGAGAGACACAGAGGTAAATACCCCCCAACCCTCACCCCCCCCCCCCACACTGACCCCCCCTCACACACACTGACCCTCACCACACTGACCCCACACACACTGACCCCCCACACTGACCCTCACCCCCCCACACTGACCCCTCCACACACTGACCCTCACCCCACACACACTGACCCCCCACACACACACTGACCCCCCACACACTGACCCCCCACACTGACCCTCACCCCACACACACTGACCCCCCCTCACACACACTGACCCCCACACTGACCCTCACCCACACACACTGACCCTCACCACACACTGACCCTCACCACACACTGACCCTCACCCCCCCACACTGACCCCCCACACTGACCCCCCACACTGACCCCCACACTGACCCTCACCCCCCACACTGACCCTCACCCCCCCCCCCCACACTGACCCCCCACACTGACCCCCCACACTGACCCTCACCCCCCCACACTGACCCTCACCCCCCCACACACTGACCCCACACACTGACCCCACACACTGACCCCACACACTGACCCCACACACTGACCCTCACCCACACACACTGACCCTCACCCACACACACACTGACCCTCACCCCCCCACACTGACCCTCACCCCCCACACTGACCCTCACCCCCCCACACACTGACCCCCCACACTGACCCCCCACACTGACCCCCCACACTGACCCTCCCCCCCACACTGACCCTCACCCACACACACTGACCCTCACCCCCACACACACTGACCCTCACCCCCCCACACTGACCCTCACCCCCCCACACTGACCCTCACCCCCCCCCCACACTGACCCCCCACACTGACCCCCCACACTGACCCTCACCCACACACACTGACCCTCACCCACACACACACTGACCCTCACCCCCCCACACTGACCCTCACCCCCACCCCCACACACTGACCCCCCACACTGACCCTCACCCACACACACTGACCCTCACCCCCCCCCACACACACTGACCCTCACCCACACACACTGACCCTCACCCCCCCACACACTGACCCCCCCACACTGACCCTCACCCACACACACTGACCCTCACCCACACACACTGACCCTCACCCCCCCCACACTGACCCCCCCTCACAGTGACCCCCCACACACACACTGACCCCCCCACACACACACTGACCCCCACCCCCCCACACACACACTGACCCCCACCCCCCCCCACACACACTGACCCCCCCACACACACACTGACCCTCACCCCCCCACACACACACTGACCCTCACCCCCCCACACACACACTGACCCTCACCCCCCCACACACACACTGACCCTCACCCCCCCACACACACACTGACCCCCACCCCACACTGACCCCCACACACACACTGACCCCCCCCCACACACTGACCCCCCCCCACACACACCCCACCCCCCCACACACACACTGACCCCCACCCCCCACACACTGACCCCCACCCCTCACACACTGACCCCCACACACTGACCCCCCCACACTGACCCCCCACCCCCCCACACACACACAGTGACCCCCACCCCCCCACACTGACCCCCATCCCCCCCACACACACACTGACCCCCATACACTGACCCTCCCCCCACACACACTGAACCCCCCCACACACACTGACCCCCCACACACTGACCCCCCACACACTGATCCCCCCACATTGACCCCCCCAAACACTGACTCCCCCACACACTGACCCCCCCACACACTGACCCCCCCACACACTGACCCCCCCACACTGACCCCCCCACACACTGACCCCCCCACACACTGACCCCCCACACACTGACCCCCCCACACACTGACCCCCCACACACTGACCCCCCCACACGCTGACCCCACACACACTGATCCCCCCACACTGACCCCCCCCAAAACACTGACCCCCCCCCACACTGACCCCCACCCCCACTGACCCCCATCCCCCCCACACTGACCCCCCCCAACACTGACCCCCCACACACACTGACACCCCCCACACACACTGACCACCCCACACACACACACTGCCCCCCCTTCCCACACTGACCGCCCCCCCCCACGCTGACCGCCACCCCCCACACTGACCACCCCCATCCACACTGACCCCCCCCCTCCCACACTGACCCCAACCTCCCATACTGCCCCACTGCCCCGCCCGCCTACATACTTACCCCATTGTCCACAAACTTACAGACAAATACACACAATATTGCCCACACACAGACTGAGATAAAGACATGACAGCACTGCGCAGCGAGAGAGAGAAATAGACATAAATGCTGTGCAGAATAATAATAATGATAATAATTAATGATGATGATATTAATCCTTGCATTTCATATAGCATCTTATCATGTCGGTGAGATGTCTTATTATGCTCCACAATATACTGTAAAGTATAGTGACGGTATTTTGTGGGCAAAACATGGCAGCCAATTGTGCACATCAGTGTCTCACAAACAGACGTGGATTGAGTGACCAAATCATTTTTTGGAGGGATTATTACCGCCTGGAAAGCGATCCGCCAATTGACTAACAACCAGGTTGCTACTTACTGCTAGGTAAACAGAGGCGTGTGTGTTGGAGTAAGGAAACTTGCCTAAGATTTTGCCCCGATAATATTGCATTTGATAAGGCACTATATCAAATGCAAGGCTTATTATTGTTATTATTATAAATAAATAGAGGCCAGAGAAACAAGATAAGTGTGCACATAACAAGTAATACAGACTGAAACACTGACATATGGTTAGTTTTTTAATAATATGTTTTCAGCTAGAGGTTGCAAAGCTGTTATAATTTATAGGAACAGGGAGACAGAAACATACATAAATTGATGAACTGAGATAATATTCTATCAGGCCTTCTGTTAGAAACAGATTCTGATTTTCGCTCTCAGTTCTGCCTCCTGACTTTTTCCTCACTCTGTCTTTGTTAGTGACCGACACACACCATTTACATCTTTTGATATCTATCTCTACGTCTATAGCTTTCCTGTCTGATGGAGAGATTAGAGACACACTCATAATTATTAGTATTGTGATAGGCAAAGAGAGACATTCAAATAAAGTGATAGAGAAAATCTACCAGTAGGAGAAGGAGCAGAAAACATATACATCGATAGAACAATCTTGATTCTCATAAAACATACAGACTGAGATCAAAGCAATCAGAGTGTGAGATAGCCTGTATTCATGAAACCCAAATGATACATTAATATAATAATAATAATCCTTGCATTTGATATAGCGCTTTTCACGTCTTCTGGACGTCTCAAATTGCTTCACAAAATATGCTGTAAAGTGAATTGACTGTATATTTGTAGGCGAAACGCGGCAGCCAATTGCGGACAGCAGCGTCCCACAAACAGTCATGGATTGAAAATGAACAATTTATTATTGTTTTGTTTTTTGGAGGGATTATTATTCAAACACTGTGATACTGTCTCTTTGAATTTAAACAGTTTGTGCATTTGGGTCAGTCCTATAATGGATAGGTATGTGCTTCTCGTGGCATGGGATCGAAGTGCTGACCCACATAAGAATGAAGAGTTCACTGGTAAGTACTGGTATAAGTTAGTTTTTTATCAAATTGGATGTTTTAAAGATATAGTGAGAGCTTGACTTTTTTAAAAAAATTCTAATGACTTGTAAAATGTATTAGGGATTATTAGAGGTTGGTATTAGATAGAATCAATCTGGATATTGTTGATCTCAAACTATGAATATTCATTGACATACAACGTACAGCATTGCTGTTTTAACATTGCTTTTTCAATTGCACAAATTGCATATTGCAATAACAAGAGAATTGCCTTGTCAAAAACGTATGCTACACATATAAATAAATTTAAATGTACGTCACACTCTTGTTTAACAGAACGGACAGCAGCTACTGGCATTTATGATTTCCTGAGAAAAATCAGCAACACCTCTATAAATTCCAATGGGATCTCGCTTCCAGGTAATTTTGATTCAAGTAAGCTAATTATTCGCTTTTCTTTTCATTTCCTGATATTGAACTTTATTTTTCTGCTTCTTCCTATTCTGCAAAGTTACTAAATCATACCCAATGCTCCAATTTGGCAGCTAACTGTTTACTAAGCATCCAGCGCCTTGGGTGTCATCCTGACAGGAAAGGAGCTTATATAAGTGCAATTTTGTTGTAGTTGAATCCTTGGATAGTTTAAAATCTGACTACCTAATGATATTACTTCACACTTAATAAGTGTAGATGTCGAGCAGGAGGCTTTAGGGGGTTCTTTCTTAAAACATTTGTTTCTACTGAATTTTCTTTCATTGTATTTTCTTCTTTGCTTTTATGTTTATTTCTCTCTCATTACTTTTGCTACAACAGCTTCCTTTTGCAGTCTTGCCTGAAAATAATAGAATATTAATGTGAAGTGGTAACTTAATAATTGTGGTAACTTGATAAAAGTGAAATCATAATCGGCTCTTAGATTACTTAGATTACTTTTCAAAGCCTCTATTAAAACTTGTTGCTTGATATTGTGTCATTTTATCTTTGCAGCTTGTTCAGTAACTGGTGTTCCAGTACAGCAGAAATGGTTCTTTGCAATTCAAACAATCTATGGCTTTTCACAGGTAAACAATGCAAAAGTAAACTAAATCTATGTGTATTAATGCTCAAATTTTAAGGCCACAAAATTACTAGATAGCTGGACATAAATAACTGCTCCATAGTCTTCGGCCCACCAAAATTATACAAACTTTTTTTGCTTTGTCTTCTAAAATTTGTTTTCTGCACATAATAACAAAGTGCATGTTTAACATTGGATTGAATTCACTAATCCATTGGACCAGCCCCGCTAGTTTCTTCTTGATCCACAGTAAATGTGCTGGTCTAAACCTCAAATGTTTGTCTTGAACCTGAGTATTTCTATATGAATTAAGTGTATGAGATTAGTAATAAAAAATTTGGTTTTATGTGGCGAATCGAAGATAACACAAACCAACCAAGTTGACAATAGACACCGAGCCAATTACTGATGATGAATCTAAATTAAAATCTGAGTTGAGATGATGAAAGATGGAGTGTGATCTTGAGAACGAGGAAATCTGGTCTGAATAAATAAGTGCCTGCAGCACTCATTGTTGGGTGAGATTAGATTATTGGCTGAGTGATCTTTTCTATTTTTGCCAATTCTGAATTTCTGTTGGATTGATTTTTTTAAAAAAGGACACAAATACCAAATAACAACAATCTATATAAATCACCTTTTACATCAGGAGGGTGTCTCAAAGTGCTTCATACAGCTAACTGGGAATCTGAGCTGGGGGGTGGGAAGGTGACAAAACGCATGGTTGAAAAGATAGATTTTTAAAGCGGGTTTTGATTCAGCCGGGGAGTGGCAAGGCTCTGGGATGTGGGGTTAGAATGGCTGAAAGCTCACCCACGGATAGTGGAGGGAATTGGGTGGGGGACACTGTAGTTGATACTATATTTGAATTCTGCTGCTGTACCTTATTATTTTTACAGTTCTGTAGTTCAGAGTGGGAGGATATAGGTTCAACAGCACAAGGAAATGATAGTGAAGAACTATTACCAAATTCTATACAAGATTGTCTGAATGGCCTCAACAATTATGAGGAAGAAGATGGTGATATGAAAGAATCTACACCTCAATCTGAGTATGTACGACTTAAACTTTTAACATTAAATAAGATGAGTACTCCTTTTACAATATTCTGATTGTTGTAAATATGTTCAGATAATTTAATAACTTAGAGTTTAGTGTTGTGTGTGATTGGGCTGTGTAGTGAATGCTGTGAAAGGTGCTATAACATATGGAAGAATTATTATTTTTGAAGCCTGAAATGATCCATTTCATTTCATTCTTTTAAAACTGTGCTTGATTTTTCTTTGCCACTGGGTGGCATCATGTGGAAGATCAGCAAACTCTGGTTTGTAGATTCCACACACCACCGTCCGGTGGTTTCGAGTAGATATTACAGGAACGTGGAATGACTCAAACCCTACTGTATTGTGCTTTAAAAGTCGACTCTATCAATCCATGTATATTTGCTTGTTTTTACTAAGTTTGATTTATGTATTACGTTGAAGCGTTATGTGAAATGGGAAAAGGCTTGTGTGCATTGAGGGTAGTGCAAGAATTTTGAGATTTGGAAGTATAGAAACTGAAGATTTTATTTACAGCAATCTCTTGCTTTACAGATTATTTGAAGAGGCTGCAGAGGGTTTACATCAACTTGCAGACAAACTACCTCCTCCCGGTAATACCCAGAATACGTTTCCTTATATTGTTGTCGAAGTGTCTTGTTTGACAAAAGCAGCATTGCTATCAATCTATCAGCATCTTGTTATTTTTTGTAATATCACATGCGTGACTTTCGTGGAGTAGAGCATGGCAAAAGACAATCTGTATGGTTGTAGAGAGGAGGCTCTTTTACAGTGCATTGAAAAATGTTTCTTGGAACAATATGTTAAGATGCAGTTTCTGATTTGGCCAGGGCAATGAGCCGGTGCAAATGTGCAACTGGAAGGTAGAACACTTGGGAAACTGTGACCAGATGATCAGGTTTATTGTTAAAAAAAGGGCAGAATAAAGGAGGAGTCCATCATTCAGGTACTAAATTGGAAAATAACAAATTTTATTGGATTGTAAAAAGACTTGGCACAGATAAGTTGGTAGAAAAATACCAGGTGAAGATATTTGAAGTTGAATTGGGTAAGGTACAGGTGAAACACATACCTAACAAAAGTTTTTTTTAAAAAAGAAGTTAAGATTCTGCTTGCTGCAGACAATCCAGAACTCCAGCCCACGACCTTTCCTCCACCAAGCTCCGTAAGCCCCCATCCTCACTAGGATCCATTGGCTCCCCAGTGCATCGAATCCTTCCAAGATCTCATCCCACCCTACCTCTGTAATCTCCTTAAACACAACTGGCCCCGCCACTCCCTTCAAGTCCCCTGCCCAACCCACTATTGGCAGTCGGTCTTTCAACCTATCTGCCGCCACTCTCTTGAACTCCATCCCGGAGTCCCTCCAACTTGCTCCCTCACTCACCTCATTTGAGGTTGTCACAAGAACTACCTCTTTGACCAAACTTTCAGTCATGTTTCTACTCTCCATCCCCCTTGGCTCCCACACCCAACTCAGGGACAAAGCCAGTACTAATAAGACATTGGGAGAATCCTCCTGACATAAATGAATATTGTATTGTATTACTTCATTTTGTAATTTAGATTTATTTTATATGTTCACGGTTGAACCAGAATGCTGGGATTGGGGGCTGTTCAGCTGAAACTTTTTTTCTTGTGATACTTGAATACCTAAATAAACACATAAATTGAACGCTGGCAGGTCAGCCAATGAGTACGTTTAATGAATTCTGTGGTGTATCTGTGGAAGAACGAGAAGATACAGTGGGATTTGAAGAACACTAAGAATGAGTGATGTGCTGAATCCTAGGAATTTGATGCAGCCACATCTCCTATTCTGCTTTGTTTTTGATTTCAACCTCACCAGGGAAGTGCCACAGAAAGGAGAGAAAATAAAGTAATTTAGGTCAAAAGTTCAGACTGTACCTTGTGACTGGCTCAGGAACAGTGGCAAAGGCCTGGAAGCTGCTTAGTAATAGTGACATTGCTTTTTGTTGAACATTTAGCTTTAGTAAAGCTCACACCTATTGACTTGCTTCTCTATGTGTGTATATAAGTGAGACCGATATAGCCATAAATGATGTTTTATTACGAATAACGGAATATGTAAATTGATACATTTGAGAAAATGATTTCAGATGTGTTCTAAGATTGTTATTCAGTTAAATTTGCTTTTTTTTATCAGAGACACAAGAGAGCATCTTATGATGTGCTGGGGCTGAAATGTCTCTGAGGAGGTGAAGCCAGGCAGGTCGTCTACAGTAATTTAATGTACTATTTATGGTTGAGCAGACTGCCTGGCTCAACCTTTCCAGTGTATACATTTAAAACTTTTTTTTACCCAAAACCTGTTCTAAATTGTGAATGCATAAAATGAAATAATATGCACCTCTGTAAGTTTTTAAGGCTCAATCTGTTGAACTTTGTTAACTCAAGATAATAATCCCTTTCTCCCCTAGTTTTGTAATACTGTAATCCCTTTCCTCAGCTATACTATCATAATGCTATCTTATCCTCTTGACTAGTTAGTCCTCTGCGCTCCAAATAATTTCTCAATTGTAAAAGCTACTGTTTTTCATATCAAACCCCATCCAAAAACAACTTTTGGCAATGAATTTTAGCAGCATTGGGAATGTGGCATCATTCTACCATCTGGCTTGCTCTCGCATGTTAAGAGCTCTCACTAGAATTTGCAATATTGTTCACTTTCTCAACATAGTTGACTTGGAAAATTGATTTACTGGGGCTGAAACGGATCTGAGGAGGTGAAGTCAAGCAGATCGTCTGCAGTAATTTAATGTACTATTTATGGTTGAGCAGACTGCCTGGCTCAACAATATGTAGCCACCATTGACCCCCCAAGTCAAAGTCCTAATAGGTAAATTAGTTCTAGATGAGCAAGTATCTTGTGGCAAGTTCTGATTACCAGGTTAATTTGCTCAAGGTTTTTCCCGAACTATGTATTCTCTATCCCAACGTGTTCCACTCTTTTTTTCTCCCCTCCCTTGAAGATATCAATTCATTCTAGCGTACAGTTCCAATGGCATCATTTGTCCTTCATTATCTTGATCACGTGTGAGACGAGATAATTGAAGGTTTGTGACTGTGTGTGTGTCACATCTGAGCCTGACTTTGTTCTCATCCATTGTTCACTATCTCACACCGCAGGCGCCGAAACCCTCATACACGCTTTCATTACATCGAGGCTTGACTATGCAAACTCATTGCTGGTCGGCTTCCCCAACTCCTCCCTCCATAGGCTGCAGATCATCCAGAACTCTGCAGACCACATCCTCTCCCATACCAGGCTCCATGACCCAATCACCCCCATCCTTGCCTGACTCCACTGGCTTCCCATCACACACAGAGGATATAGTTCAAGATCCTGGTCCTCACCTTCATAGCCCTCCATGGTCTTGCTCTCCCCTATCTCTGCAACCTCCTAACCCCCTACCATCCTGCTCGTTCCCTCAGCTTCAACCTACTTCACGTCCCCTGCCTCGCTTGCCCCACTATTGGCGGGCGGGTCTTCTGCCACTCTGCCCCCACCCTCTGGAACTCCATCCTGCAGTCCCTCCCCCTCGCCCCCTCCCTTACCTCCTTCAAAACCCATCTCAAAACGCTCTTCTTCAACTGTGCAATCGATCACTCTCCTTTTCCCCCCCCTCCACCCTCCCCGACCCCCAGCTTGGATCTGAAACTTTGTCTGTCCAGGGTCCTGGGATGTCCTCCCAACGTGAAAGGCGCTATACAAATGTAATTTTGTTGTTCTTGTTGTTCACAAATGCACTTTCCAGCAGAGTCACAGTAAAGTGACAGGAGTGAGAAATCTGGTTAATTTTCCGTTCTCTTGCCCAGGGAAAGGGAGGGCAATATCGGTCTAAGCTGAGACCTGCAAACTCAGCTAAGGTCAGAGATCAGATTTGGTCAATACAACTCATCTTATACACTTGCAAGTGGCTTACAAGCTGTCTTCTACCTATTATACAAAATTTGTCACGTAAGACAATTTCACTGTAATGAAATTGATTGTGGAATTGTATTTGATAATGTAACAGGATTAGCATTATGTTTTGCTTCAATAATTGTCTAAAATACATCATCTACTACATTTGAGACGCTATCCTGCAAATTTATAGAATGCACAAGTGATTTAAAAACTGCATTATGGCCAACCCAATTTATTAATGTTTTGAATAAGGCTACCAATGAAACTGCAAATTGATCCTGTTGTAAAAGTACCATGGTGTAGTTATGTTAGAAATAATGATTCTTGACTGTATGTCAGGTTCAGTTAAGCTAATGAATTATTAGCAGTGCTATGCCAGCAAACAGAAATGTAATTTAAATTGCAACCAGTGTTGGCACAGAATAGATAACTGAATATTATAATCCTGATTTTTTTCTTTAACCGATCTTTGCGCAGAAATTAAAGTAATGTATCGTTCTTTTTCCAACCCTTCCCCATGGGCAAAATAAAATCTGATTTATAGCACATAAAAGTAGCATTAAAGCAAAAAAGATATCTCTAATACTGCAATGCTGATATTTCTTTTTTCATGTGCAGTGAACACAATTAGATTGACCTGCTGTTGGGTTTTCCTATTTTTGTCTTTTTTCTGCTAATCTTTTATACTGTTGACTGTGTATTTCAAAATGATGCTCTGTTACCACAGTGCGTCTTAAAGCTTTTCATGCAAATGCATTGTGACTTCCAGGTAAAAACTTAATATTGATTCTGCTTCTAATGAAAGATGCTGGGCAACTGTCCCTTTGAACTTTACCTTGAACAGAAGGCTAGATATCAGATTTTAATATTCATGCGCATCCTCTAAAAGCAATCTAATGAGAACCAGGATAATATTGCCCGGCTTATTTTTTTTAATGGGCAGAATGGGACTGAATAATATAATAAACCCAAAGAATACATTAAAGTAAGTTTTGCATGTCTAAATAGAAAATTAAATGCATTTAGATAGCTAATTCCACTCAGAATGAAGGGCACAAACAAAAGTGAAAAACATTTTCAAAGAATGTTTTCATTTATCAACAACGATAATTGGAGGTTCAAAGTCAATCGGATACTATTGTAGTTCTTAACATAAACAATGTCAACATTATTCACATGACATGCTGAGCAGCTTCTAGGAAACCCAAGTTTTAGCTTAAGGCACTGAGATTTCTGAAGTTTTTCAAAATATCTTAGAAAAAAAATTTGATTTTTCCTGAACTTATGGACTCTTTATTCTGACTCTTTTTCTCAATCTCCTCCTCCTCTGAAGATACCAATTAATTTGGGCATTTGGTTCCAGGCGCATTAGTTGCCCTTCAGTATCTGGACCAAGTTCTGGGGGAGTATGTTTGCAAAACTGAAACTTAAAGGAATTGACAAATGTGCATCACCATCTTGTTTAATTAGACTCACTTCACAGATATTGTATTTCACGGGCCTGGTGCTTTCTTAAGCACTTTTGAATACAGTTCTACCAATAATTGCTGAATACATGTGAACGTACATAAAATTATAACGGCACAGAAAGTGGCTAGGGTGCTTTGTATTTGCACAAGAATTGTACATTTAAATTTATGTTCCGCTGTGTAAAAATGCTTGAAAGGGGCTTTTGAAAATAATTGTTTCGATTTAAAACAATATATATATTTTTGTTCATATTTTTCCCACTACATTTCTTTCTTTGCAGGAGACCTTACTTACTCAATGATAAAGAATGGCATAAAGCTATTCTAGCTCATCTTTTTCTCTATCTCCTCCCACCCTTTCTCCCCTCACAAATACATCACAGAGAGATAGAGGAAGACACACATAATCACACATAATAACACAACCACACACACAGTCACAGAAAATTGCCAAACATTTTAGGACATTAAATCAGAGGGTTGGGTTCTAACAAATGTAGCATAATCTTTGCAGTTGATATGATTTATAACATCAGTAACATTTCAAAGCATTTTTACAGGTAATTGTAGCCAAGTGTAGTCTAGTTCTGGGTGAGTCTTTGTCCAACTAAACGTTGAAAAACCTGAGGCTATACTGCTTGGCTTATGCTTGCATGAAATCAACTCAGGCATCTACTATAATAGTCTCCTCATCTAGAACTCTTAGCATTCTCTCCCACACTAAACTCCATGACACCCATCCTCTGAACCCACAGATTAATGAAAATATGCATATTACAAAACCCAAATACATTGTTAGGAACAATGAGGCAATTTAGTTATGAGACATACAACCTACCAACCTGTTAAGTCAGTTATTGTCATGATATTTTTTCTAAATTCCATTTATTTTTCTTAATTTTCAGTTACAAGTATATAGATTAATTAGAAAATGCTGTCACTCTTGAGTGTTGGACTTCTGTTTTATATTAATAATCTTTGAATATAATATTCTGCAGTGCCTTTCATGTCAGGAGCACATCTCAAAGAGCTTTACAGGATTTACTGTAAAGTGTAGTGACTGATTTGCAGACAACTGTTTTCAGGCTAGTCTGAGCTGTCATTCTGACGTGTTCTCCCTTTCTTCTGACAGGCAGGGGATTGTTAGATCTAATCTTGCTAGTCTCTGGTGGGGGTGTTCCCCGCTTGAAAGACTGGCTCCCTGTTGTTGGAGCTTTTAAACATCTGAGGGAATGGCATTCAGCAGAAATTGCTATAGCAACAAAAGATGGCAAATGGTAAGTGTTTAAACATTTAACCAAATTCACTAATGTTCCCTAGTATCCTGACTTATCGCTCAGCATCTTGGAGGTGGAATTGGCTGAGTCTGGATTCATGAATACGTGCTCATATATTCAGGGTTTGATATCTGGTATTCTGACCAACAATCTTCCAGACAAATAGGCGATTAACCTCATGACTGTTTGTGGGGCCTTGCTGTGCAAAATGCTATACACATTTGCCTACAAAAGTCACTACACTTGTCAATTACTGTAAAATGCTTTGAGACATTTTGATTAGACGCTATATATTTGAGCTCTTTCTTTATAATTATGTGAATGAATTATTGGTATTGTTGATCAAACGGAGAAGGAGATGAGTTATTTTAGGAACCATTCTGAATGTATTTACACTAATAAAACTGAACGTGCCATAAACTGGGATTGTTGACTGCAGTGTAGTCATATTCTCATTTCCTACAAATTTAAACCATACTGTGTCTGACAAATGGTGTCTACAAGAATGTTTTCAGATCCAACAATCCATCCTAAATTTATAACTTCCAAAAATAGTTTTTAAGTAGTTTATTATTTCCATGTCCTGGCATCTGACAAACTTTCTCTAATTGTAGTTGGCAGAAAATTGCAGAATACCTGGGTGCAACTGTTGTTGACCCAGAAAAACTTGAGAAGGTGATCGACCCAATGGTGATATGGAGAGGGACGGTACAGATCCGAGAGAGAAAGGTACAGTCTTCGCATTTCATTAATTGCAGATTTGTCATGAGTACAATAATTATCCAATCTATCCTTCGGATGAGATGTTAAAATGGGTTGCTTCTGTCAGTTCTTTGGGAGGATGTTAAAGATCCCATTATACTATTCTAAAAGATAAGCAAGGTTATCCCATTTCCTTGTCCAACAGTCTTCTGGATTTATGGTTCATCAGGATTAATCAAGATTTTCCTGCGCAGAAAATAACGCAATAAAATTCAGTAAAATAAGCTTGCTTATTTACTTAGTATAAGTAAATAAAGGATTTGTGTCATTTATTGAATGAGCAAGAAAGAACTTTATATTCCAATCATAACTAAGTTATTTGTGAGTTATAAATTCGGCTGTCAAGCGAGAAACCTGGGTTCAGTTCCCAGCAGGGTGAAACCTTGGGCAAGCTTCCTTACTTCACACGCCTAAAAATAATCCCTCAAGAAACAAAACAATAATAAATTGGTCACTTCAATCCACGACTTTTTGTGGGACGCTGCTGTGCGCAATTGGCTGCCGCATTTCGCCCACAAATGTACAGTAAATTCACTTTACAGTCTTTTCTATGAAGCACTTTGAGACGTCCAGAAGACGTGAACAGCGCTATATCAAATGCAAGGATTATTATTATTTTGACATCGGAGATTAATGCAGCTGATTAGATTTTATGGTTATTCCTGGTTTCTGGAACTCCATCCCAGAGACTATCCTACTTTAAAACTCCCACCTCAAGACATACCTCTTCAACCAGGCTTTTGGCCATCATTACGCTCTCCACCCCGGCACACCCTCTTCAGCTTCCAACCCCAGCCTTGTGTGCACATCAAGCTGTGGAAATAAGCCATTTGGGACACTTCCCACTGTGAAAGCCTCTATATAAATGTAAATTATATTTGAATCTACTAAGATGAAAATTTGCAATCAATAGTGCTGCATACAATCACTAATCGAAACAGACTACAGAAATTTGTAAGGCAAATATTTTATTGCTGTGTTAAAAAAGGTAGAGTTGAAACTAATGCAAACTGATTTAATCTTGATGGAAATAAATGATACGTGTTAACCTGGTGTTCATTTTTTTGAATAAAGTGATAGATGATAACCTGCAGCTTTTTTTTGGGTTGTAACTGCTCATATTTGATTTCTATCTAGGTAACAAATAGCATTAACCATGCAGTGATACATTTAGATATAAAAGTGAAGCTCATTGCTTTTCTGTGTCATTCCCACATCAACATTCCTGCCCCGCTGCTTGCTATGAAGCATGGTGCATTAATCAACCATTACTGAGATCTTCCTGGCAATTTATCTTTCAACTTTCTCTTTGGGATATTAAAACGAGTGTGTCCAACATAATTTGGAGACCACCTCATGATAGGAATTATCTCTCACTGAATTAATCTTTTCAAATACAATGTACTAGAACAGTGAGACATAGTTTAACATTCACATTGTTATTTTTAATTATTTTAAATAATTCCTTATTTCAGCTGAGCTGCTTTGGGGTGATGAGGCAACCCAAGAAAAGTTTTTTTTTGGTAAATGCTGGAAACTGGTTTTGATTAAAACAAAGTGCATCTTTCTCCTTCAGGTCATGATTGATTTCCTATGGATTTCAGAATTTTCTGATTTTATTATAGAAAATTGGTAGGGGTGTTTTCATATACCTCCTAGTAGCTAACTGGCTCAAGCAGATTGCGTAAGGTCCAACAAGACCTATAATAATAATCGTTGCATTTGATATAGCGCTTTATCACGTCTTCGAGACATCTCAAAACACTTCACAGAAAATACTGTAAAGTGAATTGACTGTATTGTGTGGGCGAAACGCAGCAGCCAATTGTGCGCAGCAGTGTCCCACAAACAGTCGTGGATTGAGTGACCAATTTATTATTATTGTGTTGAAGGAATTGTTACCCCTGGACAATAAGACATTAAATGTGATTCATCTCAGTTCTTGGGCGGATGGTGTTAAATATCCCATGACCTATTTGAAGAGAAGGGTCTCTCCCAATGTTCTACACAACAATCCTCCAGACTAATTGCTTAGTACCATAGAAATTTACATCACAGAAGAAGGCATTTAGCTCATTGGGTCTGCTGGCTCTTTTAAAGCGCAATCATTTCAGTCCTACGTACCCATCGCTTTCTTATGTGCTGAATGGCTGTCATGTTTACCTACCAAAAAAATCACTACATGGCAACGGTAATTTGAGAAGCATTTTGTGAAGCACTTTGAAACATCTTGACATTATAGGTGCTCAAAAAGAGCAAGTTCATTCGTAGTGATCCATGTTGGAAGAATATTTGTGTTAACACTATGTGAGGATGGGATCAGACAGACTGCAGATACTCACTGTCTTGAATCATGCATGGAAAATGGGCGTTTGGAAGACCTGCAGAGTGATTGAGACCTTTGGAGGTGTAGCCCAGACAAATGCATCAAGTAGCACCGTAACCTAATGTGTGAAAATTAGTGGAAAAAATAAATCTAAAGGAAATGATCTTCTTGGGGATTCTTTAACATTTGTTTTTTCTGTGTTGTGTTGTACTATAAAGAGAACTAGACTTGTTAGATATAGTACTTGTCCTCTACAACAGTTAATACATTTAGTCATGTATTGACTTTGAAGTATTTCTTCATTACACTCTTAACTTTCCTGAAGTCCCTAAGCCTTACCCCATCCCCTGCCTCCATCAAGGCCCATCTCAAGACCTTCCTCTCTGACTCTTTGGTCATCTTTCCACCATGATCCCCTCTTGCTATCTATCTCTCTTGACTTCAGCCTGCAGCTTGAATGCAAACCATTGACTGTCCGTTGCTTTGGGATGTCCTCCTGAAATGAAAGGTGTTGTTATTTCCATTATTTATCAGAAACTTGGTATTTCCATATCAAGTTTCCAGTCATTTTTTTCTTTGCTTGATGTACTTTCACTACCACACGTAGGTACTGATGAAACGCTTTTTGCTTTTTAATGACTGAAATAAGATGCACATAATTAAATCTTAAGCATATCTCAAGCATACTGAATTGATTTAAACTGCATCTCCTATTCAATCAAAATCACAGAAGCATTAATCTCTGCCTCATCTTCTGTAACCAACTAAGATATTGATACAGACTTGTAATCAGATATGATTAGTTTTATGAGAAGGAGACTATCAATTAAGAAAGAGTAACCCCTTTGTGGATTTATTTAGTGTCTCTGAGAAGGATTTCAGCCTAGCTCATTTGATAGGACTCTCTTGGGTCAGAAGGTTGTGTGATCAAACCCCATTTCGGGACTTGAAACTCATATAGTCTTTGCTGGCACTGCAATGCAGAGCTGAG
Organism: Callorhinchus milii; assembly: GCF_018977255.1. Lineage (NCBI taxonomy): Eukaryota > Metazoa > Chordata > Chondrichthyes > Chimaeriformes > Callorhinchidae > Callorhinchus > Callorhinchus milii. Next base: position 81,456,280 of record NW_024704743.1, read on the forward strand.
GGTATGCTGAATTTTGTCTTTCAGATGAGATGTTAAAACAAGGTCTCATATGTAGCTCAGTGGTTAGAGCACTCACCTTGCAAGGGAGAGACCTGGGTTTGATTCCTGGCGGGGCGAAACCTTGGGCAAATTTCTTTACTCCACACACCTGATAATAATCCCTCAATAAAATAAAATGCAGAAAAAAATTAATAATTTGGTCACTCAATCCACAACTGTTTGTGGGACTTCTGTGCGTGATTGGCTGCTGTGCTTCGCTCACAAATATAGAGTCAATTCACTATACAGTATATTCTGTGAAACGTTATGAGACGTCTAGAAGATGTGAAAAGCGCTATATCAAATGCAAAGATTATTACTCTATTATTAAGATCTCATCTGCAATAAAATTGATTGTTTATTTCATGGCTGTTTGTGGGATATTCGTAGAATAACATGTTTTCAGAAATTTCTGATGGTTATGATGTTCCCAGGTATGCAGAAATCAGTAGAATTTACTCATCAACCTACTGACAGTTAAATGCCTTTGAAAAATATGCTGACTCAATCCAAACCATTAACTTGTCTTCACTAGTATGAACCCCTAGCCTGCTTGTGCTTCATTATGTAAACACAAAGCTACTGGCAATCTTTATAGCTGAAAAATAATGATCTGAAGATAAAGGACATTTTTTCTATCTCTTTTCAAAAATATACCTTTTTTCCCCAAGATGTATTTCATAAAGCAGACTATATTTAGTTAGTTACTCTTCCTTATATCTTCCTTCCTTCTGTCCCCTTTGCTCAGCTGGCTCTGGCCTCCTGCAAATCCCTCATCCCTTCCACTTCATGGTCAGTAGCCACGCCTTCAAGCCACTACACCCCAAAACTATGGAACTCTGTCTCAATCCCTCCATTTTGCCCTGTCCTTGCCCGCCTTCAAATCAATCTTAAAGACCTTCCTCTTTGACTGTGCCTATATTCACCTCTATCTGGCTCGGTATCAAGCTCTGTCACTGTTAAGGACCCCCAAGATTCTACCTCGCGTGAAGGGCAACAAAGATGCAAGATATTGTTGTTGTACAACAGTGGGAATCTGCACAAGTAAAGAAAATTGTTCATTCTCAAACTGTGCTTTTTATTCCCTTTTTAAAACGTTACTGGAGAGATAGTAAAGGTTTGCCTACAAATAAACAGTCACTGCAAATTAAGGAAGATCCGATGAAGTGTTTTGAGATGTTTCAATCATGTGATAAAGAGCTATATCAAACACAAGGATATTTTTATATAGATGTACTATTTTAGAACTACAGAACTGGTAAAGATAAACAGGCAAGAGATATTTATATGTAAGTGTTTGTAATTTTAGCTAATTTTCTCTCATATCATCCCACAGTCTTCAGATATTAATAGTGGATCATTTTGGTGGGGGGAGGGTCATGTGACGGATGACTTGGCCAAGATTGTCGGCCTGCGCTCCAGGCAAAGCAAGTGTGAACTGCAACCCAAGCATTGGTAATCAAATAGTTAGAATAACAAAGTTTAAGGACTCCACAAATCCTAAGACATTAAGGGTAACATTTATGATGTTTGATAACTAACAATAGCAAAATGTATGCCTACTCAATGGGATGTTGCCTGGTTCAGTTGGTCGCACTCTCTGCTCTCAGACAGAAGATTGTTGGTTCATACCCCACATTGGGACCTACACTTACAGTCTAGGCTGACACTCCAGTGCTTTGCTGGAGGAGCTTTGCATGGTCAGACCGGTTGTCATTGAATGAGAGAGTAAACCAAGCTTTGTCTGGCTGTTTGTGTGGACATTAAAGATCCCCTGGCACTATTGGAAAAGAAAAGGAAGTTTCACCCAGTGTTCTGGCTAATGATCCTCCAAGTAAAATTGGTCATTCACTTCATTGCTATGTGGAGTCCTGTAGCTCAGTGGTTAGAGCACTCGCTTTGCAAGCGAGAGACCTGAGTTCAATCCCAGGCAGAGGGCGAAACCTTGGGCAAGTTTCCTTACTCCACACAGAGCCTAATAATAATCCCTCCAAAACAAAAAACAATAATAAATTGGTCATTTTCAATCTACGACTGTTTGTGGGACATTGCTGTGCGCAATTGGCTGCCGCGTTTGCCCACAAATATACAGTCAATTCACTTTACAGTGTGTTCTGTGAAGCGCTTTGGGACGTCCTCCCGACGTGAAAAGCGCTATATCAAATGCAAGGATTATTATTATTATTATTATATATGTGTAAATTCGCTGCCATGTTTGCCTACAAATACACACTTTACAATAAACCCTGTAAAGAGCTTTGAGATGTTTGATGATGTGATATGACACATATCATATGCAAAGATTATTATGTTTAGTGTGAAGTGCTATTTGGAATGTTTAATATGAAACTCTTGAGTGGCAGCGTCCCACTCCCAGCATCCAATCTACCTCATGTCACCACAGATTTTGATGCCATCTTTGGTTTAAATCAAGAGAGCTTCTCAAATAAATTATAGGAGCTGCAGTGACTTCTGTACCATTGTGATAAAAGTTGTGTTCTCACACAGCATGGGATTGAATTTTAACTGACTGATTGATTTGCTCTAGGTCTATATTGGTTTTTAAAAAATATTTCTGGGAGCAGAGTTTGTCAATTATCATTGGCATAATTTAATGCCAGCAATAGTTACCAAATCTTGCAAACATCATCCCTTAAATCCATTATGTTATTTGAAAGTTTTGAACATGTATCAAGTTCGCAAAGCAGTGCAAGAAATGGTAAGAGGTTAGAAATTCAAAAGGGAAAATAAAGAAAGCATTAGAATGAAGATTTGTGTGATCTAAAAATCCTTTCCCTCACCTCCACCTTCCTACTCCCACTTAGTTATACTTTGAAGATTTTAAACCTTGTATGTTAATGAATGCTAAAAATAACCTTTTCAATTTAGGTGTCTTCAACTTTAAGTCTCCAGATTGTTCCTACATTGCCTTTTGTGATTTAGCTAAAATACCCTTGTAGCTTGCATATTTTGCATATTTTATTCAAATTTGGGGATTTGAATTCCAAATAGAGTCTTGTGTTTTGTAACCTAGAAATATATACTTCTCTTTTCTCAGTTTACTTCTGAAGTGAAGTTTCCAGGATTCTGCTTGAAGGCTGACGTTCAGAAATCTTGGAGGCATTTAATAGACTTTCACACCTTGGTGCCTAAAACAGATTCCACAGCTTCTGGAACATCTAATACAATGAGAGAGGTGTATTTGTTTCTTATTGTGTAACTGCAGATTTGTCATGAGTACAGTAATTATTCAATCTATCCTTCGGATGAGATGTTAAAATGGGTTCCTTCTGTCAGTTCTTTGGGAGGATGTTAAAGATCCCATTATACTATTCTAAAAGATAAGCAAGGTTATCCCATTTCCTTGTCCAACAGTCTTCTGGATTTATGGTTCATCAGGATTAACCAAGATTTTCCTGCGCACAAAATGATAACGCAATAAAATTCAGTAAAATAAGCTTGCTTATTTACTTAGTATAAACTTTAAAGGATTTGTGTCATTTATTGAATGAGCAAGAAAGAACTTTACATTCCAATCATAACTAAGTTATTTGTGAGTTATAATTTCTTAGAATTTAGGACTGTGGAGTCCTGTGGCTCAGTGGTTAGAGCGCTCGGCTGTCAAGCGAGAAACCTGGGTTCAATTCCTGGCAGGGCGAAACCTTGGGCAAGTTTCCTTACTTCGCACGCCTAATAATAATCCCTCAAGAAAAAAAGACAATAATAATTGGTCACTTCAATCCACAACTTTTTGTGGGACGCTGCTGTGCACAATTGGCTGCCACATTTCACCCACACATGTACAGTCAATTCACTTTACAGTCTATTCTGTGAAGCGCTTTGAGACGTCTAGAAGACGTGGAAAGCGCTATATCAAATGCAAGGTTTATTATTATATTAGAATAACATTAGTTCACACTTGTTCTTTGTTCTATCATTTAATTTTTTTTCAAGAATAATTGACTGACACCTATTTTAAGGTGCTTGTTTTGTCCAAACCCTGGTCAATGTAGCCAGCTACGTTTATACTTTTTGGCAAGTTCTGCATTATAGGCTTTAAGGTAGCAAAGTAATTGTGTCAGCAAGAAATAAATATAAAAATTTGCTTCTAACTTGATAATATTGATAGAATATATTTTTGTTGAGCCTGACTAGAAGTTTCTAACTATCTTTATCTCTTTTTATTTTAGGTTTTCTATTATTACAAGCCAGAGATGAATTTTGTGCAGTTGTTGGTTCTGTCAGATCTACCTTCTTACTTTTTTTCTGGAACTGAGTTTGAATTGTATCCTTAAGCTTTATTATGAAATATTAACATCTCTGAAGATTAATGGTTTGTGTTTTTTTCCTCACTTCATTTGGATCCTTCTAAGTTTGCAAAAAATTCCCGTTTCTAATTTCCGCCCAACTTCTTTAAAGTTTTCAAAAGGTAGATACTGAATTTGCATTTTTAAACCGTTGCAATTTTTTTTAACAGACAGGGCATTAATCTACTTTTCAATATCAGCAAGTCAAATTACGTCCTTTAACAGAATTTGTACCGAGCATTTTGCATCTCGCATTTGTTCCTTGTATTCTGGTTCAAAAACTGAAACTATGTTTGTTGGATAAAAACTAAAGCAGATCAATAGTAAATGTCTTTGTTCTTCAGACTACAGATACAAAAAATTTTTTTCCTTTATAGAAGTGCACTACAAAGTCAACTTTACAAAGTATTAACTAATCGAGTCAGGGTGGCAGTTCTATAATTATAACTTAAAATATACACCATCTGTTTCTTTGTAGATACCAAGTGATATGCAAATGTTGTTTGTTGTCGATTGCTTTCTTGTTGCTGGTGAACGGACAGTTTAAATCTTTTGCTTCACACCGCCAAGCAAATTCTCTCAATTACTCAATATAACCTTTTGAACTGCTAAAATAGAACAGACCACTGATTCAAACTTGTGAAATTCAGTCTGTACCTGCCAAGGTGTCTGGTCACATTCCATGTCTGCATTTAGTTTTTCCTGTTTTAAATGCATTTTTGTGCTTTGTGGTTGAGTGAAACATGTTATTTGTGTGTGTTTTTAAATTCAAACCATGGAGCATTTTTACTCCTTAATGTAATTGCAAGATTTAGTAATGATTGAGTGGTCAGTTCATGAAAAATGGAGGCTGAATTTTACACCTATTTTGGAGAATTATTAATAAATTCCATTTAAATAAATATAATTGTAAAATGAATTCTGACTTCAAACAACAATACTAGATGTATACAAATTACTTTTCTAGTGTACATAACAACAACAAACTTACATTTGTATAACGCCTTTCACGTCGGGAGAATGTCCCAAGGTGCTGGACAGGCAGAGTTTCGTACCTGAGCTGGGGGGGGGCAGGGGTAGGAGCGGGGAGATCAAAAGCACAGTCAAAATAAATTTAGAGTGTCAAGGATTCAGGTATTTGTTTTAACACAAGACTGTCTGCTCCCTGCCCATAGTGCTAAACATTTGCATGAGTAAGAAATACAGTTCTGAACTGCTGGATAACTAATGTTGATGACAGCATTGTAGAATTAATTCAAAAATTGCTCTTAGATTTTAATCAATGTTTTCCTATCACAATATAGTGACTGAGTTCTGAGCATTGTTTGTCCTTGTGATTTGTTCCTTTGTGAAGACGTCAGGAGTCCTGTAGCTCAGTGGTTAGAGCACTCGCTTTGCAAGCGAGAGAACTGAGTTCAATTCCAGGCAGGGCGAAACCTTGGGCAAGTTTCCTTACTCCACACGCCTAATAATAATCCCTCCAAAACCAAAATCAATAATAAATTGGTCATTTTCAATCTACGACTGTTTGTGGGACATTGCTGTGCGCAATTGGCTGCCGCGTTCGCCCACAAATATACAGTCAATTCACTTTACAGTGTGTTCTGTGAAGCGCTTTGGGACGTCCTCCCGACGTGAAAAGCGCTATATCAAATGCAAGGATTATTATTATTATTATTATTATTTAGACATTAAATGATCTTCGGTGCATTTATTTAGTAGCATTAAAGTGATAGGAGGTTGAATATAATTTAATGTTTTAATTACCTTAATTAAGTACCACAGCACTTTATCAAGAAACGATGTCCAAGGGAAATCTAAGCTTCTGCTGAATCAACTTTCGTCTCTGCAAGGAAAGGTATGTTCTTATATTTTCATTATGTTCATTTTGTGAAAGAGTTCAGTGCAATGTTAAAGACTTTGAATATTTGATGACAAACAAATCTGTTTTCATATTTTAACCATATTGTGCATTCTCTGTTCTGGCCATTCCTGTTTTGCTGGTTTAAAATACAGTTCCTTAAATGTTTCTGTAACTCCTGTCATACAGTTGGGCAGTGAGCTATTTTGCTATTTAGAGTAGGCTATAAGTACAGAAAATTGTACCACTGGCTGTGGGGATTCATTTTCAGTTTTTATTACTCGTGTTTTCACACAAAGCAACACCAAAGTGAAGACACAAATGGTTAGTGTGTCATTTTGTGTGCAGCTTTTGTTTAAGAAAACTATCAATCTATTACTATTTTTGTTAATTTAATCTAAAGAGAGAGAAGATTACTGTTGAAAAGTCAAGTTATAAATTAGATAAACTTCCAATTACCAACTGGGAAGATTGATACCATCCAGGTACATATCACAAACTCTTGGCAGCTCTGTAAGTAATTTCACTTTCATATTTAAGAGGCAGCTTCGCAGTTATAGTAAGTAAAATACAGAATACCATAGCACTGACTTAAAATATAATTTTAAATATTTTTTACTTTGAAACCAACAACTTGGTCCAGATGTTCTTAAACTTTGTTTCTATTTTCAGTCCGTCCTTTGTCTGTCCTGATGAACAGGCATATTGTCTGATCCTAGGCTGCTGCTGCTATCAACAACAATTTCTATTTATATCCTCTGCATCCAGGTGGCATGAGATACCAGAGATCACAAGGGCATAACTGCAAAATGTCCTCCAGCTTTACTGCGCACCCCTCCCCTGACTAGCCCACCACTGGACTTTCAGCCACACTTTCCCCCCTCCTCTGGAATTTTATCCAAAAATCCTTCTGCCTCTCAACCTTCCTTTCTGCCTTCAGAACCATTTCTAGAGCACCTGACTCTTTGAGCCTCTCCCTCTTTCGTCATTTACCCCATGCACCTTCTCTTCCTTCCCGCCCTCAGCTCAGCTTTCACTCCATCCTGTGAAACACTTGAGACTCTATCCTATATGAAAGAAAGTATATACATGTGAGAAGTTGTGCTGCCCTCTGCTATGATTTGTGACAGGCTCTGGTAGTGCATTCTATTTTGATGTTGCTTAGGTTTTGGAACTGAGCAGAAGAGCACTTGAACTGGCACCCATTTTCGCTCAACCACTGCAATACCCCTAAGTTAACTGTTTTTAATCAAGATCCTCCCACTCATGTTCAAATCCGTTCACTCCCAGGCACCTTCCTATCTCTCCGACCTCCTCACTCCCCAATCCACCACCTGGCACCTCCACTCAAATGGCACAGGCCTCCTGCTCGTCCCTTGCACCCTCCGCGCCCCCACTTTCAGCCACTACGCCCCAAAACTCTGGAACACTCTCCCTCAATCCCTCCGCCTTGCCCCTCCCTTCTTTCAAGTCCCACCTGAAACTTTTCGACTGTGCTTATGGCCACATCCCCCCTCCTCCCGGCTCGGAGTCAGGCTTCACCACTGTTAAGCTCTGAGACTCTACCCTGCGTGGAGCGTGCTATATAAGTCAAGTTGTTGTTTTAACTCCTATCTGTACTATATAGAGGAATGAATTTATGAATTACACTGCCCGAAAATGACATCTGACAATACGGGAAGGCTGATTAGAAATATAATTTTAACAAGACAACAATTGCCATATATTATGGCTCAGGAGAGGGGGAGGCAGTACACGATCATAATACTTTCATTGGCATGCAGCTCAGTCTATTATTCCCATTTCACGCTGTTATGTGTTCTGGAATTGATTGTGCGATTCTCCTGTTGGCTCCATTGATCGTGATTTATGGGAAAGACAAGAGAGTTTAATCTGAAAATCTTCTTATATGTTTAAATTTAGCCTTGAGAAATGCCAGCTTCTAGAAAAAAGCTCACAAATAAGATTCTCTTCTCTGGACCATTCCTTTAATGTAATATTAGAGTAGAATTGGGTGAATGAGGCAGCACTACTGCTAAGAAAACATAATCCTTCTCTATAACCATCCCTTTCTTTTACTCCTATCCTGTTGCTGATGTAGTTGTATTTACAACGCACCTCTGCAGGAATACTGAAAGATTATTTGCATTGTCTTTTGATTCCTAACATTACTTCACAAGGTGCAGCACATTCATAAATGCTAATAGCAACCTTTTACACAGGCCTCCCTCACACAATCGTGTTGTATCAGCATTCAGGCAATCAAAATGATTTTATTGAGGCGTTTTGGTGACATTAATAAACTGAGAGAGTGAATCTTGTGCAGTTTGTCATCTCAACCTTGAAACACAATTGTTTTACTATCCTGTCAACCATTTTTAATTCACTTATTTAATATTGATTTTAGTTATTAAAAAATAAGAACCATTCTGTGTTGCTATCTATGAAAAGTATATTTCTCAGTAAGATGGTAAGATTAATGTTGCATTTGGATAATGGTCAATGTTGTTCTTATCAGTTAATTCATTAATTGGTGAAAGATTACTGGAATTTAAACCTCAAAAGGATTTTAGGGCAATAACTACTGATGTATATGTTAAATAGTTTCATCTTTGTTACACATTGATTTTTTTTTATCTTGGAAAAATCTTTGACTCCTTTCTTTTTCTTCACCATGAAAAGCATCTTATTCAACTGTTCAAACATTAAAATCTTCAAATATTAAAACTTTATTTATATTAGATATGTTGAATGAATGCTGATAGGTTATTTGTGGAGCTTTTTGATTCCTGAAATTGCCCATCTCATCACCTGATGCAGGTGATGCTGCTGATGCTGCTGTCTATTTCCTCACCACCTGTCCCATCACGATATCATTGTGCTGTGATGTTAAGATATGTGATGTTATTTGGTGGTCATGGAAAACCAAGCACTGGAGAGTTGTGTCTTGAACACTCACAGATAAATTTATGTGCTAACAGTACCATTGGATGAATTTTTTTTAAAAAAGGCAAAGTACTGCAGATGCTGGAAATCTGGTATAAACACAGAAGTTGCTGGGAACACACAGCAGGTCAAGCAGCATCCATGGAGAGAGGAAAATTAGTTAATGTTTCAGGTTTATGACCTTTCGTCAGAACAGCTCTGCTGCGTGTTCCCAGCAACTTCTATGTTTATACCATTTGATGAATAGTTTTGGGAACAATTAAATCTCAGAATACATCCTCTTTATTATGTAGTCCTGTTTACTCAATCCCCACCCCAAATAAAAGTGCATGTATTTACTCGTGAGTGCTATGTACCAAATAACTTTCCCTGATCATACAGCTACATTCCGTCGACTATAGATTTAATTTTGTGGTTCAGCCATTCAGAATTTTCCTCTGCTATTTTCAGGTGGGAGCTCTTTTTAACTTGTCGTGCACAGTGAGCAGTACTCCTGTTCCTTCAGCTAATCAGTACAGTACACGGAAATGGAAAGAATATATGGCAAAGAAGCCAAGATCCATTGGTGGTGAGTACACAAAAGCTGAACTTCTAATACAATAAGATAAAATAATGTTTTATGTAAAACAATTCAAACAATATGTCAAAACCAGATTATGAGAAATTACTCTGCTAATCTGATTTGCTGTTGTATTTCCTATTAGTGAAGCAGATTAAATTCTTGCTGTGTTTTGTATTGTCCCACTGCTGTCTGTTTCCTCACCGTGTGTCCCATGATAGAATCATTATTTTGTGATATAAATAAGATACACTTGTATGTCAGCCTACCTCAGTTGATTGCACACTTACCTCTGAGTCAGAAGGTTGTGGGTTCAAGCCCCTTGTTTGGGATCATACTGTATTGTTGAAGGTGTTGGATGAGATGATAAATCTGTATGCCTATTCAGGTGTACGATCAAGATCCCAAAACACTCTTTGAAAAGAAAAGGGAGTTTCTCCTTAATGTTGTCAAGTTATGACTTGAGAGACATAGAATTTTTAGTTAAATCCTACCTTTCCTTTGTGCATAAATAAACTCACACAAATGTTCTGCTTAATACAATTCTTTTAAACAAATTTAACAACAAACACTTGTATTTATATAGCACCTTTCACATAATTAAAAGGTCTCAAAGCAATTTAGAGATATAGAGTTGGAGCCTGAGCAGGGTGCTGATATGAGAGAGATGACTGGCTGACTGAAGGCACAGTCAAAAAGGGTAGGTTTTTAGCAAGCATTTGAAAGCAGAGAGTGGAGGGATTTAAGGAGCAATTTCCAGAGAAGGAGGTAGGCTAGCTGATGGTTTGCTCACCAATGTTGGGGCAGATAGGATGGAGACATGGAGAAGGCCAGTGTTGGCAGAATAGAGGGAGTGAGCGGGGGACTTGTTGACAAATATTATTATTTTTTGTTGGGATACAATATTGCGTGCCAAAGATCTTTTGATATCTCGTTTCTAGAAGGTCAGTTTTCATTGACTAATATCAATGACAGAAGTCTATTCAACTATTGGGGTATCATCTGATTTCCACACTTGCGCATTACCCATCAACAGTCAATATAATACAAAATGACATTGTATAGCGCCTTTTATATCGAGAGGACATTCCAAGGTGCTGGACAGTCAGGGATTTGGATCTGATCAGGGGTGTTGAGTTCAGGGAGGGTGGAAGCCAGGGAGGGAAGGGACAGGAGGGTGGCCGAAGCCGCGATCGAAGAGGAGGGTCTTGAAATGTGCCTTGAAGGAGGCAAGTGAGAGAGCAAGATGAAGGGAATGTGTAGAGAGTGAGATGCTGAAGTGGGTTGCTGAAATCTTAACTGGTCTATTTTTATATTTTTCCTTGGGCTATGGGGCTGAAGCCAGTTGAATGGCTTGCCTTCACTGAGACCAACTACTGTTCAGTAAACCCCCGGCTTACAAATACCCCTGGTATCCGGAATTTGAACCTAACCAAACATGGCCTGAAAGCAAAACAATGGGCAAACTTGTAGACTCGCTCCCAACTCTCCTTGCTGGCCTCACAGTGCCCAGGGATATTGACTTTGACCCAGATTGTTTGAATCCCACAAGCAGAAGATAACTTATTCGCTAACTTCTGTTCATGGGGTTCAAACAATTACTGGCGTTTTTGAAAAATGCTGGTAAATGCCCCGTTCCAGTATTGTAATTACACTTAGCTGGATCTCCTTGCTTCCCCCCCCACCTAACCCAACACTCCCATTAGTCTGGTCAGCCAGGGTTTAAATAGTCCAGGGTAGTTCAATCATAGTCCAGGGATTGAACCTGGTCTACATGGTCCAGTACCTCAAAGTGTGTTTTCTCTCAGAGGTGTAGTTCATTCTTAAAAAAAGGTTTGCTGTTAATTTAGTATAGATAATTAAATTCTGGAGCTGAATTGCTATGAATAAAATAACAATAATGATCATCTTAAATATTTTCTAATTTTTTTCATACTGTATATTTTACAAGATGTTAATGTAAGCCAATTGAAAATACAAGGATTATTATTACAAGTTTCCTAAATTTCTGAATAGTTTTAAAACCAGATTATTACACATATTACAGGAATCGGCTATTTTAATTTATAGGCAATTTTATGCGATTAAGTCTTTTTCTGCAAGACCGTCAATTCTTTTCTGGCATCACATTGCACCGTTCTTTCTTCAATGACAGAGTTAACTAAGGGTGCAACCTGTCATGCTTTATAATCATTAGAATAGAATCATGTTTTTCCTCCAACAAAAAAGGGGGAAAAAATCTACTCATGGAAATTTGCATCTCCTCTGAAAATAAGTGGTCCTAACCAAATGTAAGAATATTGTGGAATTGTAGTTTGCCGCTAGTTTGGCACAGATTTATCCTTTTTTTTACACATATATATAGGACGACATCAGTATAGAATTGTGCTTTTGCCATCGATGTCTTGCACCAAATTTGTACTCTGATGAGTTATTTTAAGTTGCTACATCTCTTATAAACACAGCCTTATATTGTATTTCAGTGTTGTGCCAAAAAAATAATTTCCTACTATATATTGCAGCTTTCAATTTTAATGTTGGCTGTGAAGGGCAGGAAACTTGCAATGTGTTAATGGAAGTGAAATTGCCACATAAATGGTGAAAAATGTTCTTTTAAAGTGCACTGAATTGAAGGAGATAATGACACCTATAAATCAAATTGTTCTGTGAACTTGTATGTGACCATTACAAATGAGCTCTATTTACTATTTGCATTTTCACAGTCTTGTCAATCAGATTCTAAAGAGCTCGTAACCTTTTTCCTATTAGTCATATATTTGCCTGCTCATTTTCAAGTCAGTTGTTAAAAGCTCTTATGGTGAGATCTTAAACAACTTCATATTTAGGAACATTTTGTAATTTATACTGTTTTTAATAAATGCCTATTTCCAGTATAAATAGTTTACGTTTGATTGTAGCTCTCCAGTTTTAGTTGTAGCTGTAGGTTGCTTCCTAAGCATGGCCCTCATGGCTATTCAGAAGGATGTTATTGCTCACTGATGATTTTTGGATTTCTGGTGGCTATAAATGTATTTATTTTTGTCTAATCGGGTTGAGGGATGTTAGTATTTTTGCAGCACTTTTTCTCCTTTTACCGCTCTTTATGGATTCTTAAGATCATATTTCTATAAACCCCGAACTGTGCACTTTTTTATGAATGCTTCTTAGGTAATAATAGAAAATAACTTCATCTGATTCCGAATAACGTGGACTGTGGGTATTGTCAAAAATCATCTCGATTTTTTTTCTAATTATTAGAATAAATGGTATACAGGAATTGCTTCAACTTTGCAGTTTTGAACCAAACATTAAAAAAAACATTTTGCAACTTCTTATTTATTGGTGAATAACTCTGGACCTCCATCCCACGGTCCCTTCGCCTCGCTTCCTCCCTTGCCTCCTTCAAGGATGGTCTCCAGACCCTTCTCTTCGATCGTGCCTTTGGTTGTCCTCCCACCTCGCTGCCTTCCCTCACCCCTACATCACCCCTCCCCATGCTTGGGTCCTGACCCCTGACTGTCCAGCGCCTTGGGACGTCCTCCCGACGTGAAAGACGCTCTATAAATGTAATTTTGTTGTAAAGGCAGCAATATTGGAATGCATTGAGATCACTTTAGGGTTGGCTCTGTTAAATCTCTGGGTGGGAAAATATTATCTGTATATTTTTACCTACTCATTACATATTCTAGTTTTATGAATGGCAGCCATCAAATATTGATTGTTGTTTTGTGTTAGTTATATCTGCACTTTAATGATGTATTCAGGGTCACATTATATGTTTGTGTCCACAATCTGAATTTACGCTACATTGCAATTAAGTTCTGCATGTGTGTTACATTGTTTAGAAACAATCAGAACAACAATATATAGAAACAATCAGAATAATCGAGGGTAGAAAATTTGTGGTTGCAATGTTAATGCAAATCTAAATGTAAATTTAAAACTTCACTGTAACAGTAGGTTGGAAATGTTGGAAGATTTAGTTATGTTTTGTTTTGCTTGTAATCTGATTCCACTTTGCAATGTTTAGATTTTGTTAATCATTACATTTTATTCGTTTATTCATTAATATCATTTTTGCACACTATTAACAAATTTGAAAGCCAAAAAAGAAAATTACTAACCTCTATAAAAACCTGTCATACTATTATTGAGGAGATGAAGTGAATCTAGACAGTTTATGAATTACTACGCTGAATGTAACATAGTAGCACTGAAATCTGCATACCCATAACTGAGATTGGTTTCTGCATGGCCATTGGAAAGCGACTGATTTTTAAAGGGACATTGTCTTCTTACTCCATGATTTCAATAACTGCCTATTTATGTGTATATTAAGGTCGAACAAATGAAGGATTCAATTTCCTGAATACATTGTAACCTTAATTTTTGACTTTTTATGCCAGATGTGCTGTTTATTAGACGTTGTAGTATAAAATGGTCTTTGGCCATATACTAATCTTACTCTGAGAAATCCAACTAATTAGATGCTAGAAATAAAAAACGGAGGCTGATTAAAAAGCAGCAAGTTGTTACATCCATATTAATTCTCCCTCTTATATTCCAACATAAAATCTCTTAAGATTATTCATCATAACCATAAATGCAAGGTTCAGATTGCTCTTTTATTTTCCTCTGTCGCCTCATGGCGTGATTTCAACATTTCACTAACCACGACCTTATCAACCCTTGTTTGACTCTAGTTCCAGATGTAGAAATAAAAGGGGAAGATTGCAGTTATTACCTGCTCATCCAGGGCAACGGTCGAGGTGGCTGCAAAGGAACCCTTATGCATTCGGCCAATCAGATAAACGGAGCTGCAGCTGTTGCCGTTGTGCATGCGATGTTGGATAAAAGAGCTGGAGATGGAGAAGGTGAACATGACATTTTATTAAGCAGCCAAAATTCTGCCCTTTTAGTAATTAGATACAAGTCTACATTGTATAACCTTCGTAGACTGCGCAGTGTGTTTTACAAAGGGAATGGGTGAAGCGACACTGAGAGAATCATACAAAATGACTAAAGCGGGCAAAGCCTCAGATATTGCTAAGGTTACTTTCTGTTGCAATTGTCAAGGTGTATAAAAATATAGTGTGAAAGGCAGATGGAATTGTCTGCTATAATTTGATGATACATTGTAGCAATTAGTGTTAGATGATTAGCCCGTCCAGGCACTTTGGGACGTCCTCCTAACATGAAAGTCACTGTACAAATGTAATTTTGCTGCTGTAGATTGCACAGAACTTATTTTCATTTTAAATTTAATGTTTGGTATTACAGCAATCCCTTTCAGGAGTTCTGTGACTTTGGCCAATTAGTTTCAATTATTTATTCGGAGCTCAAAGGGGTGATATTTCCTAAGCAGTCACTGTTCAAACCAAAGAACTGTTGGCTAGTGAAGTTGCTGTTCATTGTAATTGTGGAATAATACTTTTCGGAACAAAGAGTTTAGGGGATTGTTCCAGTTATTTGTATCCCAAAAGGCATGAGAGGATTCTGACTTGTGCTGGAACTCAAGGGCTGGAATTGCTTCATTTTAAAGGAAAACGTCAAATAGCATCTCCCCAAATTATCCAGACACTGTTCCCAAGAATCTGGCTCCTTCCCACTGACAGACATTGAAATAAAAAGGAGGATTGGATTTTTCCTCTTGAACTCAAGGATACATATCTTTACAAAGGGGTCTGTAATCTTTTTCAAAGGCTTTTAATTACATAATTACTGGCATCTGTAATTCCATCTCTTTATACATGCATTTATGCATGGCTCACACAACTTGCATAATAGCCCCAGTGTTGAAAATCTGATGGATCATCATTAAGTAAAAATGAGAAGTTGTTCTTCCTTCCTAATCACTGATTCTTCTGAACGCGGAATTAACAAAGAAAATACAAAATAATGGATAGATTCTTATTTTTGATGCCTTAGAAACATATAAAATGAAAGGAGCTAGACCAAATTATAGTGTTAGAGAAGAAAAGCTTGAAAATTGGCTACAGGTTGTGGAATAGACATTAAACGCTATTTGGGCTGTTGGATACAATGCAAGCTGAAGTTCAGCTCAACCACGGCAAAGCCCAGATGGGGCCTGACCCCGGCAGGAGCTGCTCCGGCACAACCCGCTTAGGGGCGCACCCACTGGGTAGCCCACGAGCACACCCAAAACTGACTGAAATAAACATAAGGGTACAGGAGGACGCTCGAGATGTAACTAAAGAGCTTCCCGAAAATATATGTACGGTAAACGTGCACGTACGGTGCACATCGGAACCTTCTGAAAGCGGCAAGTGCGCTTTATCAGGAGGTGTGCGGTGGGCACATGGATGTTGTGCACACGGGTGACTCCTGACTGTTAAAGAGCGCGTCCCAAAAAACGTGTGCAAAACCTGTGTGCAGTGAAGGAAAGTACCGGAAAACAACGGAATGTTTTTGTATCGGGAGAAAGGGGAAAAATTGTAGCAGAAGATGTGTTTGTTTTGGATTTCGGTTGCACTAAATATTATTTATAAATAGATTTTCAAAAAAAAACTGTTGGATACAATGATGGACGGTGTTTTTCTTATTGTTATAACCCAGATTATCACATAAAAAAGATTTCAAATGCAAAGTTATTTAAGAATTAGCAATGAGTTGTTCAAATCCTGTGGCCATTTAATTGGATCATCTCTGAACTTTATAAGTGCTTTTTGAATCGTGTCCTGAATGCTGTTGATGTTGTTATGTTACAAATGTCACAAATTTGTTTTGCGTATCTATCTTCCAGCAAGTTGGCATTTTCCTGCATCTGTTAACTTATGCATTTGCATTTTCAGTTATGGATTAAATCTTAAGACTATAAAGCATTTACGTACGTACTACTGAATGCAGCAAATATGATTGGATTACAATAGATTTGTGAGTTAATGGTTATTTGGCACACAGTCACACTTACAAAATGTCAAATGATGCGTGTACTTCATTTGCTGCAAAAACTGATGACAGGATTTGTATCGTGCTGAATTATTTGATAACCTAACAACAATTCAGAAGAAATTTGCCTAACTTGCAAGATGAGAATTATACGGGGAGTTTCTCTTATTTTACAAGTTTTAATGCAAAATAACAGCTTGCGAGATTTTGCTTTCAGATTTGTGAATAATGAACTTCCAGTTTTTTTTCAAAAATGCTCACTGAATCCTGGGTTTCTAAGCTTTGCACACTTCTTTTATAACATGAGGCTGATGTTTTTCAAATTCTGGACTTCAAAACTAGCAAAACTAATTTTTTTCTATCAAAAATACAAACTAGGTTTCTATTTTCAAATTGATTTAATATGCTCGTTCCTTCAAAATCTAGTGAAACACATTTTGTTTTAATTGTGCAAGTGGAGACAATGGAAACGAGAATGAATCTATCTCAAAGTTGACCCTGTCAGTTGCTGCTGGCACAAAAAAACCTTGGAAAAATTATGCTGGAGGACCAATGAGCTCGTCGCAGATTTCCCATAACCTACTTCATGCTTCAGTAACCCTGATTCAGCAAACAATGATTAACTCTGCATTCACCCTTCTGGATATAAGCAACAGAGTTTCAGGCAATGACACCTTTTGGAATAGAGTTCAGCAGGCAAAAGAATCAGTCTGATAAGTTGTACCTCATGCATTCTGTGAAAATTGTGTGACTTTATATTTGATGTAAAGTATTTCTTATTTTCATGTCAACAATAATAATAATAATAATAATCCTTGCATTTGATATAGCGCTTTTCACGTCGGGAGGTGAAACAAATGGCTTTTCCTCCACCCCCTGCACTGTCTCGTGCGGTGTCCCTCAGGGCTCTGTCCTCGGTCCCCTCCTCTTCACCCTCTATATGCTCCCCCTTTGGTGACATCATCCGCAGACATGGGGTTAACTTCCACATGTATGCGGATGACACCCAACTCTACCTTTCCTCCTCTACCCTCAACTCCACGACCACCGATGTCCTGACAGCCTGCCTGTCCGACATCGAGTCCTGGACCGGAGACAACTTTCTTCAGCTCAACGTGCGCAAAACTGAGGCCCTCCTGATTGGCTCACGTCAGCGCCTCCGCACCTCAGGCGCTGACACCATCAGCATCCAAGGCTGCACTCTCCACCTCTCAAAGCCGGTCAGGAACCTCGGGGTTCTGTTCGACCCTGAGCTGTCCTTTCTTCCTCATATCTGCGCCACAACTGGCACCGCCTTCCATCACCTCCGAAACATCGCCAGACTACGGCACTACCTCACCCCTCACGCTGCTGAAACTCTGGTCCACGCCTTTATCACCTCAAGGCTGGACTATGGGAACTCCCTCCTCGCCGGCCTTCCCGCACCTCCCTCCACAAGCTGCAGGTCATTCAGAACTCTGCAGCTCGTGTACTGTCCCGCACCAGGCTTCGGGACCACATCACTCCCACCCTCGCTCGCCTCCACTGGCTCCC
Source organism: Callorhinchus milii (assembly GCF_018977255.1). Classification (NCBI taxonomy): domain Eukaryota; kingdom Metazoa; phylum Chordata; class Chondrichthyes; order Chimaeriformes; family Callorhinchidae; genus Callorhinchus; species Callorhinchus milii. Next base: position 81,474,434 of record NW_024704743.1, read on the forward strand.
CATCCCCCAGAGGATCGAATTCAAGATCCTCATCCTCACCTACAAGGCCATTCACGGCCTCGCTCCCTCCTACCTCTCCGACCTACTATCCCCCTATTTACCTGTCTGTACCCTCCGTTCCTCTGGCTCCGGTCTGCTCCACATCCCCCGCCCCAACCGCCCTACCATCGGTGGCCGGGCCTTCAGCCTCTCAGCCCCAGGCTCTGGAACTCTATCCCCCAGTGCCTTCGCCGCCTCCTCCCTTTCCTCCTTCAAGGCCGGTCTCAAGACCTTTCTCTTTGACCGTGCCTTCAGCTCCCCTCTCGACTCTCTACCCCCTCCTCACCCCCTCCTCTCCCTCCCCTCACCCCCCCACTCCTCGCTCCCTCCCTTCCCTCCCCTCACGCTGACCATTTCCCCTCTGCTCGGGTCCTGACTCAACTGTCCAGCGCTTTGGGACGTCCTCCCGACATGAAAAGCGCTCTATAAATTGAATCTTGTTGTTGTTGTTCACAGAACACACTGTAAAAGTGAATTGACTGTATATCTGTGGGCGAACGCGGCAGCCAATTGCGCACAGCAATGTCCCACAAACAGTCGTAGATTGAAAATGACCAATTTATTATTTTTGGTTTTGGAGAGATTATTATTAGGAGTGTGGAGTAAGGAAACTTGCCCAAGGTTTCGCCCTCTGCCTGGAATTGAACTCAGGTCTCTCACTTGCAAAGCGAGTGCTCTAACCACTGAGCTACAGGACTCCACAACATGGCACTCGGGCATAAACGCTGGCAACTCTCTTCTGTTCTGCCTGCAGTCCTGCAGTCGTCTTGCAGTAGAAGATAGAGAGCCTAGACATCATGCCTTGGTCTGAATACACTGTCATGATCACATCCACTGGATTGCATTGAATTAGACTATTCGTTTTCCAGCGAAAAGATGGGGTTTGCACTAATGTGTAAATCTATAATAGTTTAAAACCAAGTGCTTACTCCTGCACAATTTTATACTTTGCCACATGAACTTCAACCTTTTTCTTGCTAATTAGATTCTTACTGTGTTCAGATCTTAAGCAGACTTTGGTTTAATTAATGATGAACATGACCAATGATGCATTCATGCCTTTTAGCCTTGTGATGCATCGGTATAGTATGTGAACCAGGGATAAATATTCATTTTTTTAATGTAGCCCTTCAGTGCATCTGCCAATACAGCTGTACGGACAGCTAGATTCCATGTTTTATTGTCTAAGCCACAGAAGGCAAAGTTATAAATTTTATATTGAATTTATAAAGATGCCTTTGACTTAACTCACAGCTCAAATTATATATTCATCTCTAAAAGAAGAACCTAGATTAGTTCCAAATTTAACTTGCCATTCATCAATTCATTTTCCCTGGAGGTCAGATTTTCAAGCATTGGTCAGATATTTTTCCCTTTGTCACTGAAATTCCCTCTTAGCAGTTTGCCAATGAAACTTCTTGATCAGCAACTGCAAAAGTGTCCACAGGATAGCACAAATGTAAAGTAGGAGAAGGATGGGTGTTGTATATCACCAAAATGTAGAAATATAATGAATATTTTAGCTGCTTTGTAACATCTCAGGTTTTCCATTTCATGACAACTAACAAAATCAATGTTATTGCTTTGTTAATGTATAGCTTGTTTCATCAACATTGTTGTGGGAAATAAAAGAATGCTTATATCATATTATGTATTTAAATTGGTATTGTATAAAATATCTAGTTACTATGGACACATGTTTCCTGACTACCTCCATTGCACTGTAATAGAATAGATTTATGGACTAATTTTTAGCACAGCTGTAAAACATTCATATCCTGTTGATAGAACTATTTCTCAATCATGCTGTATTGACTTCATTGTTCTCAGCTTGTGAGGGCAAATCTGCTTTTCTTTTTTCAACCACAGGCTGGAATAGTTGGGTTAGATTCAAGATGTGATTAAACGTCTTACTATATTTGCTGCGGCTAAGTAATTTCTGCAGAGCAACATTAACTTGGCAATACTTTTGGGAGATTTCAATGCAAATGTCATTCAATAGTGATTGTACAAATAACTCAGCTGCTGATTTGTTGTAATATATAGCACACGTGACCTCAATCCTTTGACCTTCCTCCTCCATCTCAAGACCTTCCTCTTGACCGAACCTTCAGTCAACTTCCCCACCCCTCTCGAGTACAAACCCCAGCTCAAGTACAAACCGCTGACTGCCCAGCACCATGGGACATCCTCCCGATGTGAAAGGCACTGTATAAATGCAATGTGTTTGTTTATTCATGTACACACTATCTTCCGTGAAGGGTGCTATATGAATGCAAATTGTTGGTGTTGTAAATTGTATTGGTGCAAAATTCTACAATAGTTACATGTACTAATTTAATGGAGCGAATGAATTGATGCGATAATATTGGAAAGGGTAAACCTACTGAATTAGAATATGCTTCTAGCAGCTAAGCAATTAAGTAGCAGCGACAATGCAAACTTAATATTAAGCCATATCTTCATCTGCAGGGTTTGACATTGGAAATATACTCGAGGCAATGCCTTGCTTTACTGGTGAACAACTTGTAAACCGAGAGAAGAAACTGACTCAACTCCAAACGCTTGCATTAAAGGAATTTCTGAGTAAGTACATAGAATGGTAGAAAATTTACAGAGCAGAAGAAGGCTCTTCAGGCCTTCAAGTCTGTACCACCTCTCAGAGCAAGTTGTCCATTTAATTCAACTGCCTCTTTTTATTCCCATATCTCTTCTAGCCTTTAACTTTCACGTACCTTCCTACATCCTTCATGAAATTGTTAATAGACTATTTCTATCAGTTTACTTGGCAGGGTATTCCAAATCCCGATAACTCTTGGAGGAAGTTCTCCTAAGCTCTCCTTTCACCCTTCTTGTGACTATCTTTTATTTTTGTCTTTTAGTCACCCATTTCCCTGCCAATGGACAAAGCTTCTGCCTATTTACCCTAGGAAAACCTTGCTTAATTTTGTAAACCTCTATCGAGTCCCTTCTCAACCTTCTCTGTTCCAATGAAAACAGATGCAGCTTCTCCCGTTTCTCCTCATGTATATTGATTCTCATCCCGTATCATCCTCATATATCATTGTAATATTTGTACAACAGATTTGTCAGTCTTCTAAAATTCCAGATGTCAAAATTGTTTGTCCAATTATGGCTAAATCTGGCAAAACATTTTTCTGTGCATTCTTGATTTATTACAATGTACACATTTCAGCAATGACCCGATAGAGGTTTACAGATAGGTCAGGTTTGTACCTGTTACAGAATTTCTACTCAACTATAGAGAATCTTAAACCAAGATATATTTCCAGATTGATATTCCAGTTGCGTTCACAGTTTTAGATTCGGTCAACCAGATATCCTCTTACAGGTGTATTAGGTAACCATTAAAATGTTATGAAGCTGATAAATGTCTCTACAAAAAAGTACTCTTCTTAAATGGCTTTGTTGGTTGTGTCCATTTATCAGCTATGGTCAAAAGTTATTGTGTGTCGACAGTCTGACTAAGACAAAAACAAAATGCCTGTTCATGTTACCACCAGGCATGGTAAAGGATATTAATTTCCATTCCTTCATAGTATATTCCTAAGTATTTGATAAAATTGTTTGCTTCTGAATCATATTTTATTGCCCAGTATAATTTTTCTTTTGAGTGGATTGATTTTAGTATAGTACATTTAATCAACCACTAAATGTTGTATTTGATGATGTACCATCAAACTTTATTTGCAAAATGTATTGCAACTCCAGTAGTTTTTCCATCAGTTAACAAGCATCAAAATCTCAAAGAATTCTCTCCCATTACAAAAACATTTATTTATTTCCTAAAATAAGCCAATACAATACAATTCATCTTATCCTTTTGATTTATTTCATGTCTACAGAAAATAAGCAGACTGATAAAAACAATTCATCGATTTCAACCAACGACTTGAAGACATTATTAACTCTCGTAAGAGAACAATACTTTAGCCAATATAACAATAACCTGACAAGTAACACGCTGGGCAACACAGATCAGAAAGACACAAAACCAGAGGAACTTAAGAAATATACTGGTAGGTGAGATTTGCATTGGAAAATCTTACTTTGAAAATCAGAAACTTATGCATTTCATAGGAGATCTTGTCCCAGATGCTTGAAGTATTATGTTAACATTGAATTATGTATACAATCAGGAATTCTGTAGCTCAGTGGTTAGAGTACTCGCATCGCAAGCGAGAGACCTGGGTTTGTTTCCCGGCAGGTTGAAACCTTGGGCAAGTTTGTTTACTCTAAGCACCTGATAATAATCATTAAAAAAAATAATAAAATTGGTCACTTCAATCCAAGATTATTTGTGGGACACTGATGTGCGCAATTCGCTGCCCCGTTTCGCCCACAAATATACACTCAATTCACTTTACAGACTGTTCTCTGAAGGGCTTTGAGACGTCTGAACAATGTGATAAGGCACTATGTTAAATGCAAGAATTATTTTTGTTATTATGAAGAAACTTGAGATAACTAGAGCTTTTTGATTGTGACAATAAATAAATCCAGGCAACCAAGACCTAATAGGTTTTATCCTCAGTATTATCTATCAGTGAGAATAATTACAATAAAATGCAAAATTAAGTTTGTATAACGCTTTTCATGTCGGGAGGAAGTCCGATGGGGCTGGACAGTAAGCGCTTACTCTGTGAAGCGCTTTGGGACGTCCTCCCGACGTGAAAAGCGCTATATCAAATGCAAGGATTATTATTATTATTATTATTATTATTTGGACCCGAGCTGGGGAACGAGATTGTGAAGGGGGGGAGGTAGCAGTGTGACCGAAGGCACAGTTGAAGAGTAGGGTTTTGAGAAGGGCCTTGAAGGAAGCAAGGGAAGGAGCGGAGCAGAGGGACTGTGGGATGAAGTTCCAGAGGGTGGGGCAGAGAGGCTGAAGGACAGCCTGCCAATGGTGGGGCGGGCAAGGCGGGGTCGTGAAGCAGGCTGGAGCCTGCTGAGCGAAGGGAGTGGACAGGTTGGTAGGGGGTCACAAAGGTAGGGAGGAGCAAAAACATAGCGGGCTTTAGAGGTGAGGACCAGGATCTTATAATAATAATTCTTACATTTTGATATAGAACTTTTCACATCTTCTAGACGTCTCAAAGCGCTTCACAGAATATACTGTAAAGTGAATTGACTGTATTTTTTGTGGGTGAGACGCGGCAGCCAATTGTGCACAGCAGTGTCCCACAAACAGTCGTGGATTGAGTGACCAACTTTTTATTTTAGTTTTTTNCTTGAGGGATTATTTTCAGGCATCTTGAACTGTATCCTCTGAGCGATGGGGAGTCAGTGGAGCCAGACAAGCTTGGGGGTTATAGGGTCGTGGAGCCTGGTGCGGGAGAGGACACGGGCTGCAGAGTTCTGGATGATCTGCAGCCTGTGGAGGGAGGAGTTGGGGAGGCAGACAAGCAGGGCCTGGACATGATGAATCCGTGGTAGTCAGAAATACCATGGATGTTATGAGCGGATTATGAATGCTTATCATAAACCCAACACTAGCAAACTTAGTAAATGTACAGAATAATATAGAGTACGATGTTCTCACCCTCAGTGTTGATATATTTACTGATAAATCAGAGAAACATATCACAATTACCTGATTAGTTGTTTCAGAACCTTAACTGATTTCATCAACTCACAACAGCTAGACCCATAATTTAAATGCTAAGCTAGTGACAGTATTTTTAATAATTACTGTCAAAGGTGTCTCAGTCTCCAAATGGGAGGACCTTAAATTAAAATGCTATCAAGAGAAACTACATTAAATGACATTGTGACAATTGTGACTTTCTTCACCATTCTTATTTTGCCACTTCCATATTTTTAACAATCAAAAAGACCAGCAAATTTGTTTCCACGGCAATAATTTGAATTCAAACTTGAAAATAATAATAATCCATTATATACATTATTGAAAATGTAGAAAATGAATAAAGAATGATAACTATTATATAATAATATTCTAACCAAAGTAGAAGTAGTTGTAACGTAACTTGCTAAAATACTCTAGATTTTTCCCCAATTGTAAAAAGGTTTCAGATAGGAACTGTTCTATTTTTGTTAAATTTGATTTATTTTAGCTATGGTTGTATCCTTTAACCATGCTATTGTTGCATTGTGACAGACTTGGTGTATTTGAGTATTGCTTTGTCCTTTGTGCTTTTAAATAGGAAAAAGTATTGTTAAGTTAAATGACGTCTTACATGAAAATTTTAATTTTTAAAATGTTGTCGATCCAGAGTGCGACATTTCAGCAATTAGCCCTTCAAAGTGGCCTGAAAGGAGTGTCTTTCAAAACTATGAAAACCTTGAAAGAGTCAGACAGAAAATCAGGTAGGATAATGTTTACTGTGTTATTGGTAAAAGTTCTTCTTTATAAGAAGAGCTTTGAACATAATATATTAGGTCATTATATTTCATTATAAAAATATAAATCTCAGCTCAGCTGTTATCCCCAAATGATTCAAAATAGTGTTTCTTTATTATATTCTGGCTGTATGTGGGGCACGGGTGGTAGCATTTGGGGTTGAATAATATTTTACTGACATGTATTTGATAAGTTAAAGTACAGTGCTTCAGAATCACTATTCAACAACAAGAACTTGCACTTATACAGCGCCCTCCACACAGAGTAGTGTCTCAGAGCACATAACAGTGGCGGAGCCTGACTCTGAGCCATGGGGGGGGAGGAGGTGGCTGTAAGAATGGTTGAAGAGGAAGGTTTTCAGATGGGACTTGAAAAGTGGGAGAGTGGAGGGATTGAGGGACAGTATTCAATATCTTGGACCCTAGATGAGGACTGGAATCATTAACTGGGAACAGCTGGACAATGTCATGTTACTTTATTTAGACTCAGAGGGCACAATTCATGGAGGAATATTCCAAATTATTGATATCAGTTTCTTGTCTTTGATCCTTGTGGTGTATTAATACATTCCATTAGTTCTAAATGATCCATTCATTTCACGTTTTGCATCAGACTTTAGCACAGTCTGATCAAGGACTCCAATTTGAATAATAATAATGATAGTACTGCTCTGAACTTGTATGTCTGGTGTCTTCTTGTGCTACAAATGTCAGATTAAAACTTTTCTCTAATTCAGTAAACCAAATCCTTTGCACAATATTACCACTTTCATCATCTTGAAAATAATGATCTTTATGCAGCTCTTGTATTTGCCTAAATTAAGTTGTTACTTCCATTTTCTGGACATAAATCTAAGTGGATTTACTTCAGCTTCACTCCAAGTTACTTCAACTTTGCAACTCATGCTACTAGTTAGCCTCACTCTCAGAGCACCGCCACCTCTTAATTTCTGGACGATGCAGATGCCCCAGACTTGAAAGTTGCACCAACCCTGGGTTCTGTGAGACAGTCAACAATTAGGCTCCAGATCACCACATTACCCATTCTATTCCATGGCCCTTAAAATAATTGGAAGATACTGCTTGATCTTCGGTATCAAATTTGTCAAAAGGAAACATGCCAGATCACAGTTTCCATTACACATTGTTCCTTTTCAACCTCCTGCCCCCATGGTGTTTAAAATATCTATCAGTTGGTAGCTCACCTTTGTGCCTGCAATTTGCCTACCAGAGTTCATTGTTGAACAGACACTCATTCAATATTGTCCTCATTTTTGGAGTTTCAGCATCAATTATGGAAATCCTAATGGAAAACAGTGCAGAACGTGACATTTCTTTGTACCAGATTTTGACTAAAACTTGGTCAAGACTCTTTGTCTTCAAACTAACTTACAATTCTTTGAAAACTAGTGTCTCCTGTTTATCAGGGGTTCTTAACATTCACCCCAGTTTGCAAGGAAATATTTTTGTGGAGTCCTGTAGCTCAGTGGTTAGAGCACTCGCTTTGCAAGCTAAAGACCTGGGTTCAATTCCTGGCAGGGTGAAACCTTGGGCAAGTTTCCTTACTCCACATATCTGATAGTAATCCCTCAAAAAAAAATTGGTCATTTCAATCCACGACTGTTTGTGGGACACTGCTGTGCGCAATTGGCTGCCGCATTTCGCCCACAAATATACAGTCAATTCACTTTACAGTATATTCTGTGAAGCGCTTTGAGATATCTAGAAGGGGTGAAAAACGCTACATCAACTGCAAGGATTATTATTATTTTTGACAATTAAACAATGAAACTGATTTCTTCATCAGATACCAGACAATCACCAGCTGTGTTTATGCTTGAGAACTGTGGACAAATCAGAAAAGAAAGACTGTTGTCTTTATATTTATTGTGTGGAGACATGAGTTTTTGTATGCATTTCCTCCCATTTTGGCTTTGCAATTGGTGGATCTCGATTAGCCTGGTTTTAAATGGTACCTGCCGGATCTCACTAACCCATAGGAAAGTGATTTTTTGTCTTCATTTGTCAGACAGGATTCTTCATTCATATCCAGCAAGCTTTTGATCAGCAAACTGGCTATTGAAAGGAATCAAACATTTCTAAGAATAAGGACTGCCCTTGTAAGTAGACACTGACTTCCCTTTGTGAAAGCCATCAACCAAGCAGCCTTATAACATCAAATGGCAATGGTGTTGCTTTGAACTTTGAATGGTGTTGCTCCGAATACATGACATTATTCCCCTCTTCTCTGGTATTTCCTCTCTGCTTCATTATTTTCATCACCTCCCTAACCTGGGGGTACAACCATGTTCCATCCAAGTTGATCTGTTTTAGGAACATAGGAAGATTTGTATGTCATTCATACAAATTATGAGTTTGTTACATTTTATCCCATTTCCCCTTTCTCCATACCTTAATACCTTCTCCATACCTTTTCTCTATCTCCTTTTTAAATCACTCAGTTTCCCAGAACCTGATTTTATTTCAGCATTTCATAGAAGATGCATCTTTGAAGAACAAGAAAATACAAGTCAGATTCTTGTGACAACAGTCACAAACTACAATATCAGTTTAGATTGTGTTTTGCATAAAAATATAATGAAACAGTTGGCAGCCACTTTGGAAAACCCAGCTGGGACTTTGTTTATGAGCAAAATGGTTTATATTTTGAAACAACATATTTTTTCTCAAAAGATACACATTGTGGAGTCCTGTAGCTCAGTGGATAGAGCACTCGCTTTGCAAGTGAGAGACCTGAGTTCAATTCCAGGCAGAGGGCGAAACCTTGGGAAAGTTTCCTTACTCCACACACCTAATAATAATCCCTCCAAAACCAAAAATAATAATAAATTGGTCATTTTCAATCTACGACTGTTTTGGGACATTGCTGTGCGCAATTGGCTGCCGCGTTCGCCCACAAATATACAGTCAATTCACTTTACAGTGTGTTCTGTGAAGCGATTTGGGACGTCTAGAAGACGTGAAAAGCGCTATATCAAATGCAAGGATTATTATTATTATTGTAATGAATGTTCATATTCTTCATGGCAGAGTCCTCCTTTGTGAATGATGGCTGGTATATATACACATAGTATGTAATCAGCATATTCCTTCACCTTGGGTATTTGTTGGGACTTTCAGCAATGGATTACATCGGAGATCTAGCTTAACAAAGTAACATGTTCTTGAAATCTAAAGAATACTGTCTTCTGGACCAGAAGGTTCCTTTCTATTGACAATTACTGTAAACGATGTTTTAATATGATTCAACTTGCAAGCCACAACAAATATGCAAGTTAGTTTTGAGCCTACAGTTAACTGTCTGGCCTCATATGTGAAAACATAGTCTAATTACTGGAGGGTGTAACCATATACTGACTGGCATTGGACAGGGCAGGAGCGGGGGATGAAGAGCTTTATTATGATTTTAGGACTTTGTTTGCGTTCCTCGATTCTAATAGTGTAATGGGATACTTCTGTTGCATAAAACATGCTTGGTAATTGGTGGTGTTTACATTCAGTTACTTTGATGTCTGGAACTAAATTTGGGCTTGAGAGTAAGACACATGGTTAACATCTTAATGCCGAAAGAAGTCTAGATGAACTTCAATGTAAGGAAATGTGAAGTGATCCACTTTGGTAGGAAAAATAAGAGAATAAGTGTTTAAGGAACCTAGGAAAGACAAAGGGATCTAGGATACAGATTCACAGGACTCTTAAAAGTAGTAACACATTTGAACAAGGCCACAAAGAACACAGATATAGTCCTTGGTTTACTGGAGGAATAGAGTATAAAACTAGGGAGCTAATTTTTAAATTTGTATCGAAGCCTTGATTAGACCTTTGGAATACTGCATGCAGATCTGGTTGTCATACTTCAAAAAGGATATTCTGTAGTAGCTTTGGAGAGAGTACAGCTTAGATTTACAAGGATGTTGCCAGAGATGAGTGGCTACAGCTATCATGAAAGATTGGAAAGGTTGGAGCTTTTCTGTCTAGAGATGAGACGATTGAGAGGGGACCTGATGGAGGTGTTGAAGATTCTGAAAGGATTCAATAAGATGGCCTGTTTCAACTCATTGATAAATACAAAAAGAGGGGCCATAAATATAAGATAGCTATTAGCAGATCTAAAAGGAAATTTAGGAGGTACATTTTCCACACAGAGGATAGTGAGAATGTTGACCTCGTTCCTGAAACCTATGGTTAAAGCAGATAGCATCATTGTATTGAAAATGAAATTGGGTACATACACGAGAGAGAAGGGAATAGAGGGATACACCAGGGATAGAACAACAACAACAAGATTCCATTTATGGAGCGCCTTTCACGTCGGGAGGACGTCCCAAGGCTCTGTACAGTTGGATCAGGACCGAGCATTGGGGGGAAATGGTCAGGGTGAGGGGAGGGAAGGAGCGAGGAGGGGGTAGAGAATCGAGAGGGGCGCTGAAGGCACGATCAACGAGAAAGGTCTTGAGACCGGCCTTGAAGGAGGAAAGGGAGGAGGCGGCGAAGGCACTGGGGGATAGAGTTCCAGAGCCTCGGGGCTGAGAGGCTGAAGGCCCGGCCACCGATGGTAGGGCGGTTGGGGCGGGGGATGTGGAGCAGACCGGAGCCAGAGGAACGGAAGGTACGGGCAGGTAGGTAGGGGGATAGTAGGTCGGAGAGGTAGGAGGGAGCAAGGCTGTGAATGGCCTTGTAGGTGAGGATGAGGATCTTGAATTCGAGCTCATGTGGAACATAAACATAAACAATGGCCTGTTTCCATGCTGTATCATTCTACATAAAATAGTGTGAATGTGAAGCTCCTCTCTGATACATTTTACAACAAAAGCAAATTGATAAATTAACATTAATATACATAAATGCTTGAGATTGCTGGGATGTAGACTTTGATTAAAACTAGGAATTAGGAAGGAGTTAACAATTTCCATATACAGGTATGTTTGCAGGTTGTTAATGTACCTTCAAAACATTGAAGTCTAATTAATATGTTGACAGGCTTCATTTCTAACTATGCAAACTTTGTATCTATCGTGCCTTTAGGACTGGTATTGTGTCAAGTTCATCTGAAACACTATTGGGACTCAAGGATGTCCAAAGAATACCTCCAGTTCACCTTGATGCAAAAGAGCTGCTGAAATATTTCACTGCAGAAGGTATTCCAACTGCTGACCTGCAGCCTCTGCAGATACAGAGAGGGTAAGTACAATACAATCTTCAAGAATAAAACAAAACTACTAAAGTTTAAAGTTCTGTCCACCAGTGGTTTCTGGCAAAAGCATTTCTGGAACGTCTGTGTGCTGAGAGCTGCATTTTACTGCAAGAAACAGGAGATGGGTTACGAAGACAGATTGGACAAAAATTAAGCTTTAAAGTCTAGAAAGGAGGCTGGGGAAAAGCCGTATTGAATTATGTGAAATAATAGATCAGGATAAATGCAGACTGTTACTTCATTATAAGCCAAGAGAGCAGGTCCAGGAGACATTTAATCAAAATGAGGGGAAAGTACAACATGGACAAAGATGTGGAATATTTGCTTAGAAATGTTTGGATTATTCTACCAAGCAAGTTAATGGAGAACCAGTACTGGTGTTTGCAAAATTAAATTGAATGCAGACTGAGGGAATCCTGGAGATGCTTTGAGAGTAGAGATTAATTTTATTTGCACTTTCTTCCCCGGGATGTCAGTTTTTTCATTGGTTGAAGCAAAACAAGCTTCAACCTTGATGGACAACTAAGAATTGCCATGATCACAGGTGCTGTTTCAAAAGAACAACACAACAAATTACACTTGTATAGAGCGCTTCATGACAGAAAGACGTTCCAGGGCATTGGTCAATCAGGGGTTTTGGACCTGAGTTGGGGTGAGTAGGGGAGGAGGGCAGTGGGGGTGGGAGGGTGGCCGAAGGCACGGTGGAAGAAAAACGTCTTCAGACAGGACTTGAAGTAGGCAAGAGAGGGGGTGAGATGGAGGGATTGTGGGAGGGAGTTCCAGAGTGAAAGGGCAGAGTGGCAGAAGGCCTGCCTGCCAATGGTGAGGCCGGGGACGTGAAGCAGGCACTCTGCTGAGTGGAGGGAAGGGGCAAGATAGTAGCAGGTTAGGAGGTTGCAGAGGTAGGGGGGGAGGAAGACCATGGAGGGCTTTGAACTTGAGGACCAGGATCTTGAACTGTATCCTCTGTGTAATGGGAAGCCAGTGGAGTCGGGCAAGGATGGGAGTGATAGATTTATGGAGCCTGGTGCGAGAGATGACACAAGCTGCTGAGTTCTGGATGATCTGTAGCCTATGGAGGGAGGAGTTGGGGAGGCCAACAATCAAGGAGTTTGCATAGTCAAGCCTTGGTGTTATGAAAGCGTGTATGAGAGTTTCGGTGGCCTGCGGTGTGAGACAGTGGCGGAGTTGGGCAATGTTGCGGAGATGAAGGAAGGCAGAGCAGGTCATGGCACAGAAGTGGGGTAGAAAGGACAGTTGAGTATCAAACAAGATGCCAAGGTCCTGGACTGGCTTAGTAAGGTGGTATGTGGAGGCGCTGACGGGAGCCAATCAGGAGGACCTTGATCGTTTTGACATCAGCTGAAGAAAGTTAGCTAAATTTACATAGCATCCTCCTTGCGTCAGGAGAATACTATGTAAATTGTTACTGTCTTTAGAGCTGCGTTTTTTTTGTCGAGGGTGTATATCGTTTAAAAATAGCATACAACTGTTTAAATGTTTTATTTATATCCACTTGAAAATTTACAAAATTGATTCCATATGCATGAAATATTAGATATTCTTGGCTTCCATTACAGCTTACTGTAATGATCGATGTTGCAATCGCATTTCCTAAAATTAGCAAATTAGTTGTGACAAGCCTGTGTATTGCTTGGATTTGGTGCATGATGCCGTTTTATGATGATATGGTATCAAGCTGTCATAAAATCATATAATACATTGCACGTTGCTTTCTTTTTCCATTTGTTGTTACTTCATTAACATTATGACAAGTAAATGAATGCAGTTTTGTTTTTATTCATACATCTTTATGACAGTTCAAGCTTAAGTAAATTAAACTAATGCGGCAGGGAGATAAATTACCACTGTAATATCATAGAAAAAAACTCTAAATGTTCCCTTTTCTGAATTAAAAAAAATCTCAAGGTCCACGCATTTCTTTGGCTTGGGGCGAATGAGTTCTCATAGATTTTTAAACCTCATTGGTGTTGCATTATGTATCTTATTTATACTGCTTTATCTAGTATTAATGGAGTAGTGAAAGCAGACTATGGCATTGCTCTTCCTATTTCTCATTTTTTTTAATATTCCACTCAGCAACAGAAGGTATTTAGGAATGTGGTGTCCCTGTACTAAAACATTCCATGCTGTGCTAAACAGCACTCATGTCTGTCTGTTGTTTAGTTTCAAGGTCTCCCTGGAGAAGTAGCTAAAAAGTACCAATTCAAGTAATAAACCACTACCTTTGGCTTCTAAAGCCAAAGGTAGTGGTTTATTGCCTTTTTTAAAGCTAGAAACTTATTGCTAACCAGCAACTTACAGTCTGAGTGGAATATGAGCGAGCGAGCGAGTTTTACAAGATTGTATTACTATAGTGCGAGTGCAATTAAAACACAGTAGTTTGCAGGGAGGTAATTTAATTAAGGATAGCCATATTTTTAAAAAATGGATTGGAGAAAACATCCTTAGAAATTATTAAAATTGTAGTGGCATAGTAGTGCTAGAGTACCATCATCCAGCAAAGGGCCACTGGTTTGAGACATTGTTGGAATTTCCGTGTTGATAATAGTAATCCTTGCATTTGATATAGCCCTTTATCAGGACTTTGACACGTCTCAAAACGCATCACAGAATATGCTGTAATAATGTGAATTGACTGTGTATTTTGTGGGCTAAACGTGGCAGCCAATTGCACACAGCAGTGTCCCACAAACAGTCGTGGATTGAGTGTCCAAATTATTATTTATTTTTGAAGGAATTATTACCCCCGGAAAGCAATCTGCCAATCAACTAACCACCAGGTTCATACTTACTGTTAGGTGAACAGATACGTGTATGTGGATTAAGGAAACTTGCCTAACGTTTCGCCCTGAAGTGATGTGGAGAAGTTCCAAGTAGAGCTAAGCGCTTAAGGGAGAGAACATCTGATGGTAACTATTCCATGAGCTGCTCTCACAGCGCACAGTGGCATTGACAGAGGCCTAGGATTACATTACTCACTTGTTTTCCTGTCCCCTGAGCTGCAGTATATAGAATAATTGAAGAAACAAATTTTTCCCAAAATTGTATGCTTCGATTTCATTTACTTTTGACATTCTTCACTAAAACTGTCGCAATAAATTTAGTGAATGTGGCGTTCACATGTCACCAACTTCCTGATAAAGGAAATTGTTCTTGTTCAGCATATATACAGGGTGAAGCGTGGACTAGGAATTCAAATTATTTAACCCAATTACTGAAAGAAATTCAAAGCTTTCAGAATATTCATTACGAAGTGACAGCAACAAACATTTTTCATTTCAATAATATGATAAATCTAGTTCTGTAAAATGTATAAAATCATAAAAGTATTCTTTCTCTTTTCCACAACATCCCCTTTGCAACAACATGCAATAGGCTATTAGCTGGCCAAGAGAGCAGGTAGCTAAACTGCTCCCAGACCTTATTGGGAGAACTTTGGTCTGAAATTCTAGTTGGTGTTGCACGTAACTCTTTTGGCTTTGTGTGATTATAATGCGTATATTCTATTAACAGCTGACATTAAAAATCCTACGTTCAATGCCAACCATTGCATGTCTCCTCATGCTTATGTCCGAAAGCTGTCAGGAGAGCTGTTTGTTGCTCACTGTTGGGATGTGATAAGCTTCTTTCTATACCTCTAAAACCGACCTTGTTTTATGTGTGTTGAGAATTTTTGGAAGAAGAATAAATAATTGAATATAAAATGCTACTTCTTCCTAACTTCCCTCAAGTTTTATTTGCTTCCTCAATCCTTTAAATAGGCTTTGCCAGCTCAATTGTTCTTGTTCTAACGAAAAGTCACATTATTTTCCAATCAGCCTTCAGCTCCCCTCTCGACTCTCTTCCCCCTCCTCGCTCCCTCCCTTCCCTCCCCTCACCCTGACCATTTCCCCCCTGCTCGGGTCATGACCCAACTGTGCAGCGCCTTGGGACGTCCTCCTGACGTGAAAGGCGCTTTATAAATGGAATCTTGTTGTTGTTGTTGTTGTATTTTCCAATCAGCTAATGCAATAAAAGAATAGTTTCTCCCCCAACTCTGGCTTGGTTATCAAGTTGCCATTTGTAAGAACATATTTGTTCTTGTGACTTAGGTTGACTTGCCTTAACTTGTTCTGAAATGTATTCAGATTCCTACAAATTTGAATCAAGTCTGGTTTAAATTTCAAGCTTATTTTCAAGTTATTGAGGAACTGGAGTATAAATAAATGATGTTTGTGGTTCTATGAATGTTTCCAAATGTAATATTTGTCAGACTAAACACAATTCTTTTTTATGGAAAGAACACAGCTATTCTGTAATTACTTCATTGTTTCAGTACGACTGTCCATATTTTAATTCAGTATAAAAATTAAGTCATGTCCATGACTATTCATCAGATCATTTTCCTACTGAATTGTACAGTTCTAGAACTTGCCAATGAAAGTGAGCCAACCGTATTTAATTTTAAAACAATCTCTTTCTCAACTAAGACTCCACTAAACCCTTTTGAATGAACAGTAGAAATTTTCTTCTGTTTTTGCTTAGCCGTGACAATCTTTTATTTTCTGTTTTGAAAAAAACAATCACAGTATATTCTCTTTGTAACTAAGACAGAACGGTAAAACAACCTGTGTAGGTCCAAAACCATACTAAGACATTTGTGGGATTTCCTTGTAGATTTGAGTTTAGGCTAATGCAATAGGACAAGGCTTTTGTGCTACTACTTGTATGTTGGATCCAAATCAAATTAGAATAGTCTTCAGAGAAAAGCAAGTTAAGAGCTTCTTAGAATGCAAACAATATATCCATTCTGCAGTATAACTGCAAGGTAACCAGGGTGATTCAGCTTAAGCAAAACAGAAAGCGACCGTTTCTGTGAGGTAATCTTATGGTGCCACAGCACTTTCTATAGTACAGAGTGACCAAAAAGTTGTGATAACTACCTCATTATCTAAATAATATCATAATTTCTTTAAGAAGTTTAAGATATTGCTAAAGTATCACAACTTTTTGGTCACCCTGTTTAACTGCATCTAATGTGACTGTTTTAAACTAGAAAAAGCAAGTTTGTTCTTAGAGTATTTCTCTGCCCCTTGGTTTTGGGAGCTCTCAGTGAATGGTGCCAATGGCTGGCAAAAGTTGATGTACAGAAGAGAGCAAAGTTATCCACACAGACTGGGACTTCATTATGGGCTGGGTCAATAGCAAAGTGCGGCCGCACCTCCCCGATATTTCCCGCTACAATGAACCCACCTGCTACAAACCCGCCATAAATGTAGTTTCTGGCCCGTGGGCCACTCGCGCTGTTTATTTGACGCCACTGTCGGCGGAGCAGCTCCAAACACGAATGCGCAGTGCAAGTGGCAAATGGGCTACACTCAAAAGCCCCGCTGTTGTGATTGTCTATGTGAGTGTGTCTGTCTCTTCTATATATGTTTGTGTGTGTTTTTGAGTATCTCTGTGTAAATGTGTGTGTCTCTGTGTGTGTGTGTGTATGTCTCTCTGTGTCTGTGAGTGTGTGTGTCTCTCTGTGTCTCTCTGTGAGTTTGTCTCTCTCTGTATCTGTGTATCTTTCTTTGTGTTTACGAGTGTGTGTGTATCTATCTTTCTCTGAGAATGTATCTCTCTGTGAGTGTGTGTGTCTTTCTCTGTGTCTATTTCTGTGTGTGTGTATGTATGTGTCTCTGAGTGTGTCTCTCTCTGGGTCTCTGAGTGTATGTGTCTTTCTCTGGGTCTCTGAGTGTGTGTGTGTCTCCTTGAATGTGTGTGTATGTGTCTCTCCGTGTCTCTGTGTGTGTGCGTGTGTCTCTGAGTGTGTGTGTTTGTTTCTCTCTGGGTCTCTGTGTCAATGTGCGATGCTGGCCCTGAGAGGCAGGAGGTCGTGAGCTCCTGTAGCTTCGCTGGTGTCCATCACAACATCCAGAATTTGGCAACTTATTTCAAGAACTACAAAAAATGACCTGGAAGATGAGATTGAATTTAGCAGTTTGACAAATTCTGGATACTCAAATAATGCTACATCAATAGAGTAAACCTACACCTAAGTGGAATTTCTACCCACTTATGCCTTAACCCATTTGAACCTTTTGAATTTGAGACATTTTAAACATGACACCTTTAAATGTAAGACTTTCATTTTCCTCCTATTTCAACATGCATAGTGATCTTCACATGGATAGTCCACATTGTTCTATTCAGCACATAGATATGGAAATTACAAGACTGCATTCGTTGTTTGGGTAAATTTAAATTGAGCTCGATTGATCTCAGGAAATAGCAGTGCCAAATTCTTTCCTCAGGCTAAAAGTAGATATCACTTTGATGTGCCTAGAATTTCTGTGGTCTATATTGATAGAACAAAAGGCATTCACTGCACCAAGCAATTATGTTGCTTCCTTTCCTTCGATAAACTTATCATTAAGTAAACTGAGTTGCCAAGTGTATCTTCTTGTGTTCCTTTGTTTGTAAATAGCCATGGGAAATTCAAGGCTGTTGTACTTTGGCTAACACTTCATACTCTATGTCAATGTTTTTTCTCAATACTTTGTGTTAGATTCTTCTCAATGCTTCTGTTACTATTATTGCAACATTTGTACACTATTTTCCAGATGCAATGAATGAGCCTTTTAAACAGGCAAATTTGTTTGAAGAGTATACATCTCTCATCTTATTCAGATTATATTAACAGTTAACAATAAATCTGCTTTATCTCCTTTCAGTGAGAATGAATTTCCATTGACCCCACGGATGACTTTAAACAAACTGAAAAATTTGCCATTTGAAAAAGCTGCAGAATGTCATTATCATGGACTTGAGTAAGTGTGATTAGGTTCAATGTAAGGAAAGAAAGAACAGGAAAAGTTGAGGACAGGATAAGAAGAAAACAAGCTAGTTATAGAAAGAAGCAAAGGGACTACTCAGATTGATTGGAAGGAACATTTGGCAAATGAAATGTAGATCAGCAGTGGGAAATATTTAAACTAGAGGTGGAAAGGGTGCAAATCAAGAATATTATAATAAGGAGAAAGTGAGTGTAATAATAGCAGGGATTCCATGGATAAATAGGAAGATTAGATCAAATTTGGAAGGCCAGAAAAATGTAATAATTAAAGAACAAATAATAGAAAGGAAAGTGAAAGCCAATGTAAAGAATATCGAAAAGCTGCATAGAGGGAGATTAAACAGTCTGAAAGGGGTAAGAGAGAAAAGGGAGGTCAATAGTAAACCTTTGTATAAGCACATTAATTGTAGTAGCAGTAAAATGTTAGTTCAGATACTAATAGGGCTGCTAAGAGATTAAGGAGGAAAGCTTATAGTAGAAAGGGAGGACACTAAGTAAGTACATTGCCTTAATTTTCATAGAGGAGGTGGATATTGTGAATGTAGAATCACTGGAGGTGGATGTAGAAAGATTATTGAAAATTATTATTAAAAAATTACTGGAACAGAAAGTGGAAATATCTTCTATTTAACAAAAGACATCTTTAACACTGCTGTTATTTTAGAGAAAACATGTATGGATGTATTTTAATGTATTTTAAGCTTTGTAGATTTCAATCTTGGACGTCTGCCACTTTGTTTTTAAGCCTTCTTTACACGAACATAGGCTCGCGCTTGGATCTCTCTTACCAAGACGACTTATATTAAGATAACGTAATAAGTGGTCTATAAACTCCTATTCCAATACAATGTCTAATGTTTACATGGTCTGTTTATTAGCTTTGGAAGGTGTATGAGATGAGGTGAACAGACAGGGTATTTTAGTTTCCACCTACCCACAGGCTCTGGCAGCATCAACCTCCATGGTTGCACACTACAACTTACCAAGCCAGTCAAGAACCGAGGTGTCTTGTTCGACCCTCAACTGTCTTTTCTTCCCCACATCCAAGCCATGACCCGCTCTGCCTTCCTTCACCTCCATAACATCGCCCGACTCCGCTAGCACCTCACCCCTCAGGCCGCTGAAACTCTTGTTCATGCCTTCATCACCTCCAAGCTCGACTATGCAAACGCCCTGCTTGTCGGCCTTCTCAACTCCTCCCTCCACAGGCTGCAGATAATCCAGAACTCTGCAGCCCATGTCCTCTCCCGCACCAAACTCCGTGACCCCATCTCCCCCACTTTCGCCCGACTCCTTATCCTTCAGAGGATCCAGTTCAAGATCCTGGTCCTCACCTACAAAGCCCACCATGCCTCGCCCCACTCTACCTCTGCGACCTCCTAACCTCCTACCAACCCGCCCGCTCCCTCCGCTCAGCCAGCTCCGGCCTGCTCCAGATCCCCCAACCCACCATTGGCGGGAGAGCCTTCAGCCACTCTGCCCCCAACCTCTGGAATTCCACCCCCCAAACACTCCGCCTCGCCCCCTCCTTAGCCTCCTTCAAGTCCCGCCTCAAGACCCTCCTCTTCAACCATGCCATCGGCCACCCCCCTTCCCCTCCCCTCTCTTCTCCCTCCCTGACCCTAGCTTGGGTCTGAAATGCTGTGCACAACGCCTTGGGACGTCCTCCCGACGATTACAAATGTAATCTTGTTGTTGTTGTATAACAATTTTGCTTGTTAGCTTGACCAAAGTTTATTCCTTGATGTATTCGGCTGCCTTGTCAATTGTTGCCAAAACCCATCTATTTGTAATATCTCGAAAATCAAGTCCTCAAGTGCTTTTTCTCAGTGAGTGTATTTATAATAAAGTTTGCATGCAATATCTACTATCAAATAATGATGTTCGGGAGGTGTAATGTGTAACTTATATGGTTAAACTTATGAATATTACAGGTATTGCCTAGACAACAGAAGAGCCCTAGAAAAAGATATTGCATTCGGCAAGCTTCAATCTCGCCTTATTCGCTATGAAACAAACACAACTTGTTCAAGAGAATGCTCTCCAGTCATTTATGGATTGAGTCCACTGCCATCTCCTGCTGTGCTGTCAGAGCCTGGAAGTGTGCCGGATGATGAGACATTACAGAGTGAGCAGAAAACTGCTGATGGATCAGGACAGAAAAGAAGGTCCAGAGCGCTAGACGGTTTGCATCCAAGCAAAAGGTAATTTACAACAAGACAACAAGATACAACAACAACAAGATTTCATTTATAGAGCGCCTTTCATGTCGGGAGGACGTCCCAAGGCGCTGGACAGTTGGGTCGGGACCCGAGCAGGGGGGAAATGGTCAGGGTGAGGGAAGGGAGGGAGCGAGGAGGGGGTAAGACTCGAGAGGGGAGCTGAAGGCACGGTCAAAGAGAAAGGTCTTGAGACCGGCCTTGAAGGAGGAAAGGGAGGGAGGAAGCAAGGCGAAAGCCCTGGGGGATGGAGTTCCAGAGCCTAGGGGCTGAGAGGCTGAAGGCCCATCCACCGATGTTAGGGCGGGGGATGTGGAGCAGACCGGAGCCAGAGGAACGGAAGGTACGGGCAGGTAAGTAGGGGGATAGTAGATCGGAGAGGTAGGAGGGAGCAAGGCCGTGAATGGCCTTGTAGGTGAGGGTGAGGATCTTGAATTCGATCCTCTGGGGAATGGGGAGCCAGTGGAGGCGAGCGAGGGTGGGAGTGATGTGGTCGCGAAGCCTGGTGCGGGACAGTACATGAGCTGCAGAGTTCTGAATGACCTGCAGCTTGTGGAGGGAGGTGCCGGGAAGGCCGGCGAGGAGAGCGAGAGACCTGCAATAAGTGCTTGCATTGGACAATAGTACAGCAAGGAACATGGAGTAGTTCAGGGAACTGCTGATAACAGACCAGGCAGTCTGACTCATTAGCACGATTGGAGTGCTACTGGGAGAAGAGATTCTTCCTACGCAGCTCTTGTTAACCCTGCGAGCCAAACCCCTAATTGGGTAGGGTGGTCCCAGCTGGACAAGCAACGGGGTGCTTGCCCGGCAGTGCTTCAATGGTAAGCCATGCGGTTTTAGCTGGTTAGACACCAACAGTACCCCAACTGACATTTTGGGGTCCCCAAGCCTTGGCTTTTGCCAGTCTACGCCTAATACTGTCCAAAATTAGGTAAGCAGAGTGCATCCATCCGGGGAGAGAGTGTGCATTCCATTCCAAGTGTTGGAATTTCCATGTGTAGCTGGTATGCATGGAACTCTGTCTGCTGGGATCATGTGTAAACCCAGGCGGCCTGTGTGTTGGCAGGCTATTCAATCCGTGGCGGTGTCGATTGCAGCGGGCAGGCATCATAGCCTGAGCTTGATCCCGATGTCAGCAGACAGAGTACCACACATGCACATGTTCCAGATTGGATTGCTGATCATCAGTGGGAACTTTGGCTGATGTTTTCCATTCCATAACTAAACTGAGGTCACCTGCCTCAAATCCTTGTATTTGATATAGCACCTTATCATGTCTTCACAACGTCTTAAAGCACGTTATAGAATACACTGTAAAGTGAATTGACCGTTTATTTTGTAGGCGAAAAGCGGTAGCCAATTGCGCACAGCAGTTTCCCAACAAAGAGTTATGGATTGAGTGACCAATTTATTATTATTTTTTGAAGGAAATATTACCTGCGGAAAAGCCAACAGACTAACAACTGGGTTCCTACTTACTGCTAAGTAAACAGAGGCGTGTGGAGTAAGAAAACTTGCCCAACTTTTCGCCTTGTCGGGAGTCGAACACAGGTCTCTCGCTTGCGAGGCGAGTGCTCTAACCACTGAGCTACAGGACTCCATAATTTGGATCTGCAACCTTCAAGTTGTATATTGTAGCATTAGACCCCATGGTGCTTTACCCACTAGGACATAATGCCTTATTGGCTCACATATTTGATGCACAATTTTTATGTGAGGCTTTAAAAAACGTCCACTTTCAAATCAGTATTGTGTTTCAACTACTAAAATCCATTATATTCCACAAAATTTGTATTAATATTTTGATGATGTGAAAATGGTTGTAATTTAGTCGTTACATTGTTTGCTGAGAGCTTATTATTGGAAATGTAATTGAAGTTAGGTTAAAAATACATCGAAAATATGGTGTCCTCTTCATTGGTACAAATTCAATTATTTCAGTAGTCTCTTAAAAACCATAGAAGCTATGTGAGAATGCTTTTTATATTCAAATATGTTAAGATCAAAATAAACTAAATTGGAACTGAGATTAAGAAAATTATTCAGAAAAATCTAAACATATCAATAAAATATATTCCTTGTATTTGATACAGCACCTTTATTGTCAGGAACTCGAAAAGCACTTCACAGGATTTTCTATAACGTGTATTTTATAGGCGGACGCAGCATTAATTAACATGTAATGGTCGTGTTGCTCTTGCCGGCTCTGCCCTCCCAACCATCACCCCCTTCCCATCTCTCCCTTACACTCCGGCCCCTACTCATCCATCCCTCCCTCCACACATTCAAACCTGTCTCGCCCTTCTCTCTCACCACCACTATGAACCCACATGAAGCCCACCACCTCCCTCGACACCATCCCTACCCCTCTCCTTGCCTCCCAACTCCACCTCCTTGCCCCTTTACTCTCAGACCTCGTCAACCTCTCCCTGTCAACTGGCACCATTCTCACCCCCTAAAAACAGCTGTCATCACCCCTCTCCTAAAAAAAATCCTTCCCTGGACCCAAACCTGCTCACTAACTACTACCCCATCTCCAACCTCCCTTTCCTTTCTGAGGTCCCTGAGAGAGTTGTTGCTTCCCAGCTTCATTCCGTCCTCTCCTGCCACTCCCTTTACAAATCCCTCCAATCAGGTTTCTGTGCTCCCCACAGCATCCAGGCTCGACTATTCCAATGCCCTGCTTGTCGACCTTCCCAACTCTTTACTCCACAATCTTCATATCATCCAGAACTCTGCAGCTCGTGTTCTCTCCCGCACCAGACTCCGTGACCCCATCACACTCACCCCCGTCCGGCTCCACTGACTTGCCATCCCTCAGAGGATCGAGTTCAAAATTCTTATCCTCACCGTCAAGGCCCTCCGTGGCCTTTCCCCTCTTACCTCTCCGATCTGCTAACCCCTTATCAACCTATCCGCTCCCTCCACTCAGCAGGCCATGTCCCTCGCCCGGCCTTCCCACCATCAGCAGTCGGGCCATCAGCCTTTCTGCCCCCACCCTCTGGAACTCCATCCCACATTCCCTTCGCCTCACTCCCTCCCTTGCCTCCTTCAAGGCACACCTCAACACTCCCCACTTCGACCGTGCCTTCGGCCACCCTCTCTGCCCTCCACCCTCCATGATCCAATCCCCCCCACCCCTTGGGTCCTAATCCCTGACTGTTCAGCGCCTTGGGACATCCTCCGGATGTAAAAGACGCTTTGCAAATGTAATATAGTATTGCATATAATGCCTATAAGAGCCCAGACATGTCAGCTAACATATTCTAACCGCTGAAAAATAAATAGGGAAGAGAAGCAGGAAGCACAATGAGATGGTGGGTGTAGCTTTTCAAAAATGTCAGCAACAAAAATGATTACATTTTGCCGATTGAAATAACTTTTCAATCTATCCTAGACTCATCAAATCTGAGAGCACTGATTCCCTCAATTCCCAGTATTCTCTCTGCATGTCTCAGGGAAGTGGAAGCAGTGGGCATCATTCAGCAGGTGCATTACGTGAACGTCTAGGGAGGTTGTCAGCCACTACCTCGACCAGTAAACAGTCCAAGAGCCAAGCTCAGAAAGTTGTGACAGAACCAGGACATAAAAATGTTAAACAAAAGGAATCACGGTCTCAGAAACACATACGGGTAAGGCACTGTCTTTCTTTAACTTATGTTTTTGAATAAGTGTGTTTTGATTTAGTTCTATGTTTCAGCTTGTACTTGTGTTAGTATTTAGCAAACGAATGAACATATTTGAATATATAGTTGCTTGTAATTTCTATACAACACTTACTGTGCCAAAACTGTCCATTCTGAATTCTGTAATACATTGTACATTTTAACTTTAAATCATATACAAACTTGCCCACTCCTATCTCTCTGACCTGCTCACCCCTTATCAACCTGTCCGCTCCCTCCGGATCAGCTTGTAGTTGCACTTTGTGAAATATGTTTTGAAATTAGTACAATATACAAAAACTTGTCGTAGGAAAGTGAGATTAAATTGTCATATGAATTTCAGTGGAAGATTTGAACAAAACTTGATTTATATAGTGCTCTTCACACAGGGTAGTATCTTAGAGTACTTGAAAAGAGAAAACTAAAGTAATTGAATTTTACTTTTGAGCAAATTAATTGTTTTGTATTCCTAGATGCTAAAAGAAGTGGTGGCAAAAACTCTTGAGGATAATGGTGTTTCAGAGGATCACAAATGCTTTGATATTTGCAGCCAACGCCTGTTTGAAATTTCCAAGTTGTACCTCAAGGTGAGCGCCCTGTTTCAGCATTTATTTACATAACTTTAGGTGTTCTCTCTGGACTGGCACCTTTGAATGAACCATGCTTCACCTCACTCTCCTTGCCTACTTTATGTAGTCTGCATGTCAAGATTTTATAGCTATCAGGGAGAGATATAAGTTGGATGATTCGTAAGAAGAAACTTAGCCCTTCTTGTATTTAACAGCATAATGTTTCTGCCTTGAGCTTGCTTCCCCAAAAATGTTAGCTGAAAACTCAAGCCTTTCTATTAATTCCCCTGCAATTTGCACCTCTCAGACCTTAAGAAAAAAACATCAGATACTGAAACACATCATATAATCGCACTACCCTAAGTCTGGAGGGAGCTATGCATATCATTCAGGATGCCTCTGGGTCTGTCCCTCCTTTGTCACAAATGTGTTTTTAAAAAGCGGATTCAGAATCTGGCATGAAATACATGAAGATAAAACCTTCATGAAGGTCGGATCATGGATTCCCAGCTAACAAACGGCTACATTTTACAATAACTGCAGTCAGTGTCCAATTCCAGTGAAACTCCAAATCAATCAATTTAGTGCTGTACAATTTAGTGAGTGTACTCATCTGGGCCTCGCATTACTCATCCAGTACTGACATTTTCTGGTCTGTACATCTCCTGACCTGTATCCAGGGCAACAAAGGATGTTGATGTACACAATGGTCCATAGAATATTTCTGCAAATTATATTAACTCAGAGGCTCAGTGTAGAGAATGGAGAATGGAGAATCTAATGATGGGAAAACGAGGGGAAAGAAATGCTATTTTTCTTTCCATTAACTGGGAATCAACTGCATTATCCTTGGTGTGTTCTTTCTCCTTTAAATTAATACAAACTAGTAAACAAATAACTTGTATGATCCCATGTCACTATTCGAAAAGAGAAAGGAGTTCTCCTGGTGTCCTGGTCAACAATCGCACAGATAAAATTGGTCACTCACTTCATCACTGTTTATGGGACATTGCTGTGCACATTTCGCTGCCGTGTTCACCCTCAAAACAAACTCAGTCACACCACTTTACAGTACATCCTGTGAAGGGTATTTGAGATATTTCAATGAAGTAATTAGTTGCTATATCAAATGCAAGGATTATTATTATTTATTATTATATTTTATAGCACTTTGTTATATAGAATTTCCTACAGTTGAATGTGAACAAGACTGAGGCCTTCCTGATTGCCTCGCGCCAATGCCTCTGCACCTCAGGTTCTGGCCGCATCAACCGCCATGGTTGCACACTTCAATTCACCTCGGGTGTCTTGTTCGACCCTCAACTGTCTTCTCCCCCACATCCAAGCCATGACCCGCTCTGCCTTCCCTCACCTCTGTAACATCGCCCGACTCCGCCACTACCTCACCCCTCAGGCCGCTGAAACTCTTACTCATGCCTTCATCACCTCCAGGCTCGACTATGCAAACCCCCTGCTTGTCAGCCTTCCCAACTCCTCCCTCCACAGGCTGCAGATAATCCAGAACTCTGCAGCCCGTGTCCTCTCCCGCACTAAACTCCGTGACCCCATTTACCCCACTCTCGCCCGACACCATTGGCTCCCTATCCTTCAGCGGATCCAGTTCAAGATCCTGGTCCTCACATACAAAGCCCTCCATGGCCTTGCCCCACCCTACCTCTGCGACCTCCTAACCTCCTACCAACCCGCCCACTCCCTCCGCTCAGCCGGCTCCGGCCTGCTCCGCGCCCCAACCCATCCGCCCCACCATTGGCGGGAGAGCCTTCAGCTACTCTGCCCCCAACCTCTGGAATTCCATCCCCCAGTCACTCCACCTCGCCCCCTCCTTAGCCTCCTTCAAGTTCCGCCTCAAGACCCTCATCTTCGACCATGCATCAGCCACCCACCTTCCCCTCCCCTCCCTTCTTCCCCCCTGACCCCAGCTCGGGTCTGAAATACTGTACACTGTCCAGCGCCTTGGGACGTCCTCCCGATGTGAAAAACGCTATACAAATGTAATCTTGTTGTTGTAGAATATCTTAAAACACTTTACAGTAGGTACTAAAAGGTCATTATATTTCTAGTGCAAATAATTGCTAAATATAGCAACAAAGTGCCACAGTGACTGAATGATGAATATTTCGACAGGAAACCAGAAAAGCTCTTTCTTTTGTCAGCATCTCCTCACCTCAGGCATTGACACTATTTATGTGGATGCACTCCACCTCACTGAGCCAATGTAGAACTTCAGGGTCTTATTTGACTCTCAGCTGTCCTTTAAACCCCCACATCCGTGCCTTGACCCATGCAACCCACACAACTTTTCCCACCTTCACCACTACCTTTCCCCTCAGGCACCGAGATCTTTATCCATGCATTCATCACGTCCAAGCTTGACTATACCAATTCTCTGCTTGCCAGATTTCCCAATTTTAAATCCCTCCATGGTCTTGACCCACCTGACTCTGGAATTCATCCCGGATTTGCTTCGCCTCAACCCTTCCCTCACCTCCTTCAAGATCTGTCTGAAGACCTTCCTCTATGACGGTGCCTTCAGTTATCTCCCCCTATCACACCCCTGCTCTCTTTGGCCCCAACCCCTCCAGATTTCAAACCCCAGCTTGGGTGCAAACCCTCGACTGTGCAATGCATTGGGATGTCCCCCTGATATGAAATAAATGCAATTTGTTGTTGCCCAGCATGTCTACCCAGTATTGCCTTCTTGATCAGTTATTCACTTTCATCCTGTGAAATCTTTCTCTTTTTGATGGGAATTTGCAATCTGAAAATATTTATGTGAACACATAATAAACTTTTGTGAAACTTTTACTCAGTACTTTTCTATCAGTGTTCATATCAAATTCAAGACAAATATGTTCTACTTCTCAGCTTCGTGTTAACAGCCTCTCTCAATGTGCCTGTTCTTTCAGGACAGGATTTTCCATACAAACTGTGTCCTTTATTAATTGGTACACAAAGGAAATAGTAAAGTCGAGCAGTATGTGTGGTACGTGACCTGGGTGTCTTCATTGGTGTTGACAAGAAAGTATTAAGTTATACTTTGTTTCCTGTCATTCATTTGACTGAAAAATAGTAGCTTTGGTGTATGTAAAAATTATGAAACGCTATTATAATCTTGAAATATCCACAAAGAGAATGTACATTTGATGATCTTATGTAATCCCCTGTACACTTTCCAAATCATTTTAAAATAGGATTTAAAAAACTCACGTGGTCTACATGGAGAAATGAAAAAAGCTGCGAGCAATAATGTTCAGCAGGTAAGTGTCATTTACTGGTGATTTACAGCTAAATGTAACTGTGTTGGTTTGTGGTTAAATTTGCTTCTTTCTTCCTAAATTGTGAAGCTGCTGTAATGACATGATTTTATTTGAAACAATCCATTTGAAATCTCATCCATGCTTTTTAAACTCGGAGTCTGTATCATATGGCTGATGTTTACCATTGTATTTTTTTAAGCAACTTCTCAAGTGACTTTTTTATAATGATAATAATAATTTTACACTCAATGTAGCACCTTTCATGTTGAGAGGAAATCTTGAGTGGGTCACAAGAGATATAATAATAATAATCCTTGCATTTGACGTCTTCTAGATGTCTCAAAGCGCTTCACAGAATATGCTGTAAAGTGAATTGCCTGTATATTTGTGGGTGAAACATGGCAGCCAATTGCGCACAGCAGTGTCCCACAAACAGCCGTGGATTGAAAATGATTCCGAAAATTTATTATTGTTTTGTTTTGGAGGGATTATTATTAGGCGTGGAGTAAGGAAACTTGCCCATGATTTCGCCCTGCCTGGAATTGAACCCAGGTGTCTCGCTTGCAAGGCAAGACTCATTTTCTGAGATACTGTAGAGTGTAGTGACTGTACATTGTAGATAAGTACATACCAATGTCCCACAAACAGCCATGATTTGTCTGGACTCCCTTTTCTTTTTGAATAGTGCTGTAGGTCTTTCATGTCCACCTGAGAAAGATTAACATTCCATCCGAAGTCAATTCCCAACATCACAACACACTCTCAACACTGTATTGGAGTGTCAACCAAGATTATATGAGTTCAAAGTCCTGGTCTGGGGCATGAACCAACAATTTTCCGACTCAGAGACAAGAGTG
Organism: Callorhinchus milii; assembly: GCF_018977255.1. Classification (NCBI taxonomy): domain Eukaryota; kingdom Metazoa; phylum Chordata; class Chondrichthyes; order Chimaeriformes; family Callorhinchidae; genus Callorhinchus; species Callorhinchus milii. The sequence continues at coordinate 81,503,507 of NW_024704743.1, forward strand.
TTCCCAACTGACCTAAGCTGACTTTTAAAGAGAATAAAACGCCTATATAAATATTGTGCCCTGAGTAAATAATGTGACAGTCCAGATATTTGAAGTCTTGTTTAGCAATGTTAGGAAGAGTGGAGATCTATAAAATATAATTTAAAGAAAGTATTTCTTGGTGAAATAAAAATTGATCAAACGGGTGAGTTCACCAAATCGCAAAGTTATGATTTTGCTATATAATCCACCATGTTAACACAATTTGAGAAATGCACAATTTAGGTTGGGTTGTACTTTAAATGGACTTCTCTGATTATTTTATGTCCTAGAAAACGACCGAACATTTTATTGTATATTTATTTCAGCAAAAATGTCCACACAGTGAAGTCGGTTAAATGAATATCGGTCAGTTGAATAGTTTGGTTTATTGAATAGAATCTAGAGCTCTGGGAGATGATATGTTTAGTCCGGTTATATGAATAGTTCATTGTATTGAGTAATTTTCGCTGTCAAAATGAGTATTCAATTAACAGAATTTCACTGTAATGAGAATTGAAAAATAATTACACCTTAAAAGTATTTTCATTAACAAGTTATTCTTCTCAGAAAATTGTTTCTCTCTTGCGCAAAGCACTGTACTGCACTCGTAGTGGGCTATGCAGCAGTGTTTGAAATCAGTAGAACTGGCTAAGTAATTATTATTAAACTGCAAATGTATCTGTCATTTCTTGTTCAGGTGATTGACTGGGTGTTGGAGAAAGTTGACAAGAAGTGAATGCCAGGAGTCAAGTGGAAACAGTTAAGACCTTGATGGCAATGTTTCTAAAATCACAGTTGGGATATCTCTACTGTCTACACTTCAGAGCCTTGAAGTAATGGGTCATTAAATTGTGCAGAGCAGTTTTGTATACCTCTGTTAACATAATTTTGTTGTAAAAGTTTATTTTGAGAATTAATATACTTAGATTCCAATATAATCGCAAAGAAAGTGATTCTATTTTTGTATCAAAGCTGTATGTTTTTATTTTATGGGAGTGTTTCAACCTAGTTAAAGGTTAGAAGTTTATTTCTACAATGATTAAATCAATTTGAAAGCCATATTTGTGCACTACAAATGCAGTAATTTGCTTGCTATTTCAGATAATCATCTGTGCAAAAGTCTGATTGGATCATTTTGATGTGTATGAAATTGAGTTGAAACGGGCTGATTAAAAGGGTTATAAAAGTATCTGAAAAACAAAAATCCATTTACTTTGTGAACAGCAAGCACCCTTCATTATTTCATTCCTGAATGTTTTTAACACATCATGTCAAATTAAATTATAGTATATTCTTCTTTAGATGTATGAACTTATTCTACATTTTTAGTTTATATTTCATATAATCATTTTAATCGTACAACTCAACAAGGATTCATTCTTTCTAAAAGACGTTTCAACTCTTGTTCATGTGATCTTCACAAACCACATTCTACAAAGTATCTATTTCAGTTGACATATAGAATGTGCCAGCACATGATGCAGTGATTATACTGATCCTATTTTCCTTGTTATAGATTAGACATTGGCAAGCATTCCTTACTGGTGCTCTGTTGCAGAAGCTACAGCTTATTGTACAATTTTATATTAAAAATGTGTAATGTTATTATAGCATTAGTAAACTCCCCTCTCTGCCCCGCCCCCCCCACCCCCATTACAGGGAAATATGTTTAACATATTGGAATATAAATTAAAATAATAAAATAACAATGTAAAAGTAACAATTCAAAGCAGTGGAGCTGGAAAGAGAACCATGCCTCAACAGAATCGGATTGACCATGAACTTGATAATACGCAAACGTGATGGAAAAATTATCCTCCAGAGGAAAACCCAGAGTTAACGTTTGCTCTTCCCCCGTATAGAAGAGATTGGGTAATTAACCTTCTTCCCAATGAATAACTTCAGAAATGGTAATATCCAGCAGGCCCAACTGTCTGAAATCCAGGATGCAGTCTAGCTCATCTCTGTCAATTCATATCTTCAGAATCTGAACTGAGCAATAAAATTCGGTCCCACTGTGTTAGGGTGGCTTCAAATAGCTGTCCTGCAGATGTGATGCCATAACAAGTTATGTGCATCTCAATTAAAAGTCATTTAAAAATGGACTGGGTCTCTGATTTCTCCAAATCCCATGAGTATCCCAACATGTGGTTTGTAAAGTGTAATAAACTAAGTTTAATGTAAGCTGCTCAGAAGAACATCAAATATACACAAAGTGATGCTTTGTTTAATTAAGTTTAATGTGTTATATGTTTCCTGTCACTTGCTGTTAAATTGCAAATGGGTTTTATTTTTAAAAAATGTGAACATTGTGTACAAAAGTTGGATGGATTTGCGGGATGAACTCCTGTAATGTAGCAAAGGAATCACAAACAAAATAAAGTTTAAGATCATCTTTTTATTCAGTATTCGGTTCATATATACTCAATACATTCAAGCATATTCTTATACCTTGGGGAACAGTCACGCTTGTGATTTTTTTGCAATAAAAATGTAAGACAATGGACATTAAGGTTTCACAAACTGCTTGTTACATAATCTACACCAGCCCATAAGATCCAAGCCTTTTCATTGCATGTTTTCCATGTCATCTGCCTCTCATATGTCCTACAGATGAGATGGACACGGATGAGTAGGTTCAAGGTTGCATTGTGAGAGTGGTTCGTCTGACATCTGAAAAACCATGGTAGGAATCAAATGGTAATTGATTGTCATTGATGATAGCTAATATTCTTTATAATTCACTGTTTAAAGTTGGGGAGGGGTATTTTTTATGCATGTTTTGCTGGTGATAATCATGAGTATTTATCATATGGCCCATATGGTCTTCCCAAAAGGGTATTGATATCTTGTTAAGTCAATAAAAGGGTTTAATAGTGTTATTAGTCTTTATATGCAGAATTTACCATAGTCCATATATTATATCACAATACTTAATATCTAAATAATCATTAAAGGCACATTAATGTATCACTTTGTGTGCTACATGCTTAAATGTCATGAGAAAATATATATTTAACATGGTAATTTATCAATAAAAGCAGCAAATAATATAATTAATTTTTGGTGGGGGAATCAGAGCAGTCAAATTCATAACACCACAGAGAAATGTTAAGTTGTATGATTTAGTGGTGTATCAAAACCACTTACATTAAATCCTGCTGGCTTTCATATTAACAGTGACACTCAGTCCACATGCTACAAAATGATTCTCCCATGGAGATTGGACTATCAACTCATTAGAAGTCACAGAAATTGTTTGCTATCTTCTTCCCAGTGCCTGTTAGTCTTTGGTATAACCCCATTTGAATGCTATTAACTTGAATTTTAAATCAAGCTTTTGATTCTAAAGATTTTGGCACACTTAGTTCCATTATAACTGCAACAAAGCCTACAAAGCATTGCCTTATAATGGAAACTGCTCTTGAGCTACCTATTGTCAGCACTTAGAACGCAGGACGTCTATGATTATTTTCACTTCCTGCAACAGGCATGCTTAAAGTGGGGCTGTTGATCACGTGCCCAATTAATGGGCAGTTTCATGCCATGGATAACATGGGCCCAACACAATTTCATTGCAAGCTCTCAAAGCTGACATAGAAGAGCTTTTCCTGCCATTCGCTCTGCTGGAATCAAGCCCAGTTCTCAGAGATGAAGCAACAGTGTATTAGTCCTGCTGCATTACACAATTGTTGAGTGGTCTTTTGCACATATTAAACAGTCAAAATAATGCAACTTCAGCTACATGAAGGGAATGGTCTAGCCTGAAGCTGGGATTGATTAATATATGCAGTAACCTAATATTATGTAAAGTGCAGGATTTCCAAACACAATTAGTAAAGCTAGAGAAGATTTTGCTATTTGTTATTATTGAAACTGAGGTGTACTTTGTTTAACCTACAACTGTATTTTTCCTGTTTGCTTCAGTTTTCTAGCTCTGTGTTTCCTCTTTTGTATCTCTCATTCACACATTTTCTGACTTAACTATGGTCTTCACTATGTGTTGCATTGCTTACTGGAACCGTTTCTCTAATGTCTTCCACTTATTTTGCCTTGTTTCATTTTTGTTTCATTTTACTAATGCTGTCTTGCCTGTCTAATCTGCTATTCTTTCTCCTGTGGAGGCAGAAAGCTGCACAACAGAAGGAGGCCATTCAGCCAATCCAGTCCGCACCGGCTCACCGAGCAAGATCAATTCAATCCCATCATCCTGCCTTATTCCCATACTGCTCCAAGCACTCTCTTTCATATGCCGAAAAATGGAAATAGTCTTACAAAAACCAGTACCAGAAAACTGACATCTCTTAGGCACTCACACAAGACCAGGATTTTTCTTTACAGCATTGCAAACCAAAAATGTACAACTCCAGTTGTTGTTGTTGGGCAAGGGGAATTGGGAGAAACAGCTGATAGTGTGGAATCATTGCAAAGCCATCCCACCCACTCACAACTCTGCACTGAAATAACACACTTGGCAATTGTCTGAAATACTTTCTTATTAAAGAAAAAATATTTTCTCAGGTGCAACAACAATATTGATTTTGTTTTACAAACTATGTGCTGGTGATTAAGGGCTTAGAAAATTTCTCATTCAATTTGCTAACAGTTTTCAATAAATTTCCATTCAAATAGATGACAGGCTGCCGGCTCCAATTCAGATACATTCTGCAAAGTTTAAATCAAAGCATATGGCTACATAATTTTTTTTTATAAATCTGCCTGAAACGTGGAACTTGTTACATTGATCAGGCCTGTTGTGACTCACTTTCAGGCATCAGATTAAACGCAAAGATCTTGTGAATCTTACTCACTATTGTAAAATGAAATCATATCTTTGGCAATGGTACTATATTAGCAACTGAATTTGTATTTGGGCATAGCAGTGTGCAGTCACTATGCATTTTCTAATACGTACTCTTCCATGTGAAATGACAGCATTCGACTGGAAATTGTTACTGCGGGTATTTTTATTTTATAAACAAAATTAGTACAGTTGTAAATTAGAAATGTGGTTGTACTTGAAGAATCTCGTGTTCCCTAAAATGACTAGGGCACAGCCATTCAAATTGGAATCTAAAAGAAATAAAGTGTCAAAAACGATACTGTATGTATCTTTCTCTGTATTTTAATGTAGCAAAATGTATTCATACTGTCTCAGTGCTTTTGCTATCTATAGTTAGTGTGAGCAATTGGTCACTTGCGGTGGTACAAATGGAAGATGTTAGCTTATGTTCGGAATTGTGCACGCAGAGTTCCCACCATAGTAATATGTTTTAAATGGTCATTGATGAGTTTAGGTTGAATAAGGAGCTTTGAATTTGTAGAGATTCCACTCCTTGTTTATTTATAGTCTCTCGATTTTTCAAAATTAAATGAACCCTTTTGTTAGCAAGTTGACAATTTCCCACCTTCTCCATTGTGCTGAATCTTTCCAGCATGATTTGTATTGCTATATGCGCGTATAAAAGAGAACATGCAAAACAATTTTGATGCAAGTCCAATTTTTAATCGCTGAAGCGATAAGAATATAGAAATGAGATGTGTGAACAGTTCAAGATGCTTCTCAGTTTGGTGTTTAAATGCACTTTATTGCAAAGTGGGGGATGCAATTAACATAACTTTCCTGCACAACATATTTTTATTATGAAATTAGATTTTTTTGCACAATTCATGGTTATGAATTTGGAGATTGTATTTTGAACCAACATTGATTCATGCTTATTAGTATTCAAGAAAGCTGTTATCTCATAGAACCTTGCTGGTCATGTGCACTTATTCGGCTGATATGAGATGGCAAATCAATACACAGTACTGTATATGCAGGATGTGTGTGACACTGCACATTTTATTTCTACACTACACTGCGGAGGTCTTGTTAATTTATTACACTGTCTCCTAAAATTACAGAGTACAGTGGCTTTACTAGATTGCCTGCATATTAATATCTATGCATTTTGATGTACAGTCATGAATGTGACTATAATTGCTTTAATGTATCAGGTCATTTTGTGTTCTCTTATTAAAATCTATCCAAATCTGGTCCTGCAATTATACCTAGTTCTACTGCTCCTATTTTGGTCTGCAGTTTTCTTATAATAATCCTTGCATTTGATATGGTGGTGTGACTGTTTGTGGTCAAAAGTGTCAGTCAATATCTGCACAGCACCGTTTGCACTGTGTCTTCCAAATTCAAATTGTAAAAGATAATCCCAACATTTAGCTCATTCCTCAGTTACATGTTTGTGTTTGTTCCAACCCAGCCACCATCTCACCTCCCCTGAACCATAGCACCACAAAGTGCATGTGGAGATGATGGTTTGCAGGTTTACAGTCTGCAACACATAATAGTTTGACAGTTCAGCCAAACTAAAGAAACAGCTGGTCTGCCTTTCTAACTTTGACAAATGAAACCACACCCAGGTCTATGTGAAGCATATTTAGTCTAGAAAGAACAAAACTTATATTAGAAATGATTCCCCCTGTGCAGCATGTGCTTTCAAATACAGAGGCAGCCTATTGCCTGAATTCAAACAACTGACTTAAATCCATTCAGACCTACATTTAAATTTCTGATTGTTAGGAAAACATTGCATTTCAAAACTTCTCCACTGAAAACCTTAACAATGAAAAGCAATCTTGTGAAATCAGTAAATGATTAGTCAGTCTGCTTAAGAAAATATGCCTTGGTGCCTCACTTGTTTTAAATTATACTTTTTTAAACAAAAAGTGTTCTTGTGCTCCCTGGCAGTAAACGCTGATGAGTTGGCGACAATTTAATTGTTTTTAAGATCTAAGGAGAGTAACTGCAGTACTATTGAAGGCACGGCTTCCTCAAGCTCTGCAGCTCGGACACCAGCAGAAAACAATGAACCTATGCCTCAGCTGGGACCTTTTCTGAGGAAAGCTTTTCAACCCATTGGGCATTGTCTTATTAGACGGTAAGAAACAGAGACATAGATTTTACCAAGTAAAGTATACTTTAGGCTTATAAATGATAGAATCATAGAGGCAAAATATGTAGTACAGTATCAATTAACCTTTGTTAATCTACGCAAGGAGCTTGTTAAGAAACATCACAAATGTCACCTTGTTACTTAATTAATGTCACCCTTACCTTTTCTCACCCCAGGCTCCTATTCCCCTATATCCAGCTTGCCCAGGTCAGCTTGCTTGCCAGTGAAAAACACAAGAGGAAACCTGCTTTACTTTCCTTCTTTCGGCTCAGTACATAGTTCTATCTCCATTTAAGGAGTTTTACCTTGGGGAAGCCCTTATTCTGAGTTAAAATTCCTAACACAGACTTGTTGGAAGTAATTGTGGAGGATCATGTCCCAATCAAACTAAATGAACCCACGTTATAATGAAGCACTGTATAAGCACCTTATTATAATTTATAAAGGGGTTCCACTATACACAAAATCAGTTTCCTGACTTTGTTTCCATAGGCAAGCATCCAGGTGACCAGAAACTAACTGAAATGTCCTTAACTAACCAGGAAGGTTTTTTTATTAAGCAACAGGAAGAATTTTGCAGTGTTCTTTAACACATTCCTTATGTTAATTAAGGCATGGAATGGGTAAAGCAATATTGCAATTTTGACCCTAAAGTTAAAACCAGAAGATATCATGATACAGCAGTAATGTGAGGCCCCGCAATTTTATGGTATGTTCATCAACCAGCCCTGTTCAAGAGTAACAAACATGGTTGAAACATTACTGTTTTCAGAGTTGTTGCTTCAGGGAAAGAGCAAGGAATTGGGACTGAAGTATTTAGCTCCAGTGCAGGAGCTAGTACCAGCATAGGTTCGATGGGCCACATAGTCCCTTCTCTATAATGAAATTTGTATGTTTCTATTCAAAGTAAATCCTGCTTGAAAAACAAGCACATTACACTGAAACAAGATTCTTTATATACGAGATACTGTTGGAACTTCACAGCTTTTCACTGACTGGGAAATACTATTATTATGATGTTCCCCTCCTGCTCAGCTATAAGATAGTGCGAAAAGGTTCCAAAAACCAGTGCATGTTTATAACGTGATTTTTTTTCAGAAATAAGATCTCATTTATAATAGCTGTAAAATGAACAAACAGATTTTTGCCTCATCACAGTGGCACAGACCTGCATTTCACGTTATATTTTACATCAGATTAGATAGGAATCTGTCACAACATTACACAAATGGAACTGCTGTATTTTTTTCCTGAATCCATTGAAGTCATATTACTGGTGGTACCAACAGGGATAGTAAAAGCTAATAGACCAGTAAATTCAGCAGCTGTATAAAACAAAGCAACATTTCTCAAGTTACAAAAGCAGAAAACTGCCTTTAAAAATTAATTTCAAATTGTTACAAATTTCTCGCTATTAAATAGACTATTGGTCTGATTGTGTTAAATATCGCCATTGTACAGGTATCTCTGACTGATTATGTACCAGCCATATAAGGTAAACCTTCTGGAAAATTCTCCTTCATTGTGCAGTTACTCCCATTTCACGCAAGTAGACCCAGCCGTGCTATTTTTGCTGAAAGGAAGGAATGGATGATGAAAACAATTGGCTTCGGACATGAATGGAGATCTATTTGCTGGAAGGAGGAAACAAAAGCAAAGATTCAACATACTGATACTTTAAACTGAAGGTTTCGTTGTTGGTGCAGAAAGATATTAAAAAGCAGGGATCTGGATTTTTGTTTTAGCCTCTGATCAACTGTTTCAGAACTGTAACTGCTTTCAATACAGATATAAGTTGCAATTAGCCACAGTCACTTCATAACGGAAGGAACTGTAACACAGTATTCATAGTTTGAATGCAGTATAAGACTGTATGCCCCTTAATAACTGACAAAGTACTAGTTCCTCTAAATTTCTGCAAAACAACACTTTTTAATAAGAACAGGAAATGAAACTCCATGCTACTGTTGTCAAGCATCTTACTTTGCATTTACTTATAGTTCTGACCTCGGAGGCTTCGGAATGTGTGAATTTCTTGTTATTTAGCATTTTTTTTACATTTAGAAAAAATATTTTTTTCTCTAATTTTTCCCCCACTGGCTTGTTATGCCTATACTCTGCCCAAGTGGCCATTGTTATGTGTGAACAGTGAGTGTTAGCAGGCCATATAATCATTAAAGGCATCATAGCCATGCCTGACTTCTCGACACATGCACACAACCAGTGGAGGAAACTGAAGAGGGACCAGGAGCAGGAAGCCTGTCTGGATTTCTCCTCCTCCATAATAATAATAATCATCCTTGCATTTGATATAGTGCTTTTCACGTCTTCTAGAAGTCTCAAAGCGCTTCACACTGTAAAGTGAATTGACTGTATCTTTCTGCGGACGAGACGCGGCAGCCAACTGCGCACAGCAGTGCCCCAAACAGTCATGGATTGAAGTGACGAATTTATTATTATTTTTTTCTTAAGGGATTATTATCAGGCAGGTGGAGTAAGGAAACCTGGGACAATTTAGCCACTCTCATGTAACTCTGGTTGAAACCATTAAACTCAGCAAGGGCCAAGAGTTGAAACAATGATCGCCTGGTCTGAAAACTGCAGCTCTATCCTTTACACAATCAAGGCAGTCCTTATTGTTGGAATATTATTGTAATCAGAAGGTCATGGCCATGTTGTGACTTTAAGCTTGCAGTGTAGGGTGACACCCTGGGACAGTGTGTGGGGGGAGTGCTATATTGTTAGAGATGCTTTCCTTGGCATGAGATGTTTAAATTAGGTCACATAGAGCTGACAAGTCCCCAAGTAGGATTTGCCTCAGGGCAAGAGCCAACGCCCACTCTCGGGTCCCAAGCCTTGGCTCTTGCCAATCTGTGCCTGATACTTTCCGGAATTATGTAAGCAGGATGAGTCCCTCCAGGGAGAGAGTGCGCATTCCGTTCCAACAATCTATCTCTAGGATTTCCATGTGTAGGTGGGATGCATGGAAATTTCAGTTTGGTTTGGATACTTTTAAGCATGGTGATGGGTTTCCGCATGTGTCAGTCACCTGGCTGATGAAAAACATAAAGTGCTACCAGCTGAGCCAAGTTGATACCCAACCTGCTACAATAAGGAACGTATATAATGTGGTCTATAATTTTAGCAATTGCATACTACTGTCTACTCCTATTTAGAATGATGTTGCTTGCACTGTCCAGTCTGAGTCGTAATTTTTTCTATTACATGGAACTGATTGGTATAATACAGAAAATATTATTTTATTTATATCAACATTTTAGTCATATAAAGTACTTACAATGTCTCCGTCCCTTCCTCCAAAGTCCAGATAGAGCATGCGGACACCATCATCTGATGAGTTTTTCAGTTTCTCAAAAGAATATTGCCAAATCAGTTTTGGCGAACTTACTTCTGGAGCTTCTTTTAAGATAGAGAAGCCATTTTCATAATGAATGGCCAAACGGCACTCCTGAGTCCTGTATGTACACGCTGTGAGACAAAGAATAAACAGTTCTAAATACTCATACTCAAGACCAGACCTCCATGAATGGTGCACAGGTCTATGATATTTATGTTACAATAATATATACTATACTGTACAGGCTTCGTTGCAGCCTCAGATTTTTTTTATGGCTTGCAAGATGGAATCATGTATTTATTCTATTCCTCCTCTCACAAATATAACAAAATACACTTAACCCAACTGGACAGACCAACTCAGCACCAAACAAACATTTCACCTCTGGCCATCAGCTCCTGCACATATACTAAAATTGACGTCAAAATAGAGTTTAGCTTTTCCCTCAAAAGAGCACAGTTCAGGATTTTAATTGTAAATGTTATGTCTTCTCTTTTAGCAACAAGAATTTTAAATGTTAGCATATCAAACAGGCCCTTTGGGTTCTGTGCAATCCTGGGAACTTATGCCTGTGCGTTCACATTCACATAAGGGAGCTTGAGGGAACAAAATTCAGTGTAAGGAATAGGCAGGTTAGGATGGGACTGAAAATGAGATACACAGCTGATGAGGAAAGCTTCTGAATCAACAATTTGCACTTATGGCATTATTTACACAAAATAATATCTCAAGGCAATGGCTTGCCTGGTAGTATGAGAAGGAGCTGTTGATAAATATTGACCAAAGGTACAGTCAAAGGGATAGGTTTTCAGGAAAGTTTTGAAGGCAGAGAGAGAGTGTTAGGCAAAGGGATTTGGGGAGAGAGATCCAGAGAGTGAGACACTGTAGATGAAAGCTTGGCCACTAATGGCAGAACATGGATGAAACAGGTACAGCTGGCCAGAAATGGCGGAATAGATCGTGTCAGTGGAGATTAGGTGGAGGAGATTGCAAATGTAGAGTGAGGCACCAGGGAATATGAAGGTTTTAGGACAAGGATCTTTACGTTATCTGATGCAGAAGTGACATGGAGCTGTGTGATACTGGTAAAACATATCTGTTGTACACATGTACAAAGTTGCATACATGAGTACAAGGTTACTAAGAATGAGATTTCACTACAATGTGCAGCTAAATGACACATGCACACTACTTTGCACATGCGCACACCCAGATTTTATTTGCCAGTAGTGCAAAAGTAACTGTTCATACGATTGTATGGTATGCTGTTTGAATCAGAAAACCAGACAGACATAAAGTTACAGAAAGTGAGAGAAAGTGAGAGAGATTCAGAGACAAAGCGATTCAGAGAGAGAGAGATGGGCAGAGTAATAGAGAAAGAAAGGTAAGAGAGAGGGTCAGAGAGACTGTTCTGTTCTACTTTTTCTAGTTTATTTCATCACTTTAATGCAGGTAAATCTGATCGTAGGAATATCAGTACATGACGTGTGGAGCAAAATGCTCAGTAACAATCAGTGAAATTTTCAAAATGCCAAAGCACTGTGTGCTAGATTCTGAAGCTGCTTCTATAACCACATCTCAGTTTAAATGCTAATCGTAATAGAAGATTAGCAATTCTTTTCATCTTATTGAACAGTGTGACAAGCAGGTAAAATGTCAGCCCTTCAACTCGAGCCATTTTCACAGAAGACACCTGACCACAACTGAATAATAACAGTGTATGTATTGGCTCTCCCTACGGTTGTCTTCCCATTACCAACATCACATGCTGCTTCCAATTTCATCGTGCGTCCTTCGATCTTCTTTTAAAATAAATCCTATGCCTACTGGCCAATGTTTCCTTTGGTTGTCATTAAAGTGACCGCATTCCTTCCATTGTATTGATAAAACTGTGCATGAAACTGACCACAAATAAGGCTGATTAATTGCAGATAGCTCTGGGAGGATTTGTTTGAATGTATTTGATAAACGGTATTGTGTATGTCAACCGTGCCTTTTTATTCTGGGATTCCCCTGTATTAATCCTTTTGTAGCTACCTCCCATTGCAGGCTGTGACTGACTAAGTGACCAACAATCAGCACTTCACCAGGGAGGGCCTGGCTCAAAGGCAGTTCAGCAGATCGCTCACAGGACTGATAAGCTACAGAGTTGCCAGGACATGATGGTCGACACTGGTTTCATTTCCCACTTGTTTGTAAATTAGTGTTCATCATGTTAGTTGCCTGGGATTACAAAATAACGGTGACAGCGACACTGTTGCATGACCACCAGCAAAAGCACTCACAACGGACCACAGACTCGATCAGAGCTGAAGGCTTTGGATGCTGGATGCTGAGCAGGAATCGTCTAGACAAAGCACTCTCTATATCGCAGGCACTTTGCTGGTGGTCTCACAGCAGCTAGAGAGTTTCACGTCTTGGCACTTCCCTTTCTCTCCAACCTGCTTACTCTCCACTCTATCACCCGTCGCCTCCACAGGCTCTGTTTCAGAACTCTCAACCTCAATCCCTCTGTCTTGTCCACTCCTTCCCTATTTTCGGATCATGTTTGAATACCTTCCCCTTCGACCGCTAAATAAATGCAAGTTGTTGTTCCTGCTCCTACCACATTGTCTACCAACTGGATGCCATATACACCCACCACTGGACGGTCAGAGTCAGATATGTACCCACTACTGGACAGAAAGTATTCTGTGAAGCACTTTGGGACGTCTAGAAGATGTGAAAAGCGCTATATCAAATGCAAGGATTATTATTATTAAATGAGTACTTTGAAAGGTAATGATGAGCGCTAAGAATGGGATAACAGACTCAGCAGCCAAATGAATTTCACCTTGCGGTGGTCACCACTGTCAAGCTTCAATCTTTCACTCTAATGGATACTCACTAGTTGTAATTTCTTTAATTAGTTCTGCTGCTTTGTGGCAGCCCTGCACGATCTGCCGTGTCCAGCTGGACAGGCTGGAGTTGCTCTCCACGCGGAAGAGATGCGTTTCGATGCCTTGCCGTGTCCCGGTGCGAGTGGCAAAGGATAGCTCCATACCCAGCTGTGGTGATGCCTTTCCTGCACCAGAATGAACCAACCTGCAGAAAACACACACTTGAGTAAATGAAAGCTCATGATTGGAGCAACATGATTTATTGAATTGAATCAATTTTACCCTTTGGAGAGTGCTTGGTGGAGCTTTTGCCTAAATGGAGCCTGCGGTTCACAATTCTCCCTTTCAGCGCCTTGGGACGTCCTCCTGACGTGAAAGGCGCTTTATAAATGGAATCTTGTTGTTGTTGTAAACTGCTGTGAACAAGCCTTTTATCAGCACACTTGCAACACGGGGTGGATGTGGTAGTCACCCTCTCCAATCTGATTTCCTACCCACTAGTGCTCCTTTCTGGATCCTTGGGGCACAGAATAGAACTGAGTGCTGTGGCCCCAGTATCACCACACTGCCTGAGACCTCATATTTCGGGATCAGTCTCAAGATAGCAGTGAATGGCGCTACATCAAATGCAAGGATTATTATTTATTATTACAAAGTCAGTCCAAGCACTGTTCCCTGCAAATACTGGGTTGACTATTGCTACTTTTAAATCTACCACTGCACGGATCTCAGTATTTCAGTCCATCTGGCAGAATACCTACTTAATTCAAGTTTTCAGAACAACCCCAATTTGGATTGATATAGCGTTCTTCACGTGGCTCAAAGCGCTGACATTGTTCTCCTGCAGCCATTATCCCCAGGACATCTCCAGCAGTGGTATGTTCAACATTGTGATAATCACACACCCTTCTTTTTTGTTGGGAGGGGTAACATTTGGGCCTTTTTATACGAATGAAACCAATGTATTTGTCAAGAGCTTTTCAATCAAATCTCCCTTAAACATGTTGCAAGCTCTCAGTGACACATTCCTTGCATGAAGGCGAAATGTATAAATGCAAGTTGTTGTTAGGTAAGATGCAGAGGAGATGGTATTTACTACAGCTTCATGAACTGTAGTGATTGGGTTAAGGCTCTGTATTGACCTCACTCTTGTTCTCAACGGGGAGAAAAAGCAAGTCACTTCCTTGGGCTGGATCAGAATTTAAAGGAATTTTAAACATATTGTTCTATTTACAGATCTTTATCACAACAGTTTTTTCAATACGCACATAATATAAATGACAGATGTGAAGTTCACGACATCTGAAAGCTCCAGGCTGACTGGTATTTAAGACAAGTGTACTTTTGTTTAACACTGCAAGCTCGGCAACAGAAGAGCCTCACATTGAAAGAATGAAAGTTTGTGTCTCACTTGTAATTGATTTGACTTGGCAAATTCATATTAGCACACGGAGCAGAATTCCAAACAGCTGAGAGATTGTGCTGTTCGGCTTCAATAATCTAGCAATAACATGACTCATTATTAGCACTGTCATTTTGTCATGGGAATATTTTATTAACTTAATAGCTCAGTCACAGCATAATTCTCCCAATTACACAGTCTGTCGTGGAACCTGTTTACAAGTAGAAATTTCTGCTCTCTGTGTTGCACAGTGACCTCCATTACACACCCCGGGGGAGAAATCCTGCACACAACCCATTTATCAACTTCATGTTATGCCAGTTTATATGGGTCTCTGGAATACAGTAACTCTCATGTCATCATTGCTCATTCACTTATTTACTTAACAGTGAGATTAAATCTTCCTTCCTCTTTACTCTCTTGTTCTTTCTTAGGTGCGAGTGCAGATTCACTCCCACTCCTCCTACAATGGTGTTCTGTAACCATTTAACGTGGGGGTGGGGGAGAGGGGGTAGAGGAAAGACTTTCCTCTTTCTGTGATAAGTACCTTCCCATTGACAGTGGAGGACAATAACTCAACACATGAATTACCTTGGATCCTATCACTTCACCACTCTGAAGTTGTCCAGTTCCTTACTGTTACACTTTCCTTACCCCCCCCCCCACCGTCCCCCTACCCATCCCACTTTCTTCCCTCTTCATTCCTGCTGATTCTTACTAGGTATGGATCCGCAGTACCTTGCAGTTACTCACCAGTGGCCACCTGTCATTCGTGAGCCAAGGCAGTGATTGTCGGCAGGCTATGCTTCCGCAAGCTGATAATTACTGAACCCAATTCTATTCTCAAGATATCCAGACACATGCATTTTCTCTGAGCGGGTCACTGCATTAATGATCAGGTTTGGGAACTTTGTCTGATTTTCCCTCGAATTCTGGAGCATGGAGGTCAATAGTAGTATTGCTACTGCTGCATGAAATATTGATCTTTATCTGTATGGTAATCACCTGTTTATCTGTATGGTAATCACCTATGGTAATCTCAAGTAATCATCTGTTGCATTAATGTTATTAGAATGAACATAGTCTATACTGTCTGCAATAGCAGCCAGCAATTACCTGGGAATTATCACTTAATAAACATACCATGACCAATAATCTGCATGAGATGTTAAACATGTCTGCCTGTTCAGTTGCATATTAAAGTTCTCACATTTAAAAAGAAAAGGGAGTTTCTCCCAGTGTCCTGACCATCAATCCAAATACAATTGGTCCTTCACCTCATGGCTGTTGGTGGAACATTACTGTGGACAAACTAGCTGCCTCATTTGCCTTCCAATACACAGTCACAACACTTTACATTAAATCCCGTGGTGTGTTTGAGAATCCTCCCACTGTAAAAGGCACTTATTATGCTTGCATTGTAACAATAATCCTTGCATTTTGATATAGCTATCGCCTTTCACGTTGGGAGGAGTCTCAAAAAACATCACAAGATTTGACATTAAAATGTGATTTTTTAGGCACCGGGTCTGGGTGTTAAACTTTGTTAAGAAGAACTACATTGAAGACTAATCTCTGTATATTCTTGACAGAAAATCCACTCTGAAAGAAGACCATCTGTCCTTTGGGTAACTTGAAACTTGGTGTTTAGCTGTACAGTGTTCAGCTGTGTCTGAGAGAAAATCCAAACAGAAAAGAAGAACATCCTGAAAAGAGGACGTGCAAACAAACCTCTGGAAATACACAATAAGCGAGGGGTAAAATTTGTACAATTCCTACACATGTTCTTAAACTTTTTTTATATAAGAAACACATATAGGAAGATCAGCAGATGGCGCCCCAATGCAGGTAAGTTTGTTCCAAAAGCAGTGTGTTAAATACAGAGGGCGCAAGGTGGAAAGACTGAAGCAGGGAGTCTCATCTGAAGAATAACGCATCCGACAAAACAGCATCTCCGCAACACTGCATTGGAGGACGCCTACTGTCCATTTGATGGGATACATATGACATATATTGCAAAATGTAAACCACGTTATCTTTAAACCTGTTCCCTACATTTCAGCGGAAGGGGTTTCAGACCAATGGCGAGTCACTCACGAGGCAGCAATGTGCAGCTGCTGAGATCAGGGTCATAGCTGGGTCATGGGAGAAACTAACCTGACAATGATCAACCTTCAATTAAGCCCTGGCAGGATAACCTTTCAGAGGAATTAGTGCAGAAAAATCAGATTGTCCTGGCATGGCCAGAGCTGTACCTATTATCGTGGGGCCAACTCTCTCCTATTTCTTCTCCATCCTCTCCCCTCATCGCCCAAAACAGAGAAGGTATTTGTTGCTACTTTCCCACTGGGACTTTTCCCAGTCTTTTGGAGCCACAATAGCAGGTGTTCGTAGCCAGCAGTCAATACAGAGATTATTACAGACTCAAAGGTTAGTTATTCCCTCCCCAAAGTTGAACTACAAATCTAACAATTCAAGGCCATTGAGTTGATTAGCTCAGTCAAATGTGAAATAATTCATTGTTTATTATCTTATTTGGACTCATTCCTAGAATTCCATCTGCAACTATGGCTATTTTCAACTGTCCGCAGCTACTGAAAGTTTCATGGTTGTTTCTGAAATGGGGAGGGCTTGTTGGCATTGCAGTGTATGAGTTTCCTAGATAAAATTCAGGTGCTTTTACCAATGTTCCATCTTGTTTTCAATCCAGTTTGCACTACACAGCGAATGAGGAATCCACTCATTCTGTGCAATGAGGCAAATATTCACTGTTACTGCCTGTAAACCAGTTAAGGAATGACTGATGGGTGAGGGAGAGATGATCCAAGCAAATATATTGGTATAGCTTTAATGTGACTTTCATGCAGGCGTAAAGTATACTTAACAGTACAAAACAGGGTGCCTAATACCCTCACGCTTTTATTGGCAATAAAATTATTTAAACCCCCCAAGAAATTCATTTCAGTTGTTTGTGCTGGACTGTGGATAATGACTGAGTGCACAATGTGCAGTTCACGGGTAACATAATTTCTCTGATTTATGATTCAAATAAATCATTTGTCACCACATTTCAGGGGGTCTTAAATCTGAGGCAAATTGTAAATCTGCAGTTTCCAATATAAAGAGAACAGTGGAGTGCAGGGAATGCAACAGGGATTAAGGAGAGAAAACGTCTGAGCAGACTAAAGGATCATAGGCTGTGCAATGAAATCTGACAGAAAAACGCATCTGAATAAAAATTAAGTTTATACTTTGATTGCACCGAGACAGCAGAACAAGAGGACACAGGTCTATATTTGTAAAGGACAATTTCAGGACAGATACCAGGAAGTCTTTGTTTACCCAGAGGATAAACCACTGAGTCCTGTAGCTCAGTGGTTAGAGCACTCCCTTTGCAAGTGAGAGACCTGAGTTCAATTCCAGGCAGGGTGAAACCTTGGGCAAGTTTCCTTACTCCACACGCCTAATAATAATCCCTCCAAAACCAAAAACAACAATAAATTGGTCATTTTCAATCTACAACTGTTTGTGGGACATTGCTGTGCCCAATTGGCTGCCGCGTTCGCCCACAAATATACAGTCAATTCACTTTACAGTGTGTTCTGTGAAGCGCTTTGGGACGTCCTCTCGACGTGAAAAGCGCTACATCAAATGCAAGGATTATTATTATTATTATTATTATAATTAATGACTAGAAAAGGTTGCCTGGAAGGATGGCTGAGACTAGGACACTGGACTCGTTTTAAAAAACTCAATGCTGTGGTGGGAGGACTTCAGGGTTCTGGAAGGATGAGATCAAATGTGCCAAAAGAACTTCTTTATCCGCATCTATCTTGGGATCAGGTGGTAAACTGAAGCGACCATTTTTAAAGCATTTAGTCCCTTCTCTTACCTGGTGGCCAGCAGTGGATAGGTGTGGGCTGGGCTGAACCATGCTTCCTTCATGCGAGGCATGCTGTGATAAATTAGCATGTCCTTCTCAGTGAGAACGATCAGAGTAGGCTTCAACGACTGCCGTACATTCTCTCCTGTTGTCTGCATCGGACAAGAGAGAAACCAAGAGCATTTACGATGAGAGAAAAAGGAAGAAAGAGCAATGAATGCTTGAACTCTAAATAAAAAGTGCTAGAAATAAACCAGCAAGTTAATCATTGTTTTACTGCAAAAGAAACTTAACTTAAATAACTAGGAATGGACAGGACTGGAAAAGAGCACTGTGGTCCATCCAGATAGTCTCCAAGTTAAAATCAATGTAGGAATATTCCTGTTCCACTCTATCTTCCATACATCGCATTTAATTTAACAACAACAACAAAATTACATTACTATAGTGCCTTTCACGGTGGGAGGACATCCCAAGGCAGTGGTCAGTCAGTGTTTCGGACCCGAACTGGGGTTCGGGACTGGGGAGGGCAGATGGAAGCGGGGTGATCAAAAGCACGTATCGAAGAGGAGTGTCTTGAGATGGATCTTGAAGGTGACAATGGAGGGGGCGAGGCGGAGGGACTGTGGGATGGAGTTCCACAGAATGGGGGCAGAGTGGCAGAAGGCCCGCCCGCCTATGGTGGGTCGGGCGAGGCGGGGGATGTGAAGCAGGCTGGAGCCCATCGAGCGGAGGGAGTGGGCAGGATGGTAGGGGGTTAGGAGATCGCAGAGGTAGAGGGGAGCAAGGCCATGGAGGGCTCTGAAGGTGAGGACCAGGATCCTGAACCGTATCCACAAATTTAACCACAAACAACACTTTCATTTCCCCACTCACCCACCTAATGCACATATTCACACTGGGGTCTAAAACATTGCAATTTCTAGTGATATTTCTTAATAAGAAACCCAAGTCATGTATCAAATGCAAACATTATTATTAATGGATGGCAGGGTGTTCTTGAAGCCATTTCTATGGAGAGCAACTGAGGGGCTTCTTGAAACCTTGGTGGCATCCCAGGCTTTGTTTCAGCAGCAATTAGAGATGTATCCTTAATTTAATTCCTTTGTGTATCGCCCACAGCTCACCCCTCCTATTTTGAGTCACTTGTAGAACAATCACTGTTACATGTTAGAGAATCTCCAGTCCTCTCTGGGATTTCAATTTGAAGTTTCCTCTAATATAAGGGTCAATTTCTCGGCAAAACAGACAAAACCAGCCTGCGCTTCCATTCAAGAGCAAACACCATGTGAAAATAGTTTTCTAATCGAATCAGCAGCTTCCTCTAATACCGCTGAAGAGATAAGAAGCTCTTTGTTTCTGCTCATAATCATTTTTTAATGCTGAATTTCTGTCAGATTGTGGGAAAACAATCATATACAGTTGGGCTCCTGTTGTTTGGTTGCCAGATATCACCAAAATAAATCGAATGGTGGTTTGTGAACATACACTTTTTTTGTTCAGCCATGTGGAAACGCATATCATCATGCTTAAAGTGTCCAATCCACACTGAGAGTTGTACATATATATGCAACCTTCACATGGAAATTTCCTTATGGCTGGTATGTAATGCGTACTCTCTACCATCCATCATGCTTACCCAATTCTGGAGAGTATCAGGCACAGGATGGCAAGAGCCATGACTTGGGGACCTCAGAGTGTGAGTGGGATACTGCTGGAATCTAACCAGCTAAAAACAATCTTACCATTAAGAGCACTGTCTGGCAAGCTTCCCACTGCTTGTCCAGCTAGAACTACCCTACCCATTAGAACCTTGCTTGCAGGCTTAACAGGAGACGAGTGGGAAGAATCCCCGCCCCCAGTGCAAAAATGTCTTTCCATCATCGCAATCCTTAAGCAACAATGTCAAAATATCTATGCAAGCACAGAGGGTTAGTTTCCTTTGACACTGTGCTTCTTGACTATGGGGTCATATCTCCTCCATTCAGAGGGGACGTCCTCCCAACTCCTTTTATGAGAGGATGTCCCAGACCATGAAAGGAACTATACAAATGTCATTTATTGTTGTTGTTGTAACAGGAAGTCTGACTAGCTGAAACTTAAGAGACATGAAAGAGATTTCACATTGCTAGTCAGCTCCAGAGACAAACACATAGTTTAAAGTGATATCACAAATTCCTCGATGACAAATCATCTTCAATTATTCAAATTTTCAAATACAATCAATTGTAATTCAAGTAGGCCTGGATGTCACGAGGAGTGGGCGGATTGCAGAATTCAACACAAATGTAACAGGTTTTTGAGAGTAATCCACTCACTGCTACCTACATACATGATAAATTGCTAGAAAAAACACAGATTCAGATCGTTTGTTGACACCTTATAATGTCAAATTCTATCACAGTTGGACAGAGCACACTGCAACACATAACAATGTGCCATTTGTAAGTGCCATTCATACAGAGAATGACATTGGTCCAACAATGGACAATGAAAATTCCCTCTCTCCTACCCCCAGCCTTGGCACAAACTATTTTTGTCCTACAAGTGGTGTTCCAATGCTGCAGATTTACTAAACAAAAGTTGGTTTCCTGTCATTTGCTTAGCCGAAGATCTTCTCAAGAACAGCCTTAGGGGGTGTCATGCCTGTAAATATTCAAGATGGTGACTCACAGGAGATGCACACTATTCACAGGGACACACATCATTAATGCACAAACACATACACCATTCATAAAGTGACGTACACCATTCATACAATGACATACACCATTCATACACAAACACATACTCCATTCATACAGACATGCATCTTTCATTACAGGTGATTCAAATTTGAAAAGTGGACATTTCTCTTCAGACAGAGAATATTCTTTCTGGCATGTACTGTAATAAAAACATCACAGAAATGTAACTGAACTTCAGTCTGAAGAGGAATAAGATGCTTCTACTAATGTTTTTGCTTGCAGTAATGTCCATTGATACTGCTGCAGTACTTCACTATTTGCAAATGTACACAGACTGCAGCTTTCAATATAAATATTTATTTTTGACTCCACCATAAACTTCATCCAGAAGCCTTGCTTATACAATACATTCAGATATAAAGTACAGATCCATTGCTGACCCGGAAACAAAATTTTATCAAAAGCATCGGTTATTGCACTCCATGAATCAGAAAAAAAAACTTTGCTTCATTCAAACGCAGCATTGGAAAGTGTTGTGAGTTTATTACTTCTATTACAAATTTTATGGAGGAAGTGAGGCATTTGTTAAATAGCCTTAGAACCAAAATGTAAACTTGAATGTAATCCAATGTTCCTCATATCTATAGATTACAGTGTAGGAAATTATTTATCTTTAAGTTTAACGGACTCCGTTCCCTTCTCTCATCATCAACAACGGAGATGTGTCCTGAAGAGAGAGTTCACTGCAGCAAAGCACTCGGAAATAATGCCAAGGGTTTTTACCACCACTTTGGCTCTCAAATACCCCCAAAGTTGCATTTCATCCACTCAATGTGGGTTGTAAAATTTCTGATTCGGGAGCTACGTTAAATCGATAGATTGCAGGTGGGTAATTCTAATGCAAAACACATAAACAGGAAGGAAACTTTTCAGCATTTTTCACAGCATGGATCTAGCCTGTCACAGCAAAGCTACCACTGAGTTTTTAACACCATGCGTGAACTTTTTTTTCTAAGGAAAAATATGTTTTTAAAAACAATTTTTAGAAAGTCTTAAAAGAAAAATGACATTTTAGTAAATCAGGAAAAGTTCTGTTGAGCAGATGTCTCAGTCTGTACAGCAGACTCTACAATAGAAAATCAATAAGCAAAGTCATTCAGTAACATAGGGGCATGGGGAACGGTGATCATCTATGCATCGCATCAATCCTACCGTTAAAGGAAGAGTCAATACCATGCTCCTAAAGTTACTTAGAGCATCTTTCTTTTGACATAATCGATTATTTCAGAACTCTGCAGCTCGTATACTGTCCTGCACCAGGCTTCGGGACCACATCACTCCCACCCTCGCTCGCCTCCACTGGCTCCCCATCCCCCAGAAGATCGATTTCAAGATCCTCATCCTCACCTACAAGGCCATTCACTGCCTTGCTCCCTCCTACCTCTCCGACCTACTATCCCCCTACATACTTGCCCGTACCCTCCGTTCCTCTGGCTCCGGTCTGCTCCACATCCCCCGCCTCAACCGCCCTACCATCGGTGGCCGGGCCTTCAGCCTCTCAGCCCCGAGGCTCTGGAACTCCATCCCCAGTGCCTTCGCCGCCTCCTCCCTTTCCTCCTTCAAGGCCGGTCTCAAGACCTTTCTCTTTGACCGTGCCTTCAGCTCCCCTCTTGACTCTCTACCCCCTCCTCGCTCCTTCCCTTCCCTCCCCTCACCCTGACCATTTCCCCCCTGCTCGGGTCCTGACCCAACTGTACAGCGCCTTGGGACGTCCTCCCGACGTGAAAGGAGCTCTATAAATGGAATCTTGTTGTTGTTGTTGTATTAACTGCCGAGAAAAAAAAAATGCATTTTGGTTTTCTTAAGATATCTCATTATTGGATTCTTGGAGGTACAATTTTATAAAGTGGAAATAAAAGCAGAAGAATAAGTGGCTATGCACATTCAAGAGTCTTTTCACTAAAGGAAACTACCCTCCACGCCAGGGAATAGTGATACCATGGTGATACATAGTACCAATGTGGGGGGGGGCATTATTTACAGTGATTCATTAAACAATTTTCAAGTCTGGAATCCTGCAATGCTCAATTGTATCCCATGACAACTCACTAGTCTTTGCAGGGAGGCTGAACTTGGCCTATTTTCTGCCTCTCTGGCCCTAATTTGACTTCACAGAAGTCAGTAATAAGGTCAGTGTCCGAGCCTTGCTAAATAGGTGCTACTTTTAACTAGTAGCCTGGGGCAGCATGGGTGGCACTAATTGAACTATATCAAAGAAGGCGAGTCTACAAAGGGGTTTAATGACATCCTTAACAACAGGTTTGGGAATAAATACACCCTTGTTTTTGGGAGAATGGTTTCTCTCTTAGATGTTTCAAAGGGGTCTTTGTTTTTAATTTAGCGAGAGTCCGATTTCTTCATTCATAGTCATTAGAGCCTTTTTTTAAATCTTTTGATATCTTCATTTTCAAAAAAAATAATTTTTAGGCAAAGAAGCATCAAATCCAGGTTCTCCTTGTCACAGGACTTTCCCAATCTTTCCAATCACCCCTTGCATGGATCGGGATAATTCGTCCCACTCAGCTCCCGTTAACCCTGCAAGCCAAAGCCCTAAAGGGCCAGTTGGCTCAGGCTGGACAAGCAGCTGGAAAGCTTGCCAAAGAGTGTTTTCAAAGGCAAGCTTTCCAGTTTTAGCTGGTTAGACTCCAGCAGTACCCCAAAGCACACTCTGGGATCCCCAAGCCTTGGCTATTGCCAACCTGCGCCTATTCCTCTAAAATTAGGTAACCAGGATGCATCCCTCCAGGGAGAGAATGCACATTTCAATAAATATTTTGGAAATGTCCGTGTATAAGTTGGATGCATTGAACTTAGTTTGGTTTGGATACTCATAAGCATGGTTATGTATTTCCGCATGTGTCAGACACTCGACTGACCAAAAATAACAATAAATAAAGGGCAAATGTCAACAAACCAGGGAAAGTTATCCAGGAGCCTGCATTGTGGAGAGGGCAGAGTGCTACAAAACAAACTAGCAGCTGTTGTATAAACAGGATGTTAGGCAGGAAGTTATTCACTACTGCTATCTCATTTTACTGGTCATTATTTTCACAGTCTAATTACTGCCAACCATGTGCAATTTCTCCCAACCCCACAGCAAATAATAAAATTTTCATTCAGTCTTACCTTTTCTGCAAGCCAACCTATATGTCGAATCTCTCGACTCCCGGCTAACCCTGTTCTTCCCAGTTGCTCTTTGACCTCTGCAATCACCTTAGGGGTAAGGTTGTTGGTGTTGGCCTGAACAGTGTTAAACCAGGCCTGGGCCATTGTTGGATCTTTACACCGTAGGACGACCGTGTGCTTACAGTCAGGGGAATGTAGTTCAAACTGTCTGAAAGAAAGAACAATTACAAAGTCAAGTACAAATTTCCATTCAATTCAAAGATGTGTTCTGCATCCGAGTTAATGGCCATATCTTTTGTTTCTAATTTAACGAGGGCCTGATCTCTTCAGTCCTAGCTCTTCATTCATTGTAACGCTATCTCCATATTTGTGTGCGTACATCTCTCTTTCTAACCATATAAATATATCTTTTTGAGGTCGAAACTACTATTATAACTGTTGATAGGTAAAGTCAGATTATAACAGATGGTACCTCATGTTGAATAGTAATCAACAGACCTCACCACGTATGAAATAGCAACGTACTATACTGTGCAGTAAATAATAACTAGCAGATTGTCCCACACATTAATTAGACATCATTGGCTGATGTACCAGGCAAGAACTTTTCCCTCTTGGACTCTGGCTAGAATCCAGGTGAAATTTCAGATTGTAAGGGTCCTGTGTTAAATTGCTTAAGCGCACAGTACAAAACTGCTCATAAATGAGCAGTCAAAAATTATTTTTATTCATTACTTCTCAACCATCCATGAGTATCAAAAGATGCCAACATTTAGAAAGTAACTATATCAATTTCAGTCAGGCATGTCTCATTGTATGTATCACTTAACACTCAATAATAGGCATTGTTTGAAGTACAATGGAACCTCTTCTAATTGTCCTCATTTATCTGCTTTCCTTGTTATTCAGCAAAATCACAACAGTAGGAAGAGCAGTTGTAGGATATTCAGATTGTAATTGATGATGTGGACACTGTAAGAGCTGGAGATGCCGAAACTTGCTACTGTCATTTGTTTGATGTTTGATTGATGTCAGATGGAAGATGTCAGGTTCGACCTAGGCGTCAGGTTCGACTCCCAATTATCCTTCTTCCCCCACATCCGGACCCTCACTAGTACCGTCTTCTTTCATCTCCGATGCATCGCCCGCCTCCGCCAATACCTCTGTCCGAAAGCCGCTGAAACTCTAGTCCATGCCTTTGTCACCTCTCGGCTGGACTAGTCTAACGCCCTCCTCGCCGGTCTCCCATCCACTACCATCCATAAAATCCAGATCATTCAAAACTCTGCCACCTGCATTCTCACTCGCACCAAACTCCGCTCCCCGATTATCCCAGTCCTCGCCAGACCGCACTGGCTCCCTGTCCCAGAGAGGATTGATTTCAAGATCCTCACCATTGTATTCAAATCCCTCCACTCCTCTGCACGCTCCTACCTCTCTGACCTCTCTCCTCAAAACAGTACCCATTGTCTTCGTTCCTCCGTGTCTGGCCTCCTCCTCGTCCCCCAAGTCTTCCGCTCCACTCTCGGTTGCCGTGCCTTCAGCCACTATGCCCCGAGGCTCTGGAATTCCCTATCTCACTCCCTTCACCTCGCTCCCTCTCTTCCTATTTTCAAGTCTCTGCTGAAGACCTTTCTCTTCCACCGCGTCTTTCGTCACCTTCCTCCCCATCCCCCTGGCTCGGCTCCGGGATCCGATACTGTAAAACGCTCTGAGACTCCGTCCAGCGTGGAGGGTGCTATATAAATCCAAGTTGTTGTTGTTGGAAGCACTCTTGCTTCTGAGTCAGAAGTTTGTGGGTTCAAGCCCCATATCGGGACTTTGAGTTTTAGTCTAGGCTGGCATTCTAGTACAATGCTGGGGGAGTACTGAATTTGTTGGATGTGCCAACCTGCAGATGATTCATTAAAATAAGATCTTATCTACCTCTTCAGATAGACGTTAAGGATTCAATGTTACACTCTCTGACTTCCACATGTATGCAGGACACCCAACTCTGTCTCTCTGCCTCCACCCTCGACTCTAGGACCACTGCTTTCCTGACAGAATGTTTGTCAGACATCAAGTCCTGGATGAGAGCTAACTTTCTCCAGTTGAACGTCAGCAAGACCCTCCTGTTTGGCTCCCATCAGTACCTCCACATCTCAGGCACTGTCACTATCCAGGGATGTACACTCCACCTCACTGAGCCAGTCCGGAACCTTGGCATCTGGTTTGACTCCTTTCTAACCCACATCTGTCCCATGATCCGCTTTGCTTTCCCCCACCTCCTCAAAATTGCCTGGCTCTGCCACTGTTTCTCCCCTCAGGCCGCCGATATCCTCATCCACGCATTTATTACATATAGACTTGACGACTCCAACTCCTTGTTTGTCAGCCTTCCCAACTCTTCATTCCACAAGCTGCAGATCATTCAGAACTGTGCAACTCACATCCTCTCCCGCACCAGGCTCCATGACCCTAACAACCCACCCTCGCCCACCTCCCTATCCCCCAGAAGATATAGTTCAAAATCCTCATCCTCGCCTTTAAAGCCCTCCTGGCCTTGCTCCTTCTGACCTCTGTGACCTGCTAACCTCATATTAACCTGTCCACTCCCTCCGCTCAGAAGGCTCTGACCTGCTCCACGTCCCTTGCCCGGCCCACCCCACCATCGGTGGTCAGATCTTCAGCCTCTCTGCCCACACTCCATCCAACAGTCCCTTCGCCTTGCTCTCTCCCTTACCTCAATCAAGGCATGTCCCAAGTCCCAGCTTTTCAACCGCACCTTCGGCCACCCTCCTACCTGTACCCTCCCTGCCATCCACCCCTCCTGATCCCCACTCCTTGATCGGGTCCCAATCCCTGACAGTCCAGCACCTTAGGACATCCTCCCGACGTGAAAGGCGCTATACGAACGTAATTTGTTGTTGTCATTATAGGACATTCCTGAGCGCAAATTGGCTGCTGCAGTCCTACAAATACATAGTCACTACACTTTCCATTAAATAAACTCCATGAAGCACTTTGGAACATTTCAAAGTGATAAGGCGATATATCAAATGCAAGGATTATTAACAACATCTAACAAGGTCTTGTCTAATAGCTGAAACAGCATGTACCCAACACTTATTGATTCTTCCCACTAGGTGGTGAGGATTTGAACAAGCAAATCATTTGCAAACACTTTGACAATAGAGGCAAACGTATAATCAGATATGCAAAGCCAGCGAGTACTGCAATCACAGCACAAGTATTTTAAAATCTGGGTCTTGAGCATAAATGGTGCAATTTCCACAGTTAAAGAAATCAGAGGAATTTGTTGGTGAATCCAAAATGAGAGGGCATACATCTAAAATAGTTAATGGTAGATCTTATAAGGAGTTCAGGGGGAAACTTTCACACAGAGGTTGGTGAGAATGTGGAACTCACTGCTGGAAGCTGTGGTTGAAGCAAACAGCAAACCAATGTGTTTAATGGGTCCGACATCGAGTCCTGGACGAGAGACAACTTTCTTCAGCTCAACGTGCGAAAAACCGAGGCCCTCCTGATTGGTTCGCGTCAGCGCCTCCGCACCTCAGGCGCCGACACCATCAGCATCCAAGGCTGCACTCTCCACCTCTCAAAGCCGGTCAGGAACCTCGGCGTTTTGTTCGACCCTGAGCTGTCCTTTCTCCCTCACATCCGCACCACAACTGGCACCGCCTTCCATCACCTCCGGAACATCGCCAGACTACGCCATTACCTCACCCCTCACGCTGCTGAAACCCTGGTTCACGCCTTTGTCACCTCAAGGCTGGACTATGGGAACTCTCTCCTCGCCGGCCTTCCCGCCACCTCCCTCCACAAGCTGCAGGTCATTCAGAACTCTGCAGCTCGTGTACTGTCCCGCACCAGGCTTCGGGACCACATCACTCCCACCCTCGCTCGCCTCCACTGGCTCCCCATCCCCCAGAGGATCGAATTCAAGATCCTCATCCTCACCTACAAGGCCATTCACGGCCTCGCTCCCTCCTACCTCTCCAACCTACTATCCCCCTACCTACCTGCCCGTACCCTCCGTTCCTCCGGCTCCGGTCTGCTCCACGTCCCCCGCCCCAACCGCCCTACCATTGGTGGTCGGGCCTTCAGCCTCTCAGCCCCGAGGCTCTGGAACTCTATCCCCCAGTGCCTTCGCCGCCTCCTCCCTTTCCTCCTTCAAGGCCGGTCTCAAGACCTTTCTCTTTGACCGAGCCTTCAGCTCCCCTCTCGACTCTCTTCCCCCTTCTCGCTCCCTCCCATCCCTCCCCTCACCCTGACCATTTCCCCCCTCCTCGCTCCCTCCCCTCCCCTCACCCTGACCATTTCCCCCCTGCTCGGGTCATGACCCAACTGTGCAGCGCCTTGGGACGTCCTCCTGACGTGAAAGGCGCTTTATAAATGGAATCTTGTTGTTGTTGTTGTTAAGAGAAAACATGAGAAAGCGTATAGAGGGATACTGGAGAGGGAAATAAGAAGGATAGGGGCTTGTGTGGAATATAAACACTGGCATGGACTAAATGGGTTAAATGGCCTGTTTCCATGCCATATCACTCTATGTAACTCTATGTTGAACTGACACCTTCCCTGTTTGTATGGATCAGTTATTCAAAGTTATTCAAATGCCTGGAGCTATAGTGGGACCTATTGTCTCTATACTTCCCACATCAGTTTTAAAGTAATGGAAGCCTGAGTTATTGTCACATCTCCTGTCTCAGCTCACTCAATCCAGTTGTAGTCTTAACTCACTCAATACCTGAATACACATTTTACCCACAAAATACACAAGAATATACAGATTATCCTTTGAAGCGCTTTGAGACGTCTTGATGATGTGATAAGAAGTATATCAAATGCAGTGATCATTATTATTATAGCTCTGCTTGCCACAGCCTGATTCCATTCTTCACAGTTATTCCTAAGTTGTGTTGCACTTCAACACAGACTCCATTGATATCTCCCAGGGAAACACTGTCTCTGAACCTCCGTGCTCTATGACCATTATGGAGCACAGTGCAAGTTGACAGGTTTTCTTAATGGGATTCCTATTAAGGAAATGCAGAAAAAACTATTATGTTAGTTATAGTCAGCCAGGAAAGTCCCCAAAAGCCAGTTGTGCAAAAGCACCTCTTAAAGTAGCACTCAGCCTTACTGACGACTTTGGTCTATTTTATGAGGTCTGTCATTTTTATATGAAACATATTTTATATCAATGATTTTGAACCTTCACTGTGTGATGTCACAAACCAGGACTATTTATTCCCCAGACTGCCATTATTAGCTGTTTCGAACCATAAGGCACAATGAGAGGCATCACACAGTGATACTGAACATACTTTTACGTGGCAATTCACATGAATGCACTTCCCCTTTAAACAGCTGAAATACTGACTGTGCCATCTATCTTAAAAAGTACTGAAAAGTGAAACTGTCTCTATTTTATCGCTGAGCTTAACAGAAGGACACTCTAATCTCTCCTCCTTGGCACTGTTTTTGTGCTTAATCAGCTTCCCCATACTTGAGCCGGGAGCTTTATCTGGTCTATTGTTGTCCTAGTTGATGGAGGCTCTGTTTTATCAGTCAGTGAAAATGCTTCCGAAGTATGAACCGACCTGAATGTTCCACTACTGATAATTTGCAGTTCTACAACGAAGACTGAGCACCATGAAGAGTTTACCTGTTCTCTGGGTCAGGGGTGTACAGACTTCGGGTGACATAGCACATTTTCAATGGGATGCTTTTCCGGTCTTTATAATCCAGGTGTAATGAGAAGGGAGGGGGTGAGGGAGATTCCGTGGGGACGAAGCCGAGCCGGGGGGATTCTGGAGGAAGCGTTTCCCATCCAAGTTCCAAAACAGGAGAGTTCTTCTTTATGTACGGCGTTGCTTCCCTCATATACTTCACTAAAACAAAGGAAACGTACATTTAGGTGAAGCCATGACTCTCAGGGAAATCTGATACATAATAACAATATAATACTTACTATAGCCCCTTACCATGTTGTTGAGATGACTCAAAGCGCTTCAGAAAATATATCGTAAAGCAGGTTGTCTGTGTATTTTGTGGGCGAAATGCTGCAGCCAATTGTACACAGCAATTGCCCGAAACATTTGTCAGAGGTGCTATCATTTGACTATTCAAGTGGACATTAAAAATTCCATGGTACTTTTTGAAAGGAAAAAGGAGTTTCTCCTGGTGTCCTGGCCAACAATCTCCAGATAAAATTGGCTACACACTCCATGGCTCTTTGTGGGACATTGCTGTGCAAAAGTTGGCTACCGTGTACACCTCTCCACACTGCAGTAAATCCTGTGAAGCACTTTGAGATGTTTTGACAACACAATAAGGCACAATATCAAATGCAATAATTATTATTATTTTACACAATATTATAGATTTATCAAGAAATGACAACAAAATATTAGATTGCTGCGGACTCCTTTTGTCTTTCACACGCTTCACAACATTGTACAAGTACATTTTGAAAAGCCAATAATGTTACAACTGAGAGACACTGACTCTCTAAAGGCCCCAAAATTCGACCTCATTTTAGCCTGTAAGGCCATTTTGTCTTAAAATTTAAGGTTTGTGCAGACTTGTGAAAAACACTCTTCATTTCAGTTTGAATTTGGAAGCTAGTTCTTTTTTTTCCAAGGAAAAAACAAGTTTTCCACATTTCTGAGCAATCTTAAATTTAAAGCAAATTAGTCTTACAAGCTAAGACTCGGTAGAATTTCAGGCCTTGCGTATTAGGATTTAAGGTGGGTGGAAGAAGGAAAGAGTTATTCTCTCCTCGTTGAATGCAGGGAAGGTCAGGGGGTTGTAACTGCATTCTACATGTTTGTTGTGTAGTCCTGATTGACCACCTATTCTCATGGGATCATCAGTCTCTGTAGGATCGAGTCTCAGGTAAGGCTCTCAACAGAGATCGGGAATGCACCACATGATCAATTGTTCCCTTCAGTAGGGACAGGTTTTAACACACAGCTCTGGCAGGTCCACTGGACTGGGTATTTCTCGCCTTCTCAGTGATAAATCACAAGTTAATTGTTTTGAAAGTTATCTTAACTTCCTGCTTTCCCCACAACAGAAGCCAAGTTACGAGCAAGCCTGAACAAAGGAAACCAGACGCTACCAGATCACGGTGTGAGAGAACAGAAGACAACCCAAGATATATCAATTTATACATATAATTCCGCCATCCACACGTTACTGTTTTCTGTAGGCATATGCAACATTTTTAAACAACCTATATTTGACAGTACATTTGTAGGACTTTCATGCTGTCTTTGCTTTTTCTAATTGTATTTCACAGCCAATCCAATCCTATTTCTTTATCCAGAGGGTAATCAACAACTGGAACAGGTTGCCAGGAAGGGGTGGTTGAGGCCAGGACACTGGAATCATTGTAAAAGCACCTTTATGCTGTGATGGGAAAATGGTAGGGTGGACATTCTGGAGGGTTGAGATCAAATGAGCCTAAGGGCCTTCTTCATCCAAAATAATCTTGTGATACATTGGAATGTGAATCATTTGGATAGGATGTGAAGACAATTTATTGATGTTACCTTCAGTTCTGAATTAAATGGTGGCTGATGACTGTCCAGTTTGACAGTGCACCAAACTCTTTGGTAGTAACAAAGTGCTGTATAAACAATCTCATATGTTTTCGTAACTTGTCCCATGGGTCATTTGCAACCACCTCCCCTTCCCAGTGGCTCCTGGTGTATCTGGACCTCAGTCGTGGTCTGCCCATCTGTGGGATGTTTGCAAGAGCTGAGATTCAGCTGTGGTCCATCTCCTCCTCCACTCCCAGGGACAGAAAATATGGGAATCATTAGGAAACAAGCTTTCCCACTATTGTATGATGTGACCTTCAGTTGTAATGGAACTATTGCTGCTTAGGATGTCACAAAACTCCTAAGAGTAGCTCTCACGGTAAGGGATTGGTTCTCAACCTGGGGCAATGTCTCTTAACAAAATAGTTCACAGGTAATACTGTCAGGCAGCATTTACTTTATCTTGTGGTCTGTCTGGCGAGGGACATCACTGAATACAAGAAAAACATTGTAACAAATCCTCTATCTGGTGTCTACAAATCACAATCATGTGTTGCAGACTGGGACATAGAATGCAACCTCTGCAAAATGGAAGATGCAGTTAACACAACATCTTGCAGTGCTCCAGTGTCGCGTTTTAGACTCCATTGTTTCTTTAAAAGGACAATTTGGTGCCAGTTGAAGTAATAATAATAATCCTTGCATTTGATATAGCGCTTTTTCACATGATGCCTTTGCAACGACTCAGCATTGGCGTGAGAATACCAGACCCCTTTACCCTATTGTGCAAGCCCGAACTCAAAGGTACAGTAACAAATATTCATGGGAAATCTTTCACTGAACATTTCTCCAGCTTGTGACAAAAAGAAAAACAAGTGAATGACGTTCATTCAACAAAGACCCCCATCTTTGCACATAGAGGAATTCTGTCTGAAACGGATATTTCCATGTGGTATGTGACTGAAGCCCTTCCAGCTCTCGCTCCATTCATCACCAGCAATGTCCTGCCTGCTCACTGAGTGCTGAAGCTGATCTGTATCAGTTTTCAGTCAAACTGGCCAAGCTTTTGAATCAGGTCAGCATGCGGTTTGATAGAGACAATCACTGATAGAAAGTGACGGGAAAGAAAGAGGGGGTGCAGCCAAAGCAGTACTCACATGGGATGGGGGTGGATGTGTCTGGGGAGCGGAGGGGTAGAAACAATGGTTCATCATGGATACAACTGAAATTGGATGTGCAAGGTTTGGAGTAACTGCCACTGAAAACCTGAGCCACAAGACAGCAGTCACAACTAACAGGGAGCTCTAGTTCCAGAGTCTTGTAGGAAGAATAATTCTTTTGTGATGATGACCTCAAAACCTTTCACATCCTGATAGTGTAGAAACACACACAAACCTTTTGAGTGACCCTGTATTACTAGAATGTTCCATATGTTTTTTTTAAAAAAGGTCTCCCTTATGGACGTCATTGGTGTTTCTGGATAAGGGCCAAACTAGTCAAGTTTAGAATGTTCCAAAGTCATTACAAAGCACTGCAACTGTTGGCAGGTTTTGTGCAGTTTATAACCGGCCCATGATTATAATAATATAATATAATAATATGATTCTTCACTTGTTGTGTAGCTGGAGGGGCCTTTACCTTCATTTTCCATGGGGCAAAAGTACAAATAACACCATTGTTTCTCAGAGTCTATGAAGAAAAGCTAATCTTTTCTTCCTCCCTCAGTGAGTTCACTATCTCCAGACTGATGAAGGCAGTCACAAGCTGCCTCTGTGACTGGTTGCCAGCTTTCTCTTTGTTCCCACGGTTTCCCATTAAAACGCTGCAGAGCAGTCAGCCGAACGATGTCAATGAATTTGTCTGCATAAGGTTGGCATATGCTGAAGGGACAAACACAAGGGGGTTTGGGGGCTGTTTTAAATCGGAAAAAAGTGGTGAAACATGTTGTTAATTGCGTGTGGGTGGTGGGCGAAGGGGATGGGGGAAGTGTTAGAGGATCAGTTGATAAAGAGAGATATTAAAGTGGTCTGGGTAAGCCCAGGGAAGTGGAACTAACAACAACAGCACCTTTCACATGGGGAGGATGTCCTAATGGATGGACAGCGTACAGCATTTCAGACCCAAGCTGGGATCAGGAAAGGAGAACGGAGGGGAAGGGAAGGGGGTTGACCGATGGCATGGTCGAAGAAGAGGGTCTTGAGGCGGGACTTGAAGGAGGCTAAGGAGGGGGCGAGGCAGAGTGATAGGGGGATGGAATTCCAGAGGTTGGGGGCAGAGTGGCTGAAGGCCGCGACCCCATCTCCCCCACTCTCGCCCGACTCCATTGACTCCCTATCCTTCAGAGGATCGAGTTCAAGATCCTGGTCCTCACCTACAAAGCCTTCTGTGGCCTCGCCCGACCCTACCTCTGCGACCTCCTAACTCCCTACCAAACTGCCTGCTCCCTCCGCTCAGCCGGCTCTGGCCTGCTCCACGTCCCCCAACCCACCCGCCCCACCATTGGCGGGAGAGCCTTCAGCCACTCTGCCCCAACCTCTGGAATTCCATCCCCCAATCACTCCACTTCGCCCCCTCCTTAGCCTCCTTCAAGTCCCGCCTCAATACCCTCCTCTTCGACGTGAAAGGCGCTATACAAATGTAATCTTGTTGTTGTTGTACAGGCCCATGTGTACTTGTCCGAATGTGTTTATGAACAGGTGTGTGTGTGTGCGTGCGTGAGCATGTCTGTTTGTACTTTACACCCCTCCTCTCATGATCAATATCCAACCCAGTGCCCTTCAAATAAGTGAAGGGCACTAAATGCAAGATGTTATTGTTGTTGTTTGTGTAAATCTACGAGTTCATGTGTGTTTGAATGTGTGTGTGTGTGTGAGAGATAAGACATGGCGCAGCTGTACATTTCATTGTGGCTCCCCAGACAGCAATTCAACAGCCGCAAATAGTTCCAAAAGCAGCTGCAAGCAGTCTGGGATGATTCTACGCAGAGAGATGGGGCAGGCAGGACACGATTTGGCACCAGCTTGAAGAGGCTGTGATTCAAATACACGGCACACATTCCCCTGCTCTCAACCACTCCTTGAACTAGTATTTTTGCTCCTATTTTAGCTATTGCGTCTTTTTTCCTTCCTCCTCTATATTTATGTTCTACCTTACTCTGGCTGGTGTCACACCTTACCTTCCAGCCCCTTCCATCATTACCAATCTCTCCTCTTTCCATGAGAAATCTGCAGTTAGAGGAGCTTGTGAGAAAAACTAAATCTCTCTAACCAACTGATTATCCCCAACTCCCTATCAACCTGACTCAGTTAGTAGCACTCTTGCCTCTGAGTCAGAAGTTTGTGGGTTCAAACCCTACATTGGTATTTGACGTCACAGTGCATGCTGAAACTCCAGTGCAGCACTGGGGAGCTGTGTCACATGTGCTATTCTTCAGTTGAGACATTAAACCGAGGTCCTGTCTGCCTATAAAGTGGATGTTAAGGATCCCATTACATTATTCGAAAAGAGAATGGAAAACATTACTGTATACAAAATTGGCTGCTACGTTTCTGTACTTTCTGGAATGCCACATTAATAGAGTCAATTTGGACCCAGATGGAATATAAGATGGGTTTTAAAATAATACAGCATGTTACAGTATTTTAAAATCAAAAGTGGTCAAATCGCTGTCTAAAATAAATACCCAGCTTGTAACAGCAGTGATTTTGGTAGTCTAACAGAGTATTGGTTTCCAAACAACAACAACAACAAAATTACATTTGTAAAGCGCCTTTTTACATCAGGAGGACATCCCACAACTCACACTCAGAAGAGAATTAGCTAAAGCTTTAAAATGTTCTCAAAGACAATAGCCAAGTTCTTTGACACATTGAATTGGATATGTCCTTTCAAGCTTCCATTGAACTTGAAACTTGAAACAATGATTTGTTAAAATCATCGATCTTTTGCCAACTGTTGTCAGGCTTCAAAAATGGTTTATGTGGAAATGCCAGGGGTGGTGGGGGCTGAAGGAGAACAAAGAAGCAGAAAGGAGAGAGATTTGCCTTCCTAATTGTTTTGTTTGTTTCTTTACTGTAGAAAAAAGTACCGTTTTGCTAAACAAAACAGATTGTTGGTAAAACCACCCATTCTTTCTATTACTCTTAATTCTTTTACTTACTACTTTTAAACACTGTACGTACATATCTATACATATAAATTTATAAGACTCATATAGCATTTGGCATTAAAAGCTTCTTGTTAATTGGAAAAGGAGCCGGTACAATTGATGATATGTTTCCACCCTTATTTTGTAGTGACTGAAGAGTGATTTTGCGACATTTTATTGTTGACCCACGTTAGTCTGGGCCTGATTGGTTGAGCTAATATAATACAAAATCGGTGCATGCCGCATAATTCATTTGGAAGGAGCAAGGCTGCATGCAACTGAAATGTTTAGTAATCAAGAAAGGGACTACTGAGATCATTCGATAGAGATAAGCCAGTCAATTGGAAATTTGTGGCTGAATTGCCTCCATCTGTTCCTCTGTTACAATAAGTGGTGTCCCTCTTTAAGCGAGGCAAGCAAAGATAGGCAAAGCTATTGTTCTAATTTTAACTGGCATATTGATCAAGATCAATATGTTATGACTGCACAAACCATTTCTGATTCACCTTTCCAGTCTTCACTACATCTGTTGCAATCTCTGCAATCAATGATACTATCAGTGTCAATGGAGCTCCGCAGTCTAAACTAACTCACATTAATCAAAACTGATTCAATGACTGGTGAGCAATAGTTCCTGGAAAAGATCTTCACTGTGAATAACGAAATCTAAAATGTGTTACTTGCAGTCGTGAAAGTCAGAATAAAACAGCAATGTTCTACCATATAAAGAAAACTAGACTCTGAACTATTTAATATGAGCTCATAATATAGGTTGCTACTCTACTGTACCACTAGAAGAGTATTTGGAGATGGCGACTTTCAGGTGACATGTTAAAATAACTTTGTGTTTCCGAGTTTTCAGGTGGATTTCAAAGATTCCATACCACCAACTGAAAAGAGAATTTCTTCTAATGTTCTGGCAAACAATCCAGCAGGTTAATTAACCATTCACTGGGATCTTACTTACGCCAATGACATTTGCCTACAGATAATCACTATGATTGACAGAAACTTTTGAGATGTTTTGATGGGATAAGCTGCTATAAAAATGCACTGTCTTCTGCTTCCTAGTTTCACGACTGGACCTTGGCTTAATCTAAGGATAGCACCCCAAGCAATGAAGTGGTCAATGCATTTGAATTTCCCACCCTAGAGTTTCAGACAAGCTCAAATTCCCCTTTGTGGGACTTGAACTCAACTTTCTGACCCAAAGGTGAGATGCTGCCAATTGAGCAAAGCTGGCACACAAACAACATGGGGAGAATTCTTCAATAAGTTAGAAAATGTATCCACATTGGTAGTCGGCTGGTTTTGATTATCTGTCAGTGGGTAAATTTCCCGACTTTGTGTTGGAATAAGCGAGCTCAATGGACCAAATGATCTTCTTAGGTTCTTCAGTGAGAATCTCCATGACACAAGCAGAGTCTGTCTGTTATTAGCATTATCCTCATCCTTGATCTAAAGCTGTTCTGGTGGGCACACTTCTGAGCTTAGTGGTTTGTGAAAACATTAACCACTGCCTGATACTAAACTGGACAACTCCTAAACCCAAAGAGAGAAGAACAAGACATTTCTGAGGACAAGCAAGGAATTAAGGATCTTGCACATCTTTGGGCAAGACTATTAATTTACAATGTTCCTTTTACTTATACAATCCCAGATCACATGCTTACAGGGTTTTAAATATTAATTTACATCCCTACACGCCACATGACTGTTAACAAGGGCTGTTATCTTGCACCATTTTACCATTGTGCTGATTTGCTGGTTTAAATGTCACTTTCCTTCACATTCAAAATTTGGTTTGATTCATATTCTTATACTGATCTGTATTGTATTTAAGTGAGAGCAACACTAATGTGTGTATATTGCTCCTTCACTCTCTTCATTCCTTCATTTATAGCCTGGAGAACAGTCATTTCCTCTCACACCGTGGCAGCTTTTCAATAATATAATCGTGAGCTCTTTATTCGCACCACATCTGCTATTAAGTTCTGAATTAATGCGCAGGATTTTATTTATATTTATTTATATTCCGGGAATGCTTTCTATTTTTGTCTAGTTTTACTGTGTAACCACACACATATACACATGGTGGTGCAAAGGGCAATTTAAACCAAAATAACTTGCATTTTTATAGCGTTAATCGCACAGGGTAGGGTATCGAAGCGCTTAAGGGCAGACACCAGGAGGAATTTCTTCACCCAGACTGGAACATATTGCCAGAAAGGGTATTTGAAGCCAGAACACTGGACTCATTTAAAAAAAAAGGCTTTATGATGTAATGGGAGGACAGAGGGTGGGTGTTATGGAGAATAAAGTGAAACATTTTACTCCAAAAGAAGACAAATATTGGACTTCTGTGTGAATGCATAAAGAAATTAAGAAGGAAAAGCCATAGCAGACGTGACTTACGGCCATGTACAGAGAACACCAAGAGAAGGTTTTATTGAGATTATCAGCAAGACACTAAATAACAGGGAGGGTGGGGAAGGCACTCTGGGCACAGGAGGAAGAAGGGTGGCATGTTCCACAGCAAAAATGTGACAAGTTGCTGGAGAATTTGTATGTGAAGCCAGTGGAAGACTCTGTCTTAAAAGAGAAAGTCGGCTAATACAGTCCAGTTTGTAGATTGATATTGTATACTGTAGTGTGTTGTGCATACAGTTTACAGTTTCTCTTTAACTTTCCCCAACTCAGCAGTTAGTGGAAAAAAACAACTAGCTCACTGATCTGCATTTTAAATCTGAAGGGTAGCGTCACTTCCTGAGGCTCAGTGCACTTTCACACCTCAGTAGGTTAACTATGATCATATCAGCACATCTCTTATATGTGAGCATTGTTCATAAGCAAATTGGAACAAATTGTGAAATCCTGGGGCCATTTTGTCAGTATCTAGTTGTTCATCTGATAAGGCTCTGTGTTGACTATTAGAGCCTGTAGATTTTAAACTTCATTTCAAATGCAGCATTTCATAACAGATTCAATATGATAGTTTGCCCACAATGCACAGTCACATCACTTTACAGCATATCTTGAGAAGCGCTTTGAGATGTTCTCTTGACTTGAAAGGTGCTATGCCAAATGTATTATAATTACCACCAGTGAAAAATATGACACCGAATGTCGCATTTTTCCACCCATTCCGACCATTGGAATGTGTTAACCCTTAGGGTGCTGAATACATAGATCCAAGCAAAATGCACTGATTAACCTAATATTGCAGGAGGCAGACCAAATTGTTATACAGTGTGATGACTTTTTAATCTTGCAGGACACTTGAAATGGATTTGGTTCTTTTGCACTATTCAGACTGACACTACAACCCAGCCTGCATTTGCATTGTGGTTAATCCAAATGCAACGTAATTCAAATGAATTGTCAAACAGTATCTCTCTGGAAAATTATGTTATGGGGATTCCCTGGAAAAGTTGGATTTTAAGCAAGCTGTAGATTAGAGAACACAAAAATAAATCCCTCAAAACCAGGACTGTCTTTGGTTTGTGAGAGAGTATGGCTTCACTTACTGGAAATTCAACACAAGACCTAAGTGCACAGGCCATAACAAGAGCAAGGCCATCTCTGCTCTTTCATTGCATTATATCCAGCAGTTCATTCTGAGCACTGAAGGATAGAATTTATTATATGTTTACACAGCACTCATCCGAAATGTGTTACAATGACTTGGGTGTGGATATGTGGCAGGAAGCTGTATTTTGTTTTATTTTTAAATTTCTAAACAAGAGTTTTTTTTGATTAGTTCAGGCGTATTCCCATTGGAATATTTTCTGATCCTAACATCTGTATTACAACTAGTCCAGGCTTGTTCACAAGGCAGTTGCTGGCTGGCTGTACAGTTTGACAAGATGGTAAAGAAAACACAGTTACTGGAAATAATCAGCAATATTGTATCACTTTGTTTCAGAGATGATACCACTTACCCCATCATACAGGGAGGTAGATAAAAGAAATAAACAAATTTGCCAGCCGGGCAGAATTTCTGCCTTTTGTTAAGACAGTTCAAAATAGATAATAATAATCCTTGCGTTTGACACAGCACACTATCCCGTCCACAGTCACCTCAAAGTGCTTCAAAGGATTTACTGTTAAGTGTATTTTGTAGGATGGTGGCTTCAAAGAGGTAAATGGTGCATCTGCTAAAATCAATGTTGGAGGTTATCACAAGATAACAAGGTCATTTGGGATGAAGAAAGACCTGTGCCCATTGAATGCCCCATGTGGAATACCCACCCTTCCCTTCGAGTATCATAGCATCAAGCTGTTTTTAAATCAAATTCCCTTTATCTTGTGCACCCTTGTCCATTTGTGATCAGGGCTCCCTCTGCAATCTGAATCTCAACGAGTTTATCACTGAGATTTAATGATAAACCCAGCCCGTAACTCCCCCAGCTCCACTGGCTCCCCATCCCCCAGAGAATAAAGTTCAAAATTCTTGTCCTCACCTTCAAGGCCCTCCACGGCCTTGCTCCTTCCTACCTCTGTGACCTGCTAACCCCATATCAACTTCTCCGCTCCCTCCGCTGGGAAAAACAAGAATGCAATAAAAGATGAATCGTGGTCACAGTTTCATTTATGCTGTCACTAGTCTCTAAAAATAGCAGGACGGTGCTTCACTACTATCTGTGAATCTTAGCGTAAAACCAACATTTTTAGCAACTTGCCTCAGCTGACTGATTAAAAGTGTCTGCTTAATGTGGAATGTGTCACACAAAGGTCACCATTAAGCATTTTCCATTACCGCTGAGACAAAGTCGGTAGTTACAGTACACTCTGTTTTCTATTTATTAAAAAGGCCAGAAACACATTAAAGACATGTACCAAACCCACTATAATTAAATAGCTCTCAAGCTGCTGACTAATTTTTATTTTGCTTACTTTCTGGTGAACTGCAAAGTGACTGTTCATCTAAACTCAGTCACCGCTGAAAGGACAAGCTTTCCCATCGGCTGCCAAGACACAGAGTGCTCTGTAGGATGAGAGCTCGCGGAGGCTCAGTGAGAGCCCAGCCCCTGACCATCATCTGATATTCAGCAGTGGCCAATGTTTCAGCTCCTACAGAGAGTTTGAAGTTTGTTCCAATGGGGGGAAAGGTGTGCTGGGCACAAAGCTGGCTGGCTTTGTCTACAGGAGCACTAAGACAAACTGGTCAGATTTGAACACATGCCTCGACTTCGGTTACAGGGTCAGGAGATATTGCAGAGGAAGACCTTGTATTTTTAGAACATCTAATAACACCAAAACCTGTAATAATAATCTTTGAATTTGATGTAGCGCTTTCATTGGAGGATGTCTTAAAATGGTTCACAGGATTTACTGTAAAGAGTAGTGACTGCATATTTGCAGGCAAATTTTCACACAGCTTGTACCGCAAACAGCCATGAAACAAATAACATTTTTTTATCTTGGGGATTGTTGGCCAAGATTCTGGGAGAAATTCCTGTCTCTTTTCAAAAAGTACCATGGTTTTCTTTGGTCATGAAAAGTGAGAAGATCTTTGAGAGGTGCATAAGATTTTAACTGGGTATAAGAAAGTAAACAACAACAAATGACATTTGTAAAGCGATGTGACATGATAAATACTGGTTCATTTTGCTTGCACAAACTTCTGTGTTGTATCATCCAAATCTATATTTAGATCCTAATTGTTTTAATGAATACTTGACTAACTAGTGACTATTCTCCTTGGGTGGTGGTAGGGGGGGAGTTGGCGCATTAGTTGGCATTCCAAGATGGCATGCTTGGAATGGGAATGTCAGAGTCGAGTCAACCCTCTGCGGCAGTCCTCGTCGTCCAATTCCAGAGCCAAGAGAATCCGCAGGACTCCAGGGTGGCGGGAAAGCTAGCCAGACACTGCTTTGCAGTTTTAGCTGATTAAACACCGGAGATATCCCAATGCAGACCCTGGTCCCCAAGGGTTGGATCTTGCCAATCTACTCTTGTATGTTCTGGAATTAGGTAAGCAGGGTGTGTACTCTAGGGAGGGAGTGCATATTCCATTCCAGTAACAGAAGTTTCCATGTGTAGTTGCACGGATGGAACCTTCAGTTTGTTTTGTTCACTTTTAAGCATAGTGATGGGATTTCTGCATGGGTCAAATGTCCATCTGACCAAATAAAAGGGTAATCTTGCCAAATGTATTTTCAGATTGAACCACAAACTACAAACACTGTCACCAATATCCAGTCAATGTGTGTGGTATTGTCCTCAATCTAATAGGACACAAAATGTTCCAATGGAACTCCAACTTTTCTTTGTAGCCTCTTGTACCTGAAAGAAACTTTTAGTTGAAGTGCAAAAGGATATGGCAAAAGGAAGGGGCTTTGGGATTAACATATCTGCCAAGATTCAATAAACTGGTGGATCAGGCTTGATGGACTGATTGGCCTCCTGTTTTCCTGTTTCCTTATGTAAGGGTCGCATGAGCAGAACAGGCACAGAAAGCCAACTGCTACAGGTCCATGGCAACAGCAATTATTTTTATAATCCATGTTACTAACCCAATAAACTGGCTTTATTTATTAATTAAAGTGATTTACAAAACAAGGATTGTTGTTTGATTTGCTGACAAGGCTTCTGCTCAACTGAGGCAGCAACAGAGACTGTAAGCCAAGCTAGCATACTTTAGCAAGATCACTGCACGCAGTCAGTCCACGATGATTGGACCCCATTCCAGTTTAATGTAGCAGGGAGCGCTGCATATTCCCACTCTAGCCCAACAACAGCATCAAATTACACTTGTATAACGCCCTTCACGTCAGAAAGACGTGCCAGGGTGGTGTAATGTCAATTGTGTCTTGGCTTAGGTCCCATCCATAACTCTCAACTTTGTCATGAGAGTTTAAAGTCTATTGTTGTTTTCCCCCATCCTGTTAAAAAGAATGAAAACATATCATTGTCCTATATACGTAAAAATGCATACAAACTTGTGCATATGTATGAAATCAGCTCTCTCCCAGATATTACTTTGTAGTCAGGGAAATAATGGGAAGTACAGATAGTCTTTTATAGAAAACTCATCAGATGTAGCTTTATACTGTGATTGTTCAATTAAAACTAAAATGCTTAAGAGAGGAAGAGACTTTTATAGCACAAAGTTACCCTTTGATAGCAGCCATTTTTTGCACTGCAATGCTCCACTTAATCGCCATGAGGTATAGGATCAATTTTATTTGGATTGCTGGCCAGGACACTGGGTGAAACCCGTCTTTTTGAAAAGTGTTGTGGGATCATTGAAGTCCATCTGAAGAACAGAAGTCAGCGACTTATACTGGCATACAATTCTATCTATGTTAGCTGCCCCTCGGGTACCTTGCTTATATGACCATTCTTCATGTGTTTGCCTGGATAATGTCACTTCACTGGTATTACTAGTTTTAGTTCATTCCTGAGAACGATCAAATAGTCAGCCTGAACCAACACTATTATTAGTTTTTAAATACCTGACTTTAAGTGCACTAATCTACCTCCTGACCCCCACCCTCTGTACATTTCTTAAAGTATGCAAAAAATAAATGCTACTTGTAATTGACGAAGCTTAGCTGAAATGGACATGTGTAAAATACAATAAAATTTATATTCATATAGCACCTTTCATGTCGGGATGACGTCTTAGAATATTTAACACAGTTGACTGGGACGCTGAACTGGGGGTTGGGGGGAGGGCCGAGCTTAATATGTTAATGTACACTAACTTTCAAAATTGCTCAGACAGGAAAGTACCTTTGATGCAAAATACTCTCCTCCCTTGTAGTTTATTACAAACATTCAACTCTATTTGTCTCGTTTAAGCAAATGAGTAAATATAAAATTACAAGATCACAAGAGAGGTTCAAATGAAGAAGA
This sequence comes from Callorhinchus milii, assembly GCF_018977255.1. Classification (NCBI taxonomy): domain Eukaryota; kingdom Metazoa; phylum Chordata; class Chondrichthyes; order Chimaeriformes; family Callorhinchidae; genus Callorhinchus; species Callorhinchus milii. Next base: position 81,547,442 of record NW_024704743.1, read on the forward strand.
CCCTTCAGACCATCTGATCCTGGCCTCATCTACCCTTCCTGGTAATGCATTTGGGAAGCCTCAATGCCATTCTAAGTGGGCAGCACAAAAATGTCCTTGATTCACAGATAAACTGACAACTTAATTCAAGGGGGCTGCAGGAGGAAAATCACAACCGCCGAGTAGATGACAGGTTCCACAGACAAGAGCGCAGGGATGTTTTGGGGAGAGAACAAAGGATAGCTTTGGTCTGCATCTAACTGCACTGTACCTGACAGGAAAATGGTTGATACTAAAACTGGGTTTTCTGAAATGGGAATATTCTATTCCAGCACTTTGACATGTGTGAAGTGCTTGCTCAAAATACACAATTTTAAAAAAATGCAAGTCAGTTCTTGTACCTATGAAACAAAATCCCTCCTTTCTTTACCCGTATACAGAAGATAATGCCGAATTAGCCTTAAGAGCCGGAGGAAAGTTGCTCAGATTTTGTCCACAAATATACAGTTAATAATAATCCTTTCATTTGATACAGCACTTTTCACATTTTCTAGACGTCTCAAAGCGCTTTACAGAATAGACTGTAAAGTGAATTGACTGTATATTTGTGGGCGAAATGCGGCAGCCAATTGAACACAGTATGTCCCACAAATAGGCATGGATTGAAGTGATCAATTTATTATTGTTTTTTTTTCTTGAGGGATTATTATCAGGTGTGTGGAGTAAGGAAACTTGCCCAAGATTTCATCCTGCCGGGAATTGAAACCAGGTCTCTCACTTGCAAAGTGAGTGCTCTAACCACTGAACTATAGGACTCCACGAGCTACAGTAATTCACTTTACAGTCTATTCTGTGAAGCACTTTGAGACGTCTAGAAGAAGCGCTGTATCAAATGCAAGGATTATTATTATTATGTGTGCTTTCTGTACTTGCAAGATCTCACTAAATTATTTTATGCTTCATTCGGTTTTGCTACCTTCCTTGCTGTTCAGAAAACAGATACAGCCAAAGATACAGCTAAGTTGAGTGAACTTTGCAGTTGCGTTTCCCTCTGATGACTGACAAAGGAATATTGACAACCCTTACATCTGATAACAGTGTCTAACCATATCAAAGCGCTACACAGGTAATTGCTGCAAAGTAGTGATTGTGTAATTCTAGACAAATGTAACAGACACTTTGCACAGTGGAGGATCCTTCAAACTGCTATCAGATGAATGATCAACATTTCTGGAGGATTTTTGTTCTTGACCCTTCTCTTTTTAAAAAGTGTCATGGTAACTTTAATGTCACCAAATTGACATTACAGATTTTTTTGGTGGGTATGGTGGAGAAGATGCCTGTTATATCTTTAACAGACAACTGTATTTATTGGGTGATTTGATTTGGTTGTGTGTCATTTCTTGTGTCAGCAACATCTACCAGGACCATGCTGACGATGGGGACATTGCAAACTGTTCATGCATGCCGCCCACAAATAAAGGATTACTGAATGTAATCCAGAAATAATTTGTAGCTCAGCACTAGAATATAATATGGCCAGGAACTACTTTAACCATTCATGCTGGATTTATTCCCCAGGACAATGGGTTTCCAAACAGGCAAGATCGAAACGAAGAACAGCTATTCTAATAATTTGCTGTGTGATGGACCCTTTACAGTAAGATATCAGCTTTGGATAGGGTAAAGTTTATAATGTTTAAATCATGCCTTGTGTGACTTTACCCTGATGTAATGACCACTGGGTGGTAGCACACACTGTTACTCTTCCTGGGGTGGTATTAGTACAAACCAATTTTGTCCTCCAGAATGGAACAATCTTACAATATACTGTAGATTAAGCTCAAGTACTCAATAGATGCTCTGGGTTTAAGAATTTACAGGACAAACATACATTAACAACAAAAATGGCAACAACATCAACAATAACAACTTGCATTTGTCTAGTGCCTCTCATGCAGGGTGGCGTCCCAGAGTGCTTGACAGTGATCTGAAGTGGTAGAGATCACTCACAGGAAAAGATGTGGTGGTGTAAAGTAACAGATTAAATGCTTTAAACATCATACACATCCCTATAGTATGAAAATAGCACAGCCTTTACCAATGGACTCAAACCTCACGGGTTCTCCCATTACATTATCTGGATTTATTGTATCATTGATGCAAGTTATTGAACAAACTGCAAATTACACAGGAGAAACAAAGGAAAATAATATGCCAATTATGCACCATAAAACTGTCAACTGTGAAAGAACTCATAATATCATAAACCCTAGATTCGATAATAACTGTGCAATCATCCCAGAGTAGCTGTTACTAATATGGATTGTGATGTTTGCAGGGGAAGTTATTGACTGTGAGGACATGATCATTTTTTGCACAAATTTCTAAATGTATCTGTACCTGAAAGAAAAAAATACTTGCATATTTGTAAGTATTTTTCACATTCTTATCACGTTCAAACATCTCACATGGAATTTATTGGGAAGTCTAGTAATTGTTTTGAAGTCAGACACAACAACCATTTGCAACAGCAAGATTCTACAAGTGGTCATGAGGTGAATGGTCAATTAATCTTAAGTATTGTTGGCTAGGACAGTGGGAAAAAGTATCTTCTCAGACTGAATTGTCCCCTGTCACAGGATCTTTGATACCCACCCTAATGCATTGACTGAACCTTGAATCAACAACTTAACTTAAAGTTATCACCTCCGTCAATATCGTACTCCCCTTATCTCAGCTAACACTGGCCAATCATTCAAAATACTACACACTCATCCACAACTCTGGTGGTGATGGTGGGGAGGAAGCAAATGAGTGACTCAATCACATGATTCAGTGAGAATGTAAGAGAAAACAAACACTGTGAGTGCAGAATAAACACCACATTCTTCACCTTTTAATGCAACAAGTTAACAGAAGGTCTTTCCTGTTTACAGGGAAGGCACTTTCACTGAGACACAACATTCCTGCTGTGCACCCTGAAATTTGTCCTACCAACAAACCTCCAAGAATCCACAAAGCGGTCACAATTCCCAGCAGATGTTACGAAACTCAGCAATACTGTGTTTAGTCACTTCGCAAAGGTCAAAAAAGTTCGCTCAAACTTAAAAATCCCCCCTTTCTCCGGTTCAAGAATTTCCATGCTCAGATGTTGATGTGCTTTAAACCAGGTAATCTTTTTTGAAAACAATCTTCAAACAGCTGCTCCCATTCCCATCTTTTGTGAAGGTCACAATATCATTTTTTAACTCAAACGCTGGCACTTTCACCTGTTTGTTATCTGTTGCAAAGCAAAGCAACTTGGTGAAACGCAAGCATTTGAACTCTGGCCTGCCATGTGAGGCAAGGGCATTTGTACCATATTAGCCATAACAAATAAGCTGGGGTAGGCTGAGTCTGTGCACGGACATTGACTGGCTTCATTGCTTCAGAATCAGCTACTGGAACGCCCAACCACTGTGTGAATGAGCTGGTTCACTGGCCTTTTTCCAAATGCAGATTGTCCTTTTTTGAGTGCACAATCATATGGTGGGCAACAGAACGAAGGAGCTGATGGTATCAGAGTTCGGAATTAAAAGAGCAATAGCATTTGGAATTTCTGTCTTGCAAGAGATATATTGTGTTAAACCGCTCTCTTTCCAATATATAAACCAACAAAATTAACAGCAAACCTGAAGTAAAAACTTCAGATCATTTCCTTGCTTTTGCATTGCCTGCCCCTTATATATAGTTAGAGCTTGTTTTAATGTGGTCTTTAAAATCAACTACGAGTGAAATTGTAATGGAATTACATGACATATTGGATCTATTTACATCCAGGAGTGATTAATTCACAAGCAACTGATCTGTCATCCACATTTACATTCGTGACCCCTGACTCACGGGGTACAAACCCGTGACTGTCCAACGCCTTGGGATGTCTTCCCAACGTGAAAGGCGCTATAAAAATGTAAATTATTGTTGTGATTTCAGAAAACCGGCACTTCTCCTTGTGCTACCTTTATACAGTGCAAACCTGTTATAAATCTGAGTTTGCTTCCTGGGCCCCAACATCAATTTACCCCAAAATATCCAAAATTCATCACATGAGTGCAGTAACGTGAAACACAGAGAAACCAACATGGCTGAGTGCTAAGTCATCAGGTCACTGCCGATGTCACTTCCTGCGTGCTGTGCACCAACTGACATTTCGTCTTTCTGCACGCGGGAGCTGTAAATACAGGTATGTAACTTCCCGTCTCCACCACCAATAAAAGATCAAAGCGGCAACCCAATAGAACCCAAAGGTTGGCTTTGGGACCATCCTTTGTGATGAAGTGAGGAGAAGGGGAGAGAAATCACACATGCAGCCAGTCAATAGATTATGTGCTAATTATCATATCACATGTCACAATTCTCATTCTCAACTGATTCAGCACATGGAGCGGGACTCTATGTGTACTTGGATCCAATTAAAAGTTGCACAGTTTTAAGAATAAAAGCAACAGTAAAAAATCAGGATCGGATGAGGTGCTTCGTTCGTGTGCAGAAAACACCAGGGAAGATTTGACAGACTGAATGTGCTGTACCATTCTATCACTCTATGACTCAGTCTCGATCAGCAATTATTTTCTGTTTTTGTATCCATGCTTAAAATATCTTTAAACAGAGGGTTGGTAGGACGTGGAGTGCCCTACCTGGAACCGCAGATCCAGAAAATATCCATATTAGCTTTCAAGAGGGAATTAGATAAATACCTGAAAAGGAGCCAGGCTCAGTTAACAGGCACTCCTTTGCTAGGGTTTGCTGCACATCCCCACCCCCTCCACACACCCCTCAGTTGCTGAGCTCTCAGATTTTACACCTCTAACTCCTGGTCTCTCTTCCTCTACCCCTTCGTTTCACCCCTCTCCATTCAACTTGAAGTCCTGCCTTAAAAGGCACCTTTTCGATCACACCAAATGGCGAACTCTACCTCTCCCTGTTTAACATCTGACTCCTCCGCTGTCAAGTGTTCTGGAATGCTACCCTGTGTGAGTGGCGCTATATAAACGCAAATTTTTGTTGTTGTTGACTCCATCTTTGTACAGTGCTCCTATGCGAAAAGTGCTGAATAAATAAATACAAGTTGTTGTTTCTACTCAATGTTAGTCTAATATTTTGCAGATAGCCTAACACATACAAGATGATTATGATTTGAAAGGTGACTAGTTTTTTTTGTGGAATGTAAAGCAGATTTTAAATTTACCTCGCTATTATTTTATGAAAGCAACCGGATGTGCCTTATGCTACAATATCTTTTAGATCCCTACACTATGCAGCCATTTGGCTCCATTCAGCTCCCTCTCAACTACTAAATTCACAATCCTGCCAGACATGCAGTGCTGGCCACAAACCCACATCCAGTCACTTGGTCACTGCAATGTGCCGTGCCTCAGTGGTGCCACGTATCCTACATTTTTTAATGCTGTGCCAGATGAAAAGGTTACTGTGCCCTTACAACTTTTATGACATCAATATGCCAATGAAATGCTCGCTATTCAAGCATTTATGAACAAAAGAACACCAGTTTAAAACTAGAAAACACCAACAAGAACAATTTATATAGTGCCTCTCGTGCAGGGTAGAGTCTCAAAGTGCTTAAAGACTATTGGACCCATTCAATTCTCTCCCTCCAGCCAACAATCTCCCAGATAAAATCGGCCATTCCTTTCATGATTGTTTGTGGCATTCTGTGGGATATTTCTGTGTTTCTATAAATACATCATATATAGTGAAAACTTATGAAATGTTTGAGGCGTCTCCATAATGTAATAAGATGCTGCATCAAATGCAAGTATTATTATTATTATAATTATTACAGCCTACCCTAAACTGAACAACACCCCACTTACTCTAAATCCTGAGAGAAATTGTAGCGTAGACACTCTGTGGTTCCCAAAGCTTATAAAATAAAAACTCCAGGATTTTTTCTACTATTTGTTTGACAAAAGCAGTCGGAGCATGGGGCCATTTATAGCATAGGTGCACATGGTCTGGATTCCAATGCATAGCTCTCAGCCACAGAAGGACCCCGGTGTCCCAAGCTACTGCTGGAAACACTCGTAAGAATGATAGCTGGCTTGCTGCATGCTGCTCACATGTGCATTATGGTTCGGTGAAGTCATGGGCAACACGCCAATCCAGAGGTCTCTGGCTGGCAAACGTTTTATAGAGCAATTCAATAAATATGGGGTCTGATTCAATGGACCCATACTACAGGACCATGTTATAACAGGATCTAACTATATATCTTCCTCTTGCCAAACAGAACTTTGCAGAAACCATTTTGTCCCTTGGAGTATTTGTTTGCGTTATTCTGCACCGATTATTATATCCTCTTAATATTCAACCAAAACCTTAAGAATTCACAGGAGCATGATCAAGGCAGCAGATTTAACTTGTAGTTTTTTGTTCAGATGCTTGTTAAACATTTTCAGTTTCCTTTCATTTCAGAATTTTAGCATTGCCTTTGTTTTCTTTCTTGCTGTACTGAAGGTTTTCCGAACATCTTTTGGTGAAGACAACTCCCATTTAACACATATTCACGAAGTCTGAAGAGCTTCCAGCAACTTGTCTCAAAGTACTGTGAGAGGAACTGTGATCAGCCTCTCTTTTGTGGCTTTGCAGTATCAGCTTGTCTCACTTCCAGGCATTAAAAAAACCCAATAATAAATTGGTGTGAGACATTGCAGTGCGCAATTGCCTGCCGCATTTCACTCACAAAGTACACAGTTAATACACTTTACAGTATATTCTGTGAACCACTTTGAGATATCTAGAAGGCGTGAAAAGCACTATATCAAATACAAGGATTATTATCATTATTATTAAATCACAAGGTCATATGTTTGTGTGCAAATTTGTGAACTTGAGTTTAGCATCTAGCCTGACGTTTCAATTCAGTGCTGGAGTAGTGCTGCATGGTTTAAGGTGTAGAGTTTAACTGGATGAGATGTTCAACTGAGGTCCAAAATGCCTGCTGTTCAGATCAATGTCAAAGATCCCATTGAAGGTATGTTTTTCTTAAGAACAGCACTCATTTAAAAATGCATTCACAAAATCTTAAGAACTTCCAGGATTGAGGGCAATCACTCAGCTACCTCTGCCCTTCCGACTACTAACCCCGCCCATCTCCCCCTTATACCCCGGCCCCTAAACATCCCTCTCTCCATACCTTCGAACCTGTCTCCCACTCCTCTCTCACCACCACTGTAACCTATATGAAATCGACCACCTGCTCCCTTGACCCCATCCCTACCCCTCTCCTTACCTCCCAGCTCCACCTCCTTGCCCCCTCTACACACAGACATCAAAAAACCTCTCCCTGTCCACCGGCATCATTCCCACCCCTTCAAAAAAAATTGTCATCACTCCTCTCCTTAAAAAACCCTCCCTGATCCCATCCCTGCTCTCAAATTACTGCTATATCTCCAACTTCCCTTTCCTTTCCAAGGTCCTGGAACAAGTCCTTGCTACCCAGCTTCACTCCTTCCTCTGCTGCCACTTCACAAACCCTTCCAATTGAGTTTCCATGCCGTCCACAGCCAGAAACAGCCCTGGTCAAAGTGACAAATGATATTTTGTCCATCTGCGACCAGGGCTCCCTCTGCGTCCTCATCCTCCTTGACCTCTCTGCTGCCTTTGATACTGTTGACCACTCATCCTCCTCCATTTCCTTTCCACTCACCTCAACCTTCGTAGTTCTGTCCTTGACTGGTTCAGGTCCTACCTCTCACACCATCTCCACTTCATCTCCACAAATCGATTCTCCTCTAGCCCCTGCACTGTCTTGTGTGGCGTTCCTCAGGGCTCTGTCCTTGGTCCCCTCCTCTTCAATATCTATACGCTCCCTCTTGGTGACATCATCCGCAGACATGGGGTCAACTTCTATATGTATGCGGATGACATCCAACTGTACCTCTCTGCCTCCACCCTCGACTCCACGACCACTGCTCTCCTGACAGAATGTCTGTCAGACATCAAGTCCTGGATGAGAGCTAACTTTCTACAATAGAACATCAACAAGACCAAGACCCTCCTTGTTGGCTCCCGTCAGCACCTCCATGCCTAAGGTGCTGACAACATCACCATCCAAGGATGCACACTCCACCTCACTGAGTCAGTCCACAATCTTGCGTCTTGTTTCACCCTCAACTATCCTTTCTACCCCACATCTGTGCCATGACATGCTCTGCCTTCCCCACCTCTGCAACATCGCTCGGCTCTGCCATTGTCTCACACTGCAGGCTGCTGAGACCCTCATACATGCATTCAGAACAACCAGGCTCGACTATGCAAACTCCCTGCTTGTCAGCCTCCCTAACTCTCCGATGATACAGATCATCCAGAACTCTGCAGCCTGTGTCCTATTTTGCACCAGGCTCCATGACCCTATCACCCCCATCCTCGCCTGACTCCATTGGCTTCCCTCACACAGAGTATACAGTTCAAGATCCTGGTCTTCACCTTCAAAGCCCTCCTTAACCTTGCTCCCCCCTACCTCTGTGACATCCTAAACCCCTACCAACCTGCCTGCTCCCTCCGCTCAGCGGGATCAGGTCTACTTCCTGCCTCTCCCGCCCCACCACTGGCGGGCGGGCCTTCAGCCATTCTGCCCCCACCCTCTGGAACTCCATCTCGCAGTCTCTCCACCTCGCCTCCTCCCTTGCCTCCTTCAAGACCCGTCTCAAGACACTCCTCTTCGACCGTGTCTTCAGTCACCTTCTTTCCACCCCTACCCTCCACCCTTCACACTCCCCGATCCCAACCCCAAGCTTGGGTCCAAAACACTGACTGTTCAGCACTTTTGGACATCCTCCCGATGTGAAAGGCACAATACAAAGGTAATTTTGTTGTTGTTGTTAACTCCAAAATGCTCCAGTCTTACAAACAACAACAAGAAAATTACATTTGTAAAGCGTCTTTTATATCGAGAGGACCTCCCAAGGTGCTGATCAGTCAGGGATTGGGATCCCAACCCCCAGTTTACAAAGAATGGGCATCAACCTTCTCTGCCTGAGCAACATTAATCTCAGATTGAAATCATTATTGTAAATGTCTCAAACATTTTTTTTTGAAGTAACGGAGAGGGTGGATGAAGGTGGTGCAGTTGATGTAGTATATATGGATTTTCAAAAGGCATTTGATAAAGTGCCACATAAGAGACTTGTAAGCAAAATAGAAGTCCACGGTATTAAAGGGACAGTGGCAGCATGGATACAGAACTGACTGGGGGACAGAAAGCAGAGAATGGTGGTGAACGGTTGTTTTTCTGACTGGAGAGAAGTGTGCAGTGGTATCCTTCAGGGGTCAGTTTTGGGACCACTGCTGTTTTTGATCTGTATAAATCTGGATTTGGGTATAGGGAGTACAATTTCCAAGTTTGCGGATGATACTAAGCTGGAAAAGTAGTAAACAGTGAGGAGGATAGTAGCAGACTGCAATGGACGTAGGCAGACTGGTAAAATGGGCAGACCTGTGGCAGATGAAGTTTAATGTGGAGAAATGCGAAGTGATACATTTGGGAGGAAGAATAAGGAGAAACAATATAAGCTGATGGTACATTCTTAAAGGGGGTGATGGCACAGAGAGACCTGGGGTTTCATATAAGTAAAACTTTGAAGGTGGCAGGACATGTAGATAAAGCTGTTTAAAAAGCATACAGGATACTAGGCTTTATAAATAGGGGCATAGGATACAAAAGTCAGGAAGTTATGATGAACCTTTATAAAACACTGGTTAGGCCACAGCTAGAGTACTGTGTTCAGTTCTGGTCATCGCACTTTAGGAAAGATGTCAAGGCATTGGAGAGGGTGCAAAGGAGATTTACCAGGATGGTAGCAGGAATGAGGGACTTCAGTTATCAGGTGATGCTAGAGAAGCTAGGATTATTCTCCTTGGAGCGGAGAAGGTTAAGAGGAGAATTAATAGAAGTTTTCAAAATTCAAATCGATAACAATTTTTAAGAGAGAGATAGATATATTTGGGGAGGACAAGTTTGCAGGGCTCTGGGGAGAGCGCGGGGGAGTAGGATTGAATTGGAAGAATGAGGAGAAACAATATAAGTTGATGGTACATTCTTAAAGGGGGTGATGGCACAGAGAGAAGAATGGGCTGAAGGAGGCAATTCGACACGATGGGTCGAATTGCCTCCTTCTGTGCTGTATGATGCTATGATATGGGAAAAAAACTAATGGAAATGCAGCATTATTAAAACCCATGGAGAATTCCCCGGGGATTATCTGAAAATTGCAAACCTTGATCTTTCAAAAGCACTGATGCAAATCCAACCAGATGTAGTTTCCTAGCCATGTGGTTCTGCATAAGTGTGACTGATTATTCCCCAAGTGGCGTTGGTTAAGTTTAATTCTCTCCAATATTGAACTCAAGCTTTGTCTGATCTCATTACTGGAATAGAACCAACACCAAGCGTCTGTCAGAGCTGGAGGGAAGTTTAGGTTTCTACAAAGCAAGGCCAGCGATCATATAGCACAGTGGTCCTGTTGTTAAATGTGATTCATTAGAATTCTCTGCAAAAGATGGTGCTTGATGCAGAATCCATGAAATCGTGAAAGGGTACAGGAAAGACTAGGGTCGTGAGACTGAAGACAAAGCTCTGACAGAGAGAAGGCACAAGTACAATGGGCCAAATGGCTTTCTTTGCTGGTCTGAAAATCGTGTTCAGGTGAAACCTGTGAAATTAGGGAGATCTGAAGAAGATATAGTAATCTACAGAAATTGTGAGCTCCAGTAACAGTTTACCCTGAGCAGTGTTATGTCTGTCATCGATCAGCATAATCTTTTCCAGATGTCTATCAACATATCCCCTCATGTCTCCAGGAGTACAATGCACTCTGTATATATTCTGCATGCACTTCTGGCCAGCGGTGTCACTACATAGCATTTCAAGCACAAAAGAGCCAGTCTCACATATTACACCTGTGCTATCACTGTTAGGCAAGCGCTCTAGAGCGCGACCCTGCGTGAGGGCTGCTACATAAATGCAAGTTTTTGTTGTAAAGTATCACTTTAAATTCTTCAGGGAAACCACCATGTCCAGGGCTGAGATCATTCACTTCCCACAAGACACACAGATGTTGCTGTTCTTCACCAAACTGATAGTAATATATACTGATGGAGTTATTATCAATGTACTCAATCTGTGGTTACAAAAGTGACTCATTCAAGTAGCCCTTTAACATTAATTCAATAGCTTTAGGTAGGAGCCAGCATTTCTTAATTTTGACCATGTATAGCTGTCACTTGTAAGCTGCTCCAGTTGTATCCAGATTGTTTGGCTTGATTCATGTCCTTTCACCCAATAGTGCCACTACATAATGTTTCCAGCACAAAACAGTCAATCTCACACGTACCATCTAGGTACCTTAAAACTTAAGCTTTACACTTCAAAATTAAATTCATTCATCTAAAACAACATTATTCATGCTGTTAAAATGCACAATATAATGGATAAGGCATATTGATTAAATACTAACTGAACAATGATGTTTATCTGGATTCCCCAAGAAACAAAAGAAACCAAAAGACAAAAGAAACGACGCAGAGAGAACAAAACCGCAGAAACATTCATTGTTGCATGTCTGGGCACATGAATGGGGAGGTAAGGGTAGGGTGGATATTCTGGAAGGATGAGATCAACTATCATCCAAAATAATTGGTCATTCACATTCAACTCGGAGTTATGAAATGTAAACTTTACTCGATATTCTCTCGTAGAACATAGCTCTCTTCCTACCAGAGAGCTGCCCTATTGAGTGTCGGCTGAAATACAGCCTATTTGGCATCTACTCACCAGATGAGTGAATGAAGACATGGTTGATTTAATAACGCTCATTGGATCAATTCTATATGTGCATGTGTACTGGAAGTTACCTGGAACAAGGCTGTTAAGTTTGATTCTTTCCTTAATAAATGTATAAAACGTTTGCCTGTGTTTGGTGGTAGTACAGAAAAAATAACCAGTGAATAGAAAGTGAAGGCAGCAATCAGGTTATGTAAGTGTGTAAGTGTGATGCCAGCACACAATGCAGGTCCTCCCACTTTTACATATAGAAATTATTTAGATGACAAAGTGAAGCTCTTGCATAACCCTTGCATATCAGATATTATCAGCTACCCCAAAACATGATTAAATGTTAGACTACAAGCAGGCATGTAGGGGCAGGACTGAGCAAGAGGCAATGCTTAGGAAATCCCCGTTTAATCCATTGTTTCACTGCTCTTCGAAATCTTGAATAACAAGAAGCACATAAATACTTGGCTGATAATTGCATCAGGGTATGGAGAAAAATATTGACTTAGGGATCAGATCTAAGAAAATAGCAGAACTGGCTCAGCCAGCCAAATAATCGGCTCCAGTTTCTATGTTCCAAAGAAGGATTGCATGCAACAGTCAAAATATATTGTAAATATTTGTAAAGAAGTACACACAAAGTCTAGTCTTATTGCAGCTTCCACAGCTCAGAGTTTGCTGCGTGCAAATCGGCCGCCACATTTGCCTACAAAAAATACAGTCACTCCGCTTTAGAATACATCCAGTGAAGTGCTTTGGAACATCCCACTGATGTGAAAGGCGCTACACCAAAACCATGGAGGAAGATTATTATTATTATTATTATTATTACAGTACTCAGGATCACCTCATGCTGCTATAAAACCTGTGAGGTGATTATTGCTTAGTTGGTGAGTAAAGTAAACATTGTCTAAATACATTCAAAATTAGCATTCTTCACAAAGTGATTAAGCATTTCACTGCGACACAACAGGCGAGAGATAAATGTGTCTTAGTCAGCCTGCTGGCTGCAGATGTTCATACTTTTCTCATTCAGATTTTAACCCTTTGTTTCACAATATTGTATATATGATGTTTAATTCAAATCGTGTATCAAAGAAGAAAGAACTTGAATTTTTATACTGCCTTAAAACAATAAAAGGGCTTAAAGTGTTACAATTACTGTCAAACCTAGTAGCTGTTTGTTGGAGGCAAACACATGGTTATTTTGCGCACAGCAAAGAAATCCATCCCTATGCTTAACAATATCCACACCAGACTGAAAATTCCTCAAATGCATGCCAACCTACACATCGTAATTTCCCTGTGTGTGCATTGGAATGCACTCTATGGCGGAACACATTCTGCTTATCTAATTCCAGACAATATTAGGCATAGGTTGATATAAGATGAGGCTTGGGTTAAATGACCTAAGAGAAATGATAAATATAAGTAAATTAATAATTTATCTAGAGCACTGTTGGCCAGGGCACTCACTTGTCTTTTTGAAGAGTATTGTGAGAAACCTCCCTTCTGTTTCTGAATAGTATCATGAGACTTTTTGTCTGTTTGGAGAAATGTTGCATTAAAAGTGACAAGAGGAGGTTAAAGGAATGACATTAACAACGGAAAACAAAAAACAAAACTGAAATTAAAACCATCTGAACAAGAATACAACTTTTTTTTGTAACAAAGTCTTTGTGCAGTTGACCGAGAATAAAAGTGAAGGAATCTAGGTGGGGCTTTCTGAGAACACTCGGAAGGTTAATGCCAACAGCAAAATGTTTGAATAATGCACTCAAAGTTTCAGAAATGGTGGTGGCTGTCTTGCTCCCCCATCTGCACTTTATTTTTTGTGCCAAAAAGGAGAAAATAGGAGGAAGGGGGAAATAGTTACGAAAATGTTTGGTGAAAATCAGTAAAACTCTTCCATGGATTTGCAATTTCTGCCCATGTTAAAAGCAGTCAGAGACCACCGCATAGATTTTCACAGCAGAATTCCACACTGCTCCTTCACTCTCAGATCACCACCAACTAATACAGTGTTTCTGGGATCAAGTAACAGACTTAGGATGAGATCATCCATCCAGAACTCATCCGCTTTACCAGTTTGACCATGATGCACACTCACACAGGAAGGCAAAACAGTCAGGTAACTTGTTTAATATTATTATTATGATTATTATTATTTATCAGAGAAAACTGTTTCCTTACCGATAACATTTTACCAAAAAAATCCAGGTGTTCACAACAAATTATGTTTATAAAGCGCCCTTCTCATAGAGTGCTTTACAGACATGGCACTGTACACAACAAGAGGGGTGTGGGTGAGAGAGGGGGAGGTATTTGCAGATAGGGTGGAAGAGATGGCTTTTAAAGACAGATAAAAGGCGTGATTCTGCTGTTGAAGGAGCGAATTCCAGAGGATTGCAGCAGAGTGTCTTGAAAACTCGGTGGGCCAGGAAGCATTCAGCAGAGCTGAGTGGAGGAGTGAGTAGTGTAGACTAATGCTTGAGACGATCAGTGGTATAGCGGTGTGAGGGAATGAAGGGATTTGGTTTCTGGTGAAAATCAGTAAAATCTGACTAAAGAACCGTACTTAAAGGCTGCTTTCTAACATTATGGACTGCTTTAATCAGGTTCAAGCTACTTGTGCATTCCTGGTGAATTGTTTCATGACAATTCTGTCCATTGTTACAATCAAAGTCCTAATCTCCTCTTCTCAATGGGATTGTAGCAGAGCACAGTTATTGTGCAGGAATGGGAACAGGCTCCAAACTGCACGTTTCCACATCCGCTTTGATTAATTTGTCATGCTGAACAGAAGCTCACTGAAATGTCATGGCCAATTCTGGCACAACTCAGCAAGACTGAAAACAGAGGAGCATCTATAGCATTAGCCACGCTGGACGTGGCTCTGCCCAGATTGGCACTGGCCCACTTAAAGCTTGTGTCATCAGTAACCGCAGTCATGCCAGAAGCAACCTTTGCTTCTAGGGTTTGAAGCCAGTGATGTCTGTGCTGGCAGACCTGTCATTATCGTTGTCACAACTTGGATAGGAAAGGTCTGTTTTTTGTTTAATTACCCCCACACACACAGACACATATATACACGCATATCCTCTCCAATCTTTACTTCTCTCCTAATGATACAAACACTTGCTTGCGTGCAGTTCCCAGGCACCAGTGTCCCTACAGGGCATTTTCTGTAAAGTGTGATGACTGTGCAAATGTGGGTAAATGTCCCAAAACAGCCATGAAAAGAACAATCATTTTTTGTTTTGAGGGATTGTTGTCCAGCACACCCCCTTCTCTTTTTAAACTATGTCATGTGATCTTTAATGTCCACCTGAAGAAACAGACTGAACCTCAGGTGAACATCTCAGTGAAGAACACATTCAACAATGCAATGCTCCCTCAGGAGTGTCAGTTTGACTACAATACCATTAGTGGTAGTATGTAAAATATATATTGTGTTTACTGCATATATATACATGGTGAAAGTTACATTTGACTGCTTGCGAACAAGTGATATACTTAGAAAGTTTACACCCTGACTCCAGTTAATCTTCATGGTAAATATTACTGACACAGTGCAGAATGCTTGGGACAATATGACCAAAATATCATTCTCAGTTTATCTAAGGAGGTATTTGGCAATGATTTCTTTTTCTGCCTATGTGCTTTCCCACAGAGTATGACTTTGTTATTTAGGTGAAAGTTTCCCTGATGATAGACGATATTTATGAAACAATAACCCATAAAAGATTACCGCACAGAAGGCCATTCAGCACATCAAATCTGTGATGGTTCTTTGAAAAACCAAATTATAAAGATCAATGAATGGACCTGTGAATTTTTACACATCAAGCCCTAGCCTCATTCATGCATCAATTCTGAAATCTCACATCAAGTCAACGGGACTGAGTTTGTTATCGTGATTCAATGGGTCTTTCAACAGATAAGAAGCAGTAATGAAGTAGATACAAACAGGGCTGTGTAATTTGGATCCCAGTCCAGTAATAGAGGTTTGAAAAGTATAAAGCCTCACTGGACCATTAAAGCGGGAGTAGAGATTAAACAACTTTTTTGTTGCCCATGGAATGGATATGTGAGAGACTCAAAATAAGCAGCTGATTCTACCTCAATCACTCCTCCAAATTCAGCTTCAAGATCAGTTTTGGAAGATTATAATTAGGTGAAGGTTGAGATGAACAAATCTTCCATTTTATACCCCATTCATTGGGCATAAGTGCAGCCGGCCCACTCATTTCCTGCACAGCTGGCCTGTTTGCTTGCTGTGCAATCGGCCAATTCACCTCCTTTGCAGCTGGCTTGCTCCCTTCCTGTATAACTGGCTAGTTTACTTCCTGCGTAGCTGGCCTAATCATTTCCTGTCTGCCAAATGGCTGCAGGGCTCAAAATGGCAGGACTTTGGCTCATTAGCTCTCACTGTCATCACATCCAGTATTCTGTGCCTGTCAGCACACACAAAGCCAGCCAACCGGGTCACACATGGCCACTGAAACTGGCTATTGTGGCCTCATTGTATTGTCATTGGTATTCTCCAAGTTGTTGTTATTCTATGGATCCCAAACGTTACTTTACAATGGGACTCCCACAAACAGCCATGACATAAATGACCACTTTTTGTCTGCAGAATTGTTGGCCAGGACACTGAGAGAAACCCCCTTCGCTTTTTCAACAGTGCTATAAGATCTTTAACATTCACCTCAATACTAAGACAGATCCTTGGTTTGATGTCTCACCTGATTGATGGCGTAGGATGGAGACACAGTCGATCACACCATCCTCCTCCACTGCCTTTCCTCCGTCATCCACCTCAGTGGGACCGCACTTGCCTGGTTCGAGCCCTATCTCACAAACCGCCAGCAGCACATCTGCACAAATGGCTTCTCCTCCCGCTCTCACCCGGTTACCTGCGGGGTACCCCAAGGATCCATCCTTGGCCCCTTCCTATTTCTGATCTACATGCTCCCTCTTGGAGATGTCACCCGCAGACATGGGGTACATTTTCACATGTATGCGGACAACACCCAACTCTATTTTTCCACCTCTCTTTGCGACCCCCAGTCCCCTGACTGTCAGACCTCAGGGACTGGATGAGCACAAATTTCCTTCAACTGAACGTTGACAAGATGGAAGCCATACTCTTTGGCTCTTGTCAACATCTAAAATCTCACAGTTCTCACCTCCTCCACCTACCCGATCTCCCCCTAAAACTCTGAACCCGTACGCAACCTAGCCGTCAGGTTCGACCCCCAATTATCCTTCCTCCCCCACATCCAGTCCCTCACCAGCACCGCTTTCTTCCACCTCCGACGCATCACCCGTCTCTGTCAATACCTCTCCCCAAAAGCCGCTGGAACCCTGGTCCATGCCTTTGTCACCTCTCGGCTGGACTACTCTAACGCCCTCCCCGACGGTCTCCCTTCCACTACCATCCATAAAATCCAAATCATTCAAAACTCTGCCGCCCGCATTCTCACCCGCACCAAACTCCGCTCCCCGATTACCCCGTCCTTGCCAGACTGCACTGGCTCCCTGTCCCAGAGAGGATCGATTTCAAGATCCTCACCGTTGTCTTCAAATCCCTCCACTCCTCCGCATCCCCCTACCTTTTTGACTTCTTCTCTCCTCAAAACAGTGCCCCTTGCCTTCGTTCCTCCGGGTCTGGCCTCCTCCTTGTCCCCCGAGTCCTCCGCTCCATCCTTGGTGGCCGTGCCTCCAGCCACTATGCCCTGAGCCTCTGGAACACCCTTCCTCACTCCCATTGCCTCGCCTCCTCTCCTCCTATTTTCAGGTCTCTGCTGAAGACCTTTCTTTTCGACCGCATCTTTGGTCACCTTCCTCCCCCTCCCCCTGGCTCGGCCCCAGGATCTGTTACTGTGATGCACTCTGAGACACCGCCTGGCGTGGAGGGCCCTATATAAATCCAAGTTGTTGTTGTTGTTGTTGTTGTTGTTATTTCTGACAATGCAACACTCCCCACGTACTGCTTGCAGTCCTAGTCTAGATTATGAGCTCAAATAATAATAATAATAATAATAATAATCATTGCATTTGATATAGCACTTTTCATGTCTTCTAGACGTCTCAAAGCGCTTCACAGAATATGCTGTAAAGTGAATTGACTATATATTTGTGGGCGAAACGTGGCAGCCAATTGCGCACAGCAGTGTCCCACAAGCAGTCGTAGATTGAAAATGACCAATTTATTATTGCTTTTTGTTTTGGAGGGATTATTATTAGGCGTGTGGAGTAAGGAAACTTACCCAAGGTTTCGTCCTGCCTGGAATTGAACCCAGGTGTCTCGCTTGCAAAGCGAGTGCTCTAAGCACTGAACTACAGGACTCCTTGGTTCAAGTCCCAACAAGGGACTTGAACCCACAACCTTCTGACACAGACGAGAATCACAAGCAACTGAAGAAATTTAGGAATTTCACGTTTTTCTCTCCCTGGCTTCACAAACACTGGCCCTCTTCCACATTTCAGCAAATAAAGTACTCTTTACAATCTCATGCACTGTGTGCAAAGCTGAACCTTTTAGACTTTTCTAAATAAATTGTCTCTGCTGAAGCTCCATGCTCCCTGTTCAGCAGTGAGGAAACGAGTACCTGCATTCCACAGCGTTCCAAAGTATGTTAAGGTTTAAAAATAGCCTCTGCTACATCTGGGCAACATCTGTCCAAACATACTACACACACATAGAGTTGGCACAAGATGCAGCTCTTTCATGCGTTTTGGAAAAAATAGCTAGTGCCTCTTTAAACGTTCCTATGCCTCAAGGAACAAATATTATAGAGAAACCAGGGAGTGATAAAAGTAACAAGTAATGAGGCAAGCTCCTATTCAATGTGGTTCTCCTGCAGAGGTGACATCTTTATGTACTCTGTGAGGGAGAGGACAGGGTGCTAATTGTACCCTCTTTTTTTTCTGTCCAGCGATCTCAGCCAATTCTCCAACCTCTCGTCTGAAGGCATTTGATTCATTTTTTTCACTGAGCGACTGTTTCATGCAGTCACCCTTCTGCATCTCACGCAGGTCATCATTCTTTATGTGTGAATCTGGATAATCACGTGCTAGTCTACTGTGAATGGCGTAACCGCTGAGTCTGAACCTGTCTTTACCTGATCCTCTTTCCCCTGATATACATATTTCAGGGCTCTGGAAACCATCAGGAGCACGGAACTTGGATGAGTTTTCCTTCCTATTTTGTGTCGCACCTAATGTGATAAGTCAACATAAACCGAGTACTTCATAATATTCAGACTTGACTACGTAAACTCCCTGCTTGTCGGCCTCCCTAACTCCTCCCTCCATAGGCTGCAGATCATCCAGAACTCTGCAGCCCGTGTCCTCTCCCTCACCAGGGCTCTGCGACCTTATCACCGCCATCCTCGCCTGACTCCACTGGCTTCCCATCACACAGAGGATACAATTCAAGATCCTGGTCCTCACCTTCAAAGCTCTCCCTACATCTGCGACCTTCTAACCTCTACCAACCCTGCCTGCTCCCTCCACTCAGCGGCTTCTGACCTTCACGTCCCCCGCTTCGCCAGCCCTACCATTGGTGGATGGGCCTTCTGCCACTCTGCCCCACCCTCTGGAACTCCATCCCAGAGTTCCTCCGCCTCACCCCATCCTTGCCTCTTTCAAGACCCGTCTCAAGACTCTCCTCTTCGATCTTACCTTCGGTCATCCTCCTTCCCCCTCCGCTCTCCACCCTCCCCGATCCCGACCCCTAGCTTGGGACCGAAACACTTGATTGACAGGCACCTTGGGACGTCTTCCCAACGTGAAAGGCGCTATACAAATGTAATTTTGTTGTTGTTGTTGTTGTATTGAACCTGGGATTTTCCTGGTCTGTGTGTCTCAGGGATTCACTGTGTTTCTATTTTCCTTACTATGGCTGCCTCTACCCAAAACTGACCACCATTGGCAAGTCAGCCCGGCACAGTGGTAGCACTCCCGCCTCTGAGTCAGAAGGATGTGAGTTCAAACCCCATATTGGAACTTGGAATCTTCAGATGAGACGTTAAGACAAGATCCTATCTGCCTGTTCAGGTGGATGTTAAAGATCCCATAGCACGACTTGAAAAGAGAAGGGAGTTTCTTCCGGTGTCCTGGCCAACAATCCTCCCCAAAAATTGGTCACTCCATGTCTGCTTGTGGGACATTGCTGTGCAAACTTGGCTGCCAAGTTTCGATCACAAAATACACAGTCAATCCACTTTACAGTGTATTCTGTGAAGCGCTTTGAGACGTCTCACCAATGTGATATGGCACTATATGAAATGTAACGATTATTATTATTATTGTCTGATGTCATCTGCTGCAGTACAGCTGGTATTTCCTGACTCATGTGCAGTGGAAGCCGTATGTCTGTCTCAGTCAATGTAAAACTAAACTACATCTTTGTTACAATTACGAGTATATCAGGTCCCAAAGTTCTAAACTCCTGAATGCCACAGGGCATGTGTTCAGAAATCATTTATGCTAAACGTGAATTAAAATGATCCCACAGTCTCCAAGTCTGGTTTTCTACACACATCACTATGCCATATTAATACAGAGCAGCGTTCAAACTGACGGCCTGTAAATCATTAACAACAAAAAGTAGAACTGGCAAAGAATGGACAGAACCAAAATTTCACTGTACTCTAAAAGTTATATAATTATAAAAAAGAGAACTGCCCGACCTTTGCTCAGTGTTTTTCTTCCCCACCCATGATGTTAATTTTAGCAGACTGCTGAGCGAATACTGCACAGAATTAGATGGTGGGGTTCAAAATGTGAGATTCGCAAAAGGATTTGCAAACCGTGAACTCCGCCGACCTGTCTCATGCTGACCCGCTCATACTCTGTTTGCACTCTCAGGTTCAATTTCCATGAAACCAGATTACGGCCAAAGCAGGCGGCCAGCAGGAGATCGATGGAGACCAGAATTCAAGACGAGTTGTGAAAATTCGGTTGGAGACACGTGCAAGATTCTCCATTACCAAATCAATTCAAACTCCATTGCCTGCAACCTTGCCCCATCAACCTTCGCATGTCCCAGTCCACACCAGGCTCCACAGGCTCCCTGTCTCCGAAAGGATCAATTTGAAGATGCTCACCTTATACACAAATCCCTCATGCCCGAGCATCTCCCTACCTTTGACCTGCATGTACCCCATGCATCTGCCCTCCACAGCCCCACACCCACCCCCTGCTCAGCTAACACAGGCCTGCTGCGTGTCCCCGACCCCTTTGCGCGCTTCATGAGGGGTAGAGTCCCGCAGTGCTTAACAACAAAGTCCCTGACATACCCCACCCCAAATATGACAAAATGCCAGTTTCATGTTTGACAGAGTCACACTATTGTTAGTGCAAAGTGGCAACTTGTTTTACATGGCAGCCGGGCTTCCAGCTGTTCCAAGTTAGCACGGCTGGTGTAAACTAGTCAGATCAGTTTGATTACTCTAATGTCACTGTAGAGTGAGAAAGTGCTTGCCGAGACTTTGCTTCTGTGCGGGGAGTGAGAACAGCTGGAGAAGATCCTGTCCACTGCAGTGAGGTGCCAATGGAAGTGATGTGATGTCTGCATTTCCATACTATTCACATCACGTCCTGGCATCAAGCACTCAGTTTATTGCATCCCTGTTAAACTGTTCAAAACTTTATTCCATTTGAATCAAGTTATTGGACAACAGAGTGTTCATGTCAAGTACAGCTAGATACCAGGTTCCTCCGATGATTCAGTCAACAATCACCACCTGGAGTGAAACTGAGCCAGACACACCACAAGAACACAAGATAATAAGAGAGGTACATAAAGATGATGCCTCTTGGGGTCTTTTGATCTCATCCTTCCAAAGGAAGGAAGGTTATGGGGTATGCTGAGTTAGCTGATCTCAGTCTGGGTCGTGGCAGTACAGGCATTACAATGAGCTTCGGTGCCCCTGAGGTAATCACCTGCTCCTATTCCTTCTGAAAAATGAGTGTATATGGGAATGTGATGGTCTCCCCCCACTCACAAACACATTCCTTCCCATGAAAGAGGCTGCTGACTGCATACAGAGAGCTGATGCCTGGAACATTACCCCAGTATGGATGAGTCAGAAGAAGTAGAAAACTAAACTAAAACAAACAGATCTGCTGTGTACATGGCATCAGAGAAAGGCTGCCTTCTTACCACTCTAAACCACGGACAATGATGAAGTTTCTTTCTCTACTGTTTCTGACTGTTTATTATAGTTAGCCAAGTCTAACCACCATTCTTTATCTGATCAAGTGGAGATAGAATCATGGTGACATTGGCGAACTGACTGGAAACATCTTTTCTTCTGACCTACGCATGTTGGGGTTTAATTCAGAGTCCTGTAGCTCAGTGGTTAGATCACTCGCCTATCAAGTGAGAGACCTGGGTTCAATTCCGGGCAGGGCGAAACCTTGGGCAAGTTTACTTACTCCACACGGCTGATAATAATCCCTCAAGAAAAAAATAATAATAATTTGGTCACTTCAATCCACGACTATTTGTGGGACACTGCTGTGTGCAATTTGGCTGCCGCATTTCACCCACAAATATACAGTCAATTCACTTTACAGTCTATTCTGTGAAGTGCTTTGAGACGTCTAGAAGACATGAAAAGCGCAACATCAAATGCAAGTATTATTATTATTATTATAGTTTGTACACTGGCTTAATGGGATTCCTTAACACAACAACAACAACTTGAATTAGCCCCTTTACCCGGGGTAGTGTCTCCGACCGCTTAAGAAGGAAGAATACAAGTTGTGCAAAAGGGGGACTCCTTGATCCTCTATGGCATGTTTTGACCCATATGAATAGTCTAAATACAGAATTCCAGTTTGCAGTGGATTAATCTTTGCGGAGGATTTCTTATCAGGGAATCCATTAAGAAATATTGCAAATTAGACCTGTGTAAACATTATTAGTAATCTCTAACTCAGTAAGTACCCTGTAGCCAGATTAATAATAAACCACAATAATACACTGCAATACAAGGAGACATGGAACAGTTTGGAATGTGAAGCTGTCAATTCACTTTACAGTATACTCTGTGAAACATTTTGAGATGTCTCGACGACATGATAAGGTGCTATATCAAATGCAAATGCAAGTATATTAAAACTGTGAGCACAAACATTTTGCTAGTTAATAAACTCCTCTTAATTTTAATCTCTTATTACAACTCCAAAATTTCAATTAACGTTTACTCCTTAAGCCAACTTTCAGCCAATTAAGCCAAGTTTCAGCAACCCACAAACACTCCCATCCTATAGCAATATTTCAGTATTTCTCTTCTTTTTTTCACATTCTACCACCTCCTTCCCTATCCTCATGTAATACGACTGGCAACCTATATATTAGAGGTTGATTCACTGTCCTATTTCACCTTCTTTTCACCCTTCAGCATTTCCACCCCGCTCCCCCACCTCACCCCACCGACACAAGCTGTTTTAAGATGAGAAATGGACTGCGGGGAGGTGGTGAAGATATTTTATTCATGCCTCACTTAGCATATATTGCAAATGCCTGTGCACTGTCTTGTAAGATTGGATGAGTGACAGTTGAGATCAAAGGTTAAAACTTTTCCTCTGCTGAACTTTATAAAGCTTCAGCATTTCTTATTGTATCTCTGTTTCATAACATAAACACTGTTTATTTTTTCTGAACTAGCTCAGACAATGCAAACAGCTTTGAGGACAGTTGGTGATGTTATCTGTTACCAATGGAGAAACGGACAGTGGTACAGATTCTGATGGTATCAGGCACCTTTATTGGGCTACAAACCTCTGGAGTTGAGAGAAAGACTGGACTCCCTTTTAATAACGCTCAGGTCAAGTCTTCACATCTTGATGATTCTAAGCAAGAGTAATTCTCAATTTAATTGTATGGCCTTACAGTCCAAAGCTCACTTGGTCTCACTATTTAAAATGATAATCAGCTACGTGTTCAGTTATCTGTTAGAGTCTAACTAATGGAAATACCAGATTCTAAAGCCTTTAGAGTAAATCTGGAATTAATTTTGTTTTCTAAAAAAAGATGCCATTGGAAATGTGCAGTGTTAGGGCTCGATTGTATGTTTGCGTCAAAAAGCTTAAATTTAGAACTTTCATAAAATGGTTTATTTTTACTTAGAAAGTGGTGATTTGGGGCACAGCATAGAGACACTTCAGCTCAGTCTTTAATATGCATCAAGGTGGTGATGTCATTAGAGTAAATGGTGAAGCATAGCCAGTGGGCAGAAAGTAGGTGAGAGGGAGAGATGGAAAGAGAGGGAGAGAAATAGAGTGAGAGACAGAGAAAGAGTGAGAGATAGAAAGAGGGAACAGAAAGGGAGAGGGTGAGAGACAGAGAGAGTGATAGAAAGAGTGGGAGGGAGACATAAAGCGAGATTGAGAGACAGAGAGGAAGAAACAGCCAGGCAGGGGGCAGACCGTACATAAAATTCACCGAAATTAATGCTCACAGAGCAGAAAAGGAGCAGCACAAGAGGAAATGGATTGAAATGTTTATTTGCTGAAATAAATTGCAGCTGTAAAGCCATAACATGTGTATTTTGCAGCCCTTTGGAACACCAGGATTTAAAAACAGTCGCAAACATTCAAGCTCGTTGTTTATTCTGAGTACTCTAAAGCTAGAAAGTTTGGTCACAAATTGCTTGATTTAGTATTTAGTCAATTCATCTCTTGTCTGTACTCACATACAGGATGTTGTATTAGAGTTCAAACTCAATCCTTCAGATTGAGTTTGCACACTCCACTGCTTGTAATTACATGCTTATTGACCCAAAAAGCAAAACAAAAAATGTGAAACAATGTTCTTTTAAAAACACCACTGTAATCATTTACATCTACTGCACAGTGATTTTCTTCTTTCTTTTCTCTCTCTGTTAAGTACATCACATAAGGTATGCATCAGGATATAACACACCCACTCTCTTTGAGCAACATAAAATGACATACAATACTTTATATTATGCTATACAATTTCAATTTACATTTATATAGCGCCTTTCATATTGGAAGGATGTCCCAAGGTGTCTTTAACAATGACTCCCATTTGACTCTGCACTGAACACCTGCTCATAATGGGTTATTTCAACCTCCACCTAAACTCCCTTTGCACCACCTCCTCAGATTCCACTGCCCTCCTTTCCTCCCTAAACCTCACCCCCCACATCAACTTGCCAACCTACAACCGTGGCCACTTCCTCGACCTCGTAATCACACATGGCCTTGATATTCCCGACCTGTCTATAATAATAATAATCCTTGCATTTGATACAGTGCTTTTTCACATCTTCTCGACGTCTCAAAGCACTTCACTCAATAGACTGTAAAGTGAATTGACTGTATATTTGTGGGTGAAACGCAGCAAAGTGAGTCAAAGTGGAGTCTTTGAAACAGACCTTGAAGGAGGTGAGGGAGGGAGTGAGTCGGAAGGACTCTAGGATGGAGTTCCCAAATAGGGGCAGATAGGCTGAAAGCTCGACCACCAATGGTGGGGTTGTTAAGACGCGGGGAATGAAGCAGACTGGTGCCCGCAGAACAAGAGGAACGGCTGGGGTTTGCTTACTGTAGTAGTGTTAACTATACTGTTCTACCGACAAACAAAATACTGTACTGCAATTATAAAATGCAACATTTGCCATTTAGAATGAGTCATAGAATACATAAGGAAGCTCTTGTATCTATTGTGTCTAATTCCACCACTGGAGCTTTTTCTCCAAACCTATTTCTCCATTCAGCAGTGTTAAGCAATGAGACCATGCACCCTGGAAACTGGGTTGAGCCTGACTAAACTCATTTCATATAGAGTTAACTGGGTCAAAACCGAACAATTCTTCACAGTGGCTATCCAACTGGAACCGTCCACTTCACTGAACACCAAATCACTCCATCAAAGCTTCATAGAATATTTTCACTGGAACAGATCATTTGGCCATCTAATCTGTGCTGATAATTTATCTACAGGAGTCACCTAATTCCACTCTTCTACCAGTTCACTTATAGTCTTTAATATTCCTCCTATTTAAGCATCTATCTAATTCACATTTTTGATATCAAGAACTGAGTTAGGGAGTTCACCTCTGGTATGATAAATATCAAATTTGATCCCAGTGGTATGTGCCAGGGCCCTGAGACGCTCTGTATCATAAAATCTTGCATAAGTCTGATCTGTATAAATCATCCAAGTCCTACATCTGCCCAAATTCCATTGAATTTTCTATTGTTAATAAGTTTCACAAAACTCATATTTTGCATAAGTCACATTAAATGTATGGTTCCAACTGATACACTTATGTGAGATTTATTGTACAATGGTGCGTGTTAGTTGTGAATTATTTGGTTAGACTGTTCAAGCATCTGCAAAGATTAGTGGAAGCCTATAACTTTCTGCTCATTATCTTTCCAAAATATCTCCCAGCCTGTACCTTCATATGATGGTGGTGGGGTGTGGGAGGGAGTGTGGTGAGCTGAGTCTGCAGCAAGATGTTGAGTAACTATTGGGTGGCAGACAATACACCAATCGCATCAGGCAAGTCTTTCAAATAGACTGATCAACCTGACTGCAGACTCCCCTTTAATAAGTTAACTGATGCAGATATAGGTTTGTGAACCTTGTAATGTAAACCCAATATAAGAAAAACAACTGAAAGGGACAGCTTCTCATTAAAACGTTCCAGAAAATCGTGTAATCAAAAATAACATCTCTCTCTCGACACATCAGTCAGCGTTCAAATTTGGAGAGAAAGTTAATTTACTGTTAATCAAGTTTGACTTGTTCAGTGATATAATTGTATTCCACCTCACCATGTTATTATGTTTTAAATTTAGGTGTCCTGTAAATATATTCATATCATTTCCTTTGTTCTCATCCAGCCAGCAATAATAAGCAGTAAAACACCTCACTGGAAGAAAATGAAAATGTAACTGGAGATTTGAAAAGAAAATGAATGCTGTGATTGTAAGTTTGATTACAAGACCTCTAAATATGCCCCATCCTTACCACTCCCCCTCTTTGCTACTTGTGCTATTTCTGGGGATGAACAGACCAAACAGACCAGCACTAACAATGTCTGTTTACTGTCCTCTCTTGTGCCTCTTTTCAGAAGAACACTGAGAAGAACACCGGGGATTCTACTGTGATGACTGGTTTGACTTGGGTTAAGGATCACTAGGGATCTGTTTACTACCTGAAGAATTCTACATTCCAATGAATTTAAGGCTAAATTAAAAATCTCTAATTCTAGATCAAGACCTCTTTCTCCACCTCCATGATATCACGTACCCCAGTCCTTGATGGAACCCAAACCACGCCTTTGTCAACTCTGCTTTTGCCACCTTCTCAAATGCTCTCCTCACAGGTCTCTATCTTGTTCCAACCTCCACAAACTCCAGACTTAATCTTTCCAACAGACGCACATTGATAAGCTGCTGTCTGTGATCTTGTCTATCTGAAGGAAGCAGGATATGTGGATTCCTTTTGCTAGCTTCATCTGGTCTTGCAAATCTGACATATTGCTTTTTATTTCAAGTTATTTAAAACATGTTCACAACACATTCTTCTTTAGCCTCAGAAGCAAAACCAGATTGGCCCATTGAGCATTATTTACATAAAGCAAAGTGAAGGCATTTCATTGCAGCGAGCTTCATAGGAGAGAAATTAAACATTGGCAGGAACACACACACACCCAAATAGTAAACATAGGTTAATAATTAAGGGATGGGATGATCCACTCCATCTAATGACATTTTGCATTACTTGCTGGATGGACTATGCAAAGACAGAAGAAAGCTTAAGGAGGCAATGTCATTCTGGTAAAACTTGTGTATCACTTTGGCGCATCTGTAAATGCAAGTCATTTAACCGCAAAACACACATTTTTACCAGATCTAAATATGTGTTACTTTAGCACATCTGTATACACAGTCAATACACGTCACGTTACCAGATTTAAACATGTTACTTTAGCACAGCTGTAAAACGCAGGTTAATGAATGTCACTTCACCAGATCTAAACACATGTTATTTTAGCACATCTGTAAACACACACATCATTTACAAAGAGGGAGCAACTCACCCGAAAAGTGTGAAAAAATATACTTGTATTTGTTCAAAGAGAATTTATTGAAACAGAATGGATTAAGCACAATAAAAATGGGTTTATTCCTTATTCTTCCCTAGATATCACTAAAGTCAGCAGTAAGACAAAAACTCATTCTCATTCCATTAATAATAATAATAATAATAATCCTTGCATTTGATATAGCGCTTTTCATGTCAGGAGGACATCCCAAAGCGCTTCACAGAACACACTGTAAAGTGAATTGACTGTATATTTGTGGGCGAACGCGGCAGCCAATTGCGCCCAGCAATATCCCACAAACAGTCGTAGATTGAAAATGACCAATTTTATTATTGTTTTTGGTTTTGGAGGGATTATTATTAGGCGTGTGGAGTAAGGAAACTTGCCCAAGGTTTCGCCCTCTGCCTGGAATTGAACTCAGGTCTCTCACTTGCAAAGCGAGTGCTCTAACCACTGAGCTACAGGACTCCATTAATAGATTACTTGAGAATTAGTTAGTTCTTGAGGGCCTGGAATTCACGCTACTTACTCTGCTGGGCAGAATTCCAGGCAACTACAGCAAACACAGCAGTGATTGCACAAGTCATGACCTCTTTTGTTTACAAATCTGCGATCTTCCCGCTCTCCGGGCGAAGTCCGGATTACTTTGCTGGCCTGTCTGGTGAAGTGTGGGAGCAAGCATAAGTCACCCTGTCCTTGGCCAAAAAATACAGCAGCAGGGCCAGTGCAGCCTGGGCAGAAACTGTGCTTGTTATGCTTTTGCTGCTGAAAGTGGGATGAAGACCAAGGAACTAGATAGTATCAACTTCTGGAGGCCTCAACAGTGTGCCTCAAAAAGCACTAGTAGATGGTCATTTCATTAATTACAGTTGCACAATGCTAAAAAATATCTGTTGTTTTAAATCATTTAAAAAGAGGTAGTCATGCTTAGCAATGACTCACTTCACAAGATCACAAGATTGGTTTGGATGAAGAAGAACCTTTGGCCCATCTGATCTCAGCCCACTATCCTCCTTTCAATGCATCAAGTTGCTTTAAAATTGAGTCCACCATCCTGGCCTCAACCACTCTTCCTGGCAAACGGTTCCAGTCATTATTTACATTACTCTCTGGGTAAAAAAAGACTTTCTGGTAGCTGTTCTGAAATTGCCCTTTGCAACTGTAAACCTGTGTCTTCTTGTTGTACTGTCCTGACAGTGTTAAATCTTTGTTATTTTACATTACTTACAAACACAAAAACTCGGGCTTTCGATGGATCAGTTGATGAAGCTACTTATTAGAGCATAAGTGAAATACAGCTGAAAAAGTCCAGGTTTCATGGCTGTTCTAC
This sequence comes from Callorhinchus milii, assembly GCF_018977255.1. Classification (NCBI taxonomy): domain Eukaryota; kingdom Metazoa; phylum Chordata; class Chondrichthyes; order Chimaeriformes; family Callorhinchidae; genus Callorhinchus; species Callorhinchus milii. Next base: position 81,576,693 of record NW_024704743.1, read on the forward strand.
ACTGATTTAGTAGATCTCAGTGAAGTTCACAGTAAGTGATCAATAATAGCAATCAGCATCCCTGGTGGAAATATCAGACAGGGTTTCCACAGCTCACTTTCTAGTATATCTGCGCGTGTGGATATCGAATTAGAATAGGGTCAGACTTGGCCAGATCGCTTCTATTATTGACCTCTCGGCTGTGAAATCCTCAGGATTGACGTCTCAGCTGTGAAACCCTCACTATTGATTATTTGGCTGTAAACCCTCAGGCTTGACCATTCTGCCAACAGTCACAGTTTACACTCACACACAAAGGATGTGTATTGGGCGTGGGCAGTGAAGGCATCTTAGCCTGGTAAGAGTCACTCATTACTTTCACAAAAGCAGGGAGAAAACTGGAAAGGAGTGGGATTAGAAATTGCCTACAAAATACACAGTCAACTCACATTACAATTTATCCTGTGAAGCCCTTTGAGACGTTTCTGTATCAAATACAAGGATTACTATTATTATTATTAAATAATAGGATAATGTATTCAAAATCATGTGAAAATGCTGTTTCTGTTTCTTTTCGATGTGCTTCTCACATGAGATGGTTCAGTGCTGCTTCTTTCATAACTACACTGATTATGTCAACAATAACAACAACAACTTGGATTTATATAGCGCCCTCCACACCAGACGGTGTCTCAGAGCGCTTCACAGTAACGGATCCGGGGCCGAGCCAGGGGGAGGGGGAGGAAGGTGACCAAAGGCGCGTTCAAAAAGAAAGAACTATAGACCAGTTAGTCTGACATCAGTGGTAGGGAAAATTCTTGAGTCCTTAATTAAAGATGTCGTTATGGGATTCCTGGAAGACCATAACAAGATTAGGCAGAGTCAACATGGCTTTACAAAAGGGAAGTCATGCTTAACTAATCCTTTAGAGTTTTTTGAAGATGTATCTAGCAGGTTAGATAGGGGGGAACCAGTAGATGTAGTATATTTAGATTTTAAAAGGCATTTGACAAAGTGCCACACAAAAGGCTATTGCACAAGGTTAAGGCCCACGGGATTAATGGGAACATATTAGCATGGATTGAAGAGTGGCTAACAGGTAGAAAACAGAGAGTAGGGATAAATGGGTCATTCTCGAATTGGCAGGATGTGACTGGTGGAGTGCCACAAGGATCAGTGCTTGGGCCTCAGCTATTTACAATTTATATCAATGATCTAGACGAGGACACTGAATGTAATGTATCTAAATTCGCGGATGACACTAAACTAGGTGGGCGAGTAAGCTCTGAGGATGATGCAAAAAGATTGCAACGGGGTATAGATAGGCTAGGGGAGTGGGCGAGTAGGTGGCAGATGGAATTTAATGTGGAGAAGTGTAAAGTTATTCACCAAGGTAGCAAAAATAGAAAAACAGATTAATTTCTAGAGGGGGGAGAGATTAGATAATGTTAGTGTTCAGAGGGATTTGGGTGTCCTTGTACACCAGTCTCAAAAAGTTGGTTTGCAGATGCAGCAAGCAACTAAGAAGGCGAACGGCATGAAGCGTTCATTGCAAAAGGTTTAGAGTACAAGAGTAGGGAAGTCTTGCTGCAACTGTACAGGGCCTTGGTGAGACCGCACCTAGAGTATTGTGCGCAGTTTTGGTCTCCTTGTTTAAAAAAGGACACACTTGCCTTAGAGGGTGTGCGGCGTAGATTCAGTAGGTTAGTTCCTATGATGAGGGGATTGACCTATGAGGATAGGCTGAATAAACTAGGGCTGTATTCTCTAGAGTACAGAAGAATTAGGGGAGATCTTATTGAAACATATAAGATTCTTAAAGGGCTGGATAAAGTAGACACTGAGGGACTGTTTCCCCTGGTAGGAGAATCTATAACCAGGGGTCACAGTCTTAAAATTAAGGGTCAGCCTTTTAGAACAGAGTTGAGGAAACATTTCTTCACTCAGAAGGCTGTAGATGCTCAGTCTTTGAGCATTTTCAAGGTTGAGACTGATAGATTTTTTAAAAAATAGAGGGATTAGGGGATAAGGGATAGGGCAGGTAATTAAAGTTAGGTCAGAAGATCAGCCATGATCTTATCGAATGGCAGGGCAGGCTCGAGGGGCCGAATTGCCTACTGCTGCTCCTAATTCTTATGTTCTTATGTTCTTATGTCTTCAGCAGAGACCTGAAAGTAGGAAGAGATGGGGCGAGGTGAAGGGAGTGAGGAAGGGAGTTCCAGAGCCTCGGGTCATAGTGGCTGAAGGCACGGCCGCCGATGATGGAGAGGAGGATTCGGGGGACAAGGAGGGGGCTAAACCCGGTGGAGCAAAGGTAACAGGCACTGTTGTGAGGAGAGAGGAGGCCAGAGAGGTAGGGGGACGCGGAGGAGTGGAGGGATTTGAAAACAAGGGTGAGGATCTTGAAATCGATCCTCTCTGGGATAGGCAGCCAGTGCAGTCTGGCAAGGACCTGGTAATCGGGGAGCGGAGTTTGGTGCGGGTAAGAATGCGGGTGGCAGAGTTTTGAATAATCTGGATTTTATGGATGGTAGTGGATGGGAGACCGGTGAGGAGGGCATTTGAATAGTCCAGCCGAGAGGTGACAAAGGCATGGACCAGGGTTTCAGCGGCTTTTGGGATGAGGTATTGGTGGAGACGGGTGATGCATCGGAGGTGGAAGAAAGCGGTGCTGGTGAGGGATCGGATGTGGGGGAGGAAGGATAATTGGGAATCAAACCTGATGCCTAGGTTGCATACGGGTTCGGAGAGTTTTAGGGGGAGGTCAGGTAGGTGAAGGAAGTGAGAACCGTGAGATTTCAGACGTTGATGAGAGGCAAAGAGTATGGCTTCCATCTTGTCAATGTTCAGCTGAAGGAAATTTGAGCTCATCCAGCCCCTGAGGTCTGACAGGCAGGCTGACAGAACATCAGGGTGCAATCTGCATACATGTGGAAATGTACCCCATGTCTGAGGATGACATCCCTAAGAGGGAGCATGTAGATCAGAAAGAGGAGGGGGCCAAGGATGGACCCTTGGGGGATCCCGCAGGCACCCGGGTGAGAGCGGGAGGAGAAGCCGTTTGTGCAGATGTAATGCTGGCAGTTTGTAAGGTAGCAACAGACAATGGGAGCACTTGTCTCATTTCCAGGAATCCAGGAAATCGATAGCTATCTGGCACCTTCTGGCACATTGCCTGAAGAATTGAGCTGCTTCTAAAGCTGAACTAAGCCTAGTACTTTTGGCTTTTGTTATCTCTCGTGTTTGGTTCTTAAAGGGCAAAGAAACTCTCAGGTTCAGTACTTTGACAAATAAGTACAGTAGATTAATTCCATGTAATAATTTTTTTATTGAGTAATGTACTTGGTTAGAAAACTATCTTAAAAGGCTCTTCTGCAGTTGTGTATTTTGTACACAAAAAAGACAGAATGTACTCAGATGACATCAACAAAAAGATTATTTTCTAACTCCCTCAATACATCCACTGTGGAACATTAATGTGTCTGGTCTGTTTCCAGATCAGATTGAAACTATTGTTTTCTTTAGTTAAGGAGAAAGGAATGTGCTTTAAATATTACTTATTTCACTGTTTTGTATATATAATAAACAATCAAAAGGGCAAAATTAAACCAATCACATTTTCATGTGACACTGTCCCTCCTTTAATTCCCACTGCATTGGAGCATTGCTCTGATGGCCACTGCAATCTGCACTACAGTATCCACAGAAATAAATACACATTCAATGGTCGGAACTTAATAATTCAAATCATGGCAAAATAACACTCCTTCAGTCTTCATGAGTTTTGTGTTTTTATTGAGTACCGGGAAAGTGCAATATTCTCCCCATTGTTGATCTTTGTGTGACCATCAGGTGCCCCTAGGTCAAGTACAGCACAAATTAATATTAAAGTTCCCTCTTACTCTGCACTGACAACAGGGGAGCAATTCTACCTGGCTCTAGACTTATTTTATTAATGTAACATTTTGCACGTCTTTAAATACAATCTTAATTTTGTTTGTTTTAGGAATGACAGAAAACTGACTTCAATATTAACAATTTCTCAAATTCTGGGTGCTCTAAAATGCCTCAACACCAACCTTGGAAAGGCACTTGTTCTGCGTGACATTTCCCCACACCAGCATGGTGTGATCTCTGGGTTAGATTGCCAAGTTATTGCTGACAAGTGCCGGTTTAAGATAGGTTTAAGCGCGCAGGTAGGTCCAATAGGTTTGGGAGGTCGGTACTGATAATCAACAGCTGGAATAATTTAAATCGTGACAGAAGCCACAACACTGGAATCATTCAAGAAACAAGTTGAACCTTTAATAGAATAGGGTGGATACTGCGGAAGGCTGAGATCAAATGGGCCAGAGGATTTGTGTCTGCTTTAGTGCTAACTATAATATCACAGATCACATATCCTACCCCCCCACCACTCGAAAGAAATCACACCTGCTGACTGCCTGACATAAACCTGATGAGAGGCATCGGGTAATGATTTTTGTTCAGAGTACATCCAGGGCAATTAATTGTCTCATTTAGCTTACAGAATTACCTCCTCCACAGGCAATGGGGTTATGTTGATTGAGGTGATATTGTTACCTCTGGTGTTAGTTCCTACTATCTCCTGAGGTGCTTCTTCAGCCCAGCTCTGGATGCAACAGGTGCTTCTTCAACATGCAAAAATATCTGATGTTGAGTTTGTGGCACCCTTGCTTTCTGAGCGATCAGTCTACCCCAAACAGAAAGATGCCAGAACAAATGATGATGGCCAGGAAAAAAAAGTGGTGATTCATGACTTGGTGCTGTAACTGGAATTTCCATATTAAACAAAGAGATAACCTTAGGCTTCCTGTCTCTCTTTGAACTGGTCTCCAAGTTTATATGCTAAATGCAAAAGCATCATGGTCACGTGTCTCCTAGACGGCTGACTGAGGCATCGGATTGAAAGGGGTCTGAGAGAAGCCCTCAAGCCTGGGCAAGAAATGATGCACATGGAGGAGCAATCAAACATAGAAACAGGAGACAAGCAAGGGAATGCAAATCCTCAGAATGTCGCTCATCCAATCATTTATTTAGGTTCTAAATGTAAGCTTCAATGTATGTCACTCATAAGGTTAAATCCAGTTTCACCAGTCTGCAATCTGTCTCACTTTAGACGACCAAAAGCCTCACTCCCCACTTTTCCCCTTCTTGACAACATTAAAAAAATGGATGAGGTAAACAAAGACTCTTACAAAATGCAAAATACTGCAGATGCTGGAAATCTGAAAACAAAAACAGAAGTTGCTGGGAACACTCAGCAGGTCAGGCAGCCTGACCTGCTGAATGATCCCAGCGACTTCTGTTTTTGTTTTCAGAGACTCTTACAGGCTGGCGTGACAAGGTTCAGTTACAAGATGTTTTAATGTCAAGCATAAGGTGGTAAGAAGAAGATAATATCTGCAGTCCAGGGTGCACTGGAAATATTATCAAAGTGCCAAACAAATCACATTTCTGCATGAAGTCACATGTGGTGGAATGAGGTGAGAATAGTTATTTCTGAATGTGGAAGCCTTAAGCCCTGAGTATCAGGTAGAACAACATTCAAATGGCCAAAGTCATCAAGCAAACATATTCTTTTACCCTAGGTCACATCTGAATCAGTGGTGAGCAGACAGGAGATACACAGAAACTTGCTGAAGTATTTGCTATGAAGGTTGCAGAAGGAGCGTAGGGTGAAGCAGGGGAGGGAATTGCCTTCTCTAAAGTACAAAAGCAGAACAGAGTTCTCCCTTAATACAGCTTTGTGGCATCACACTCAGAACATACAACTGTTGTCAGCGCAATACCACCGAGCTCTGGGCTCTAACATTCCAGGATTTAAAGTGACCTTCAGTCTCTCAAGCCTGGTGTTCTTTTAGTTATCATGTGAGCAGTAATGGATGAGGCAATTTCCTCTTGATAAAAATATTTTTCATATATTTTAAAAATATTATTGTATTTGAAAGGCACAACATAATCTTAATGTTCAAGTGGTCCTTCTTTGCTTTAATTACCTTAAACAAATAGTGGTGAATATGTGAAATAAACTGCCCAGAGAAGGGAGGTGGAGGAAGATTGTGTCAGCTAATTCAAGAAGGTATTATTAAGCTATTTGGATAATAAATTAATAATAATTCTTGCAATTGATGTAGTGCCTGTCACTTTGGGATGATGTCTCAAAGTTGTTCACAGAATATACTGTTATGTGGTGACCATATTTTGTAAGTAAACACAGCTGCCAAATTGCATACACCAATGCTCCACAAACAGTGATGAAGTGAATGATCAATTTAATCTGAAGGATTATTGGCTAGTTCACCACGAGAAACACTCTTCTCTGTCCCAGTAGTTCTATGGATCTTTAATGCCCACCTGAACAGGCAGATGGGATAAATCGCATACACTGTATCCCATTCACCTACAAGACATATGGTCATTACAACTTTATAGGGTTACCTGTGAAGCACTTTGAGACACCATCCCGATGTGAAAGGCCATATCAAATTGAAGGTTATTATTATCATTATTATTATGGGACATCAGTTGAAATTTCTCATCTAAAGAATGGCACTCCAACAACAATACAGCATACCAGTGTCAGCCTTGACTGATGTGAGTCCCAACGTGAGGCTTGAACCTGTTACCTTCTGACTTAAAGCTCAGAGTGCAACCGTCTGAGCCTGGCTGTCACCTAAAAGTTGACTGAGGGTACAAGAGATGATTTAGTGAAGAATTGTTTTTTTACTTTAAGACCAGCTAGATGGACAACAATTGTCTTTTCCGATCCTGAACAATCTTACTCTCTTTCATATTTTCTCTTCAATTGCCTGGAATATTCTCCTTATGCTATATACAGTGATATTACAATAGCAGAAAACAATTGAATGAACAACAGAGCACTCCATTTACAAACAATACTGCTGTCCCTGCACTTAATCAAATACAAAGTAACATGGATCATATTAAATCCCCTTACCCCGTGAAGAGGGCTCTATAAATACAAGTCGTTATTTTTGTTATTGTTGTTGGTGGTGGTGATGCTCATTGTACACTACACTGTAATAGTAATAATAATAATAATAATCCTTGCATTTGATACAGCACCTTATCACGTCTTTGAGACGTTGCAAAGCACTTCAATTGTCCCTCAGTTTTGATGAGAAATTTGAAGTCTTGGTTTTTATAGGATCATAGGAGAGGTTTTGAATGAAGATCTCACTTGTAGAATACCAACACCATTCTCCCATCACAGCATCAAGCTGATTTTGAAATGTCTAACCTCAGCTAACCTTCCATGAAACCCATTCCAGTCATTGTGTCTGTACTGAAATACCCCTTTGCAACCCTGAACCAGTGACCTCTTGTTGAGTGCTCTCATTGCATCTGAAAGAATTTATTTTTGTTTCTGGCTCTCCCTTTTTCAGCAAACTCTCCCAACTTCAAACTTCACGAGAACCTTAAAAGTTACTCAACCCAGCAAAACACCAGATTTGAGATCTAAAATTATGCAGCTGCAACTTTGTCGATTCAGTTTCAAATTTCACTACAAGTCATACAGAATACAGAACAGTCTGTGATCTAATTCCCAAATATGAGTTGGCAGGAATAATACCACAAAGCAGTACAAAATCCTTTTAAAAAACAATGATCTCTGTCTGATCTTGTTTCCAAACATGTTTTGTCATAAAATGGAAATTCTCCAAATTAAAACAAAAAAGCCTCACAGCCTATTGATTTCAAACCTCAAAAGCAAATGAACAGCAATTCATAACAATTTTTTTCCAATTTTTAACAGAGTTTGCAAGTTATTAAAAAAAAATTGGTCATTTCAATCCACGACTGTTTGTGGGACACTGCTGTGCGCAATTGGCTGCCGCATTTTGCCCACAAATATATAGTCAATTCACTTTGCAATCTATTCTGTGAAGCGCTTTAAGATGTCTAGAAGGTGTGAAAAGAGCTATATCAAATGCAAGGATTATTATTATTATACTTCAAAAAGATCACTCACACCGCTTCAGATTGAAACACGTTTTTCATTCAGCTTCTATTGAGAGAGAGCGGAACAAGAAAAAAATAAGAAACAGAGTTTTTGATCACTTGCTTTCAAAAGAAAACAACTTGCATTCAATAGAAGCTGGTTCACAAATGTGTTTCAGTGTGAAGGATTATGAATGAGCTGTCTAAACTATCAATTGTAAACTTGCTGTGTACTGAATTTTACATAACGTACACACACTATAGTTGCAAGATAAATTAAAAGCTGCAATCCAGAGAATAGATTCAGAGAATAATTAAAATGTTCCGAGTTCCACACCACCAGTTTATGTCAAGTGAACCTCTTGACTACATTCTCGTAACTCACACTAATGTCCCCAACACTCTATTTATTCAGAGTGCATGATTCCAGGATGGGCAACTCATACATCAATCTGTCACCTAATTGGTTAGCAGTCCCAATGGTATTTCAATATTGATTTAAATTAACACTCAAAATTCAATCAAAAGACATGGACAACAAAAGAGCAGAATAGTTAATTGGTAGCAATGAGTTCTAAGTGTTCTTTAACTTTTAATCATTTGCTTTCAAAACAAAATATCAGTTCATATGGTGACCACAGAAAACCCTGCTCTATTGCTGAGAGCCAAGTATTAGCAACAATACCAATATGTTGCTGCAGGTATTTTTCCTCTGTTTACCGAGCAGTAAGTAGGAAACCTGTTGTTAGTCGATTGGTGGATCGCTTTCTGGGGGGAAAAATCCTTTTTTAAAAAAAATTGTCACTCACTCCTCGACTGTTTGTGGGAACTGCTGCGTGAAATTGGCTTCCGTGTTTTACCCACAAAGTACACAGTCACTGCACTTTACAGTATTTTCTGTGAAGCGCTTTGAGATGTCTTGAAGATGTGATAAGACGTTATATAAATTGCAAGGATTATCCTTTCTAACCAACTATCCTTTCTAACCAACATCCGTGCCATGATGCACTCTGCCTTCCCCCACCTCCACAACATCGCCCGGCTCCGCCACAGTCTCACACTGCAGGCCGCTGAGACCCTTATACACGCATTCATAATATCCAGGCTCGACTACGGAAACTCCTTGCTTGTCGGTCTCCCCAACTTCTCCCTCCATAGGCTGCAGATCATCCAGAACTCTGCAGCCCGTGTCCTCTCCCGCACCAGGCTCCACTGGCTTCCCATCACACAGAGGATACAGTTCAAGATCCTGGCCCTCACCTTCAAAGCCCTCCATGGTCTTGCTCCTCCCTATCGCTGCGAGCTCCTAACTCCCTACCATCCTCCCCATTCTCTCCGTTCAGCGGGCTCTGGTCTGCTTCACTTACCTCAACCGCTCCACCATTGGCGGGCAGGCCTTCTGCCACTCTGCCCCCACCCTCCAGAACTCCATCCCACAGTCCCTCTGCCTCGCCCCCTCTTTTGCCTCCTTCAACATCTGTCTCAAGACCCTCCTCTTCGACTGTGCCTTCGGTCACCCTCCTTCCCCCCCTGCCCTCCACCCTCCCCGATCCCGATCATCAGCTCGGATCCGAAATACTAATAAATTTTGTTTATTTTGTTCAATAAAAAACTGGAAACAAAACTTTGATTTAAAATGGTCACCTAGACTAGTGCCAATGTTCAGTGGCCACCTCTTGATGGCCCCATGAGCTATGGTTGGCCACCACTGATCTAATAGCACAAATGAATCACTAAAACAAGTTTAATTTACTCATAAGGTCCTGCAGGTTCCATAAGAATAATTACAAAAGTTTAGGTTACTGTCTTACTCAAACCTACTGTTTGGACTTGTTCAGGGCAATGATCATATGTTCACACTTTTAAAGTTCTTGTAACATTTCTTTTCACAACAACTAATCTTGATTTAGATGACATAAAAATGAATGCTTTTTTTTCACTGAAAATTCTTTAAAAAAATGAAGGCACTAGGTTTATCTAGTTACATACGGTCCAGGAAGATTTGCTGACTGACATACCCTCCAGTAGCACTTCCTTTCCAGCTCTCTTGAGTACTTGCACTGCCTCGTCATGGGTTGCGTCCCTTAGGTCAGCTCCATTCACGGACAAGATCGCATCGCCCACGTACAGAGCCTCCGTCTGATCAGCCGCCAGACCCTTGAAGATCTTCGAGATCAGGATCGGCATCTTGTTTTCTTTGCCTCCTTTGATGCTGATGCCCAGCCCCCCGACCTCTTGCTTGAAGAAGAAGGAAGAAACTGTTAATCACATTGAAATCAGTGAGCATCACACTTGAGCCCTCCCCAACAGCAAATCATTTATAATACTATGCATGGAAACACTGCACACCAACCCTGCTTTCTATATACATCGAATCCTAATGACCCTGATTGTTCAGTGCCTTGGGACGTCCTCCCGACGTGAAAGGCACTTTACAAATATAATTTAGTATTGTATTGCTCAATTCCTCACCTTGTTCAAGGTCCATCTCAAGTCCCTTACCTCTTACTTCTTTGAAGGTCCTTTTTGATTATCTTTCCCCTACTTAACCACCTCGGCTCCCACTCCTAGCTCGAGTGCCAAGCAATGATTATTAAGAAGCCTTGGGACTTCCTCCCGACATGAAAGGCGCTAGATCAATGTAAGATTGTACTTTTCCCTTTCTCATTTCCAAAAGACATTTGTTGCTTTGAGATATCCTCCTGGTGTCAAAGGCACTACATAAACATAAGTTATATTGTTTTGTCTCCATGCAGTTGGGAGATGTGCAGTTTTCATTGTTGGCTTGTAGGCTAATTCAGCACTACTCTACAATTGGAGCAAGGAAGGCTGACTGCGGGATTGAAATAGCACTCATCAGGAAAACAGTGTAATTGGTGCCTTACACTGGACAAAACACTTTAGGACATAAAGTGTGTCTCCCTCAGGGAACCCCATACATGCTCCGCTGGCTTGCAAAAATCCAGCTCCAAAGTAATCTTAAATTGGATCTGCATTCTATTTGGAGTAATGCACTTTATGGCATAGGCATACTTTCGGCCACACAACTCTTTTTCCAATGTGAAGCACCATTTATGGTGCCCTTTCCCAACCAGCAGTTTTCTATCCCTGTCAGTTTTTTTCTTGCTTCCTCCAGTGTTACCTGCCACAAGGAGAGGTGGTGAAAATTATGAATGTTATTTCCATTTCAAAAATGGGCAGTTGTACTTGTAATGTCCTCTTTGTCAATCCCAAATCCTGCAGCTAAAGGTTAGAATTGAGTAGCTGGGATTGCTAAAAGAATGTGATTTTGACCAGTTCCCTTGCTTGTATTCTTTAACGTTCAAGCTATTTTATTATCATGGAATGCAATTTCTAAATGACGCAAATAACACTGAACTGTACAGTAATTCAAAGAGAGTACCAATTCTTGTATATGTAAAACTATCAAAACTGACATTGTTATAGAGTAAAGAGTGGAGATCAGATTTTTTCTTTTTTAATTCTTGCCAGATTCATCTGAAAAAAATTAAATCAGATTGTGGTCATGTAGGATCAGAGGCAAATCTCAAATTTCTGAAACCATTTAAGGAAAAAACACTTGATGTCACTAGATCTACTGCACAACACTAGTACATTGCTGGATGTCCATCAAGAGCAGTTAGCCAAGTTAGTAAATGATCCAGTCTCTTTTGCTCATAGTCCGCACCTTAATATAAAATGAAATTAAATTGGTTTGAATATTTTATATTCATAGAAGTAAATCTCAAGTGAAGAAATTTATCTTGTACTACACCACGTAATGGTGTATTAAAGTATTCAAATAATAATATAATAATCCTCACATTTGTTACAGCGCCTTACATGTCAGGAAGATGTTTCAAAGTACTTCACAGAATTTATGGTATAATGTAATGATTTGTGTATTTTGTAAGCAAACATAATTTACAAAGAGATATTTCAGGAAATAATACATTTCCCATACTGCTCATTAATTCAGTGAAGATGGCTATTATCTTTACTGCCCTAGACATGTCATAACATTCAGGCAATGTAGTACGTCAAGATGAAACCTCTCTCCCAATCACACCATCTATTTGTACCTGTGCGGTGATAATCATAGACCATGCCTTACTGTTATTAATTACAGTAACAGAAAATAAATTAAAGCAGCTTCCCTTTTGTGCATGGGTGTATAGTTGGATACACTTCTAACACAACTTAGCAAAATGTTGGACTCGAAACCTAAAATCTCCCAATCCTTGTCTCACATCACATCCGATTCTGTGATTATGTAGTGCTCTGAGACTTATCCTATAGGAAGGATACTTTTTTTTGTCAGCTGGGTGTCTGATACATGCGGAAACCCATTACCAAACCAAACCAAACTGAGAATCGCATGCACCCACCAACACATGGAATTCCAGAAATGGGCTGAATTATCTCACAGTCCCATCGCTGGAAGCCTCCATCACTTGGCAATAGGAGGTGGCAGACCATTCTCATCTACACCTAGAGCTCTAGCTCCTTGTGGATAATTGGCCCACAGCATTACTGTGAACTACTGAAGAAATTCACAGTACTGTGAATTCACCAACTCTCTCCTCCCACACCTCACCCATTAGGAAAGATGAAACATGGTTAAAAAAAGGAGATATCAGCAGAGGACCTGGAATTCTAACTGAGTGGTCCTTGCTATGAGTAAATTTTGCTTCTCAGTAAATACACTAAGTAATTCAGTTTACTGCTTAATCAGTGATGCTTGATTTGTGCTGCCCTCATCACCGCAATAATTTGCAGCGATGCCCCAGCACTGTAAAATGCTTTCAATTGGTGTTTCTGAAAATGCCATGTTCCTATGACAATGAAAAGTTTAAATCCAGAAATAAACAAATCCGTCTTGTTCTGCACTGTGTAACACTTGTGTTACAGTTTTCGATATAGTGTGTCCAGTACCTTCTTTTACTTCAACTATCTAAAAGTTGTTCCTGAAGCCAGATCATCACGATACAGAATTTGTACCCATTTTATGCTGTACCCGATACGCTTTATACTCTTACAGATTCCTTATGTGTAATAATGTATAATAATGCAGGGTTGGAGAGGTTATCCACAAGTCACTGAAAACACAGTCCAGCCGGGGCCTCAGCAAATACAGAGTACAATTTAACTTCAAGTGTAAGATCAATTAGCAAAAGTCACCTTGCTTTAAATGTCCCACTGCACTGTGCTTAAGGAGTAAATGGCTCAATCTAAACTCTTAGTACTTTGCTTTGGAGACTCTTAAGCATGGTGCTGGTATCCACTTGTGTCACGAATCCTGCTGACAAAATATAAAAGCTGTCCACTCGACTGAAAGATCTAGGACTGGTTCTGAACATGGCTTCAGTTCCATGGCACAGATGAGTGATCAGGATCACCGGTCTGAATTGTCTCTAGTGTCTCTTTACATTTCCAAGCTTAAATTGGAACTATTCCTGCTTGCTTCTGCCATGCTCCTGCAACTTATTTCTGGGACGAGGGTCCTCTATGCCTCCTTGTCCTTTCTATTGTCTTTGGCATTGTCGACCACTCGATCACCCTTTGCTTCATACTGGATTCCAGGTCCAATGATATTCTAACCGCTTCCCTGTCAGACATCGCCCTGATGAGCCTTTACTTTCTTCAGCACAATCTGGAGCTCCCTTCCAAAATCCCTCCTCGTCACACCTTTCTATCTGCCTAAAAGGCCTCCTGGAAAACTAACTCTACAACAACTTGAATTTATTTAGCGCTCTTCACACCAGGCGGCATCTCGGAGCGCTTATTCTACACTGTACCTCTGGTTTATCAAGCAGTGAAGATAATGTCTTGTATCTTTATCTGGATCTCAATCTGTAGCTCAATATTTCTGACACTAACATGCCTAAAACATTTTCATTATTAGAATTTTATGACAACTACAATAACTTCATTTCCTTCCACATTTTGTTGAAGTTAAGCGCAGAAATGACTAAGGGCCACCAAATAATGTAACAGTCAATAAAAGTACTAAAGAGGAAGCCACTTAATCCTCGAGATCTGCAGCAGCTAGTGGTCTCAAAAACTGGAAACATGTGATAGTACATAACTTTTGTTAATCAATTGGCAGATTGCTTTCTGGGGTTAATCTCTTCCCTCCCCCCCCCATCCCAAAAAATAGTTACTCAATCCACAACTGTTTGTGGGACACTGCTATGTGCAATTGGATGCCACGTATCGCCCACAAAATACAGTCAATTTACTTTACAGCATATTCTGTGAAGTACTTTGAGACCTCTCAACAACGTGATAAGGCACTATATGAAATGTAAGGATTATTATTATTACATACATGCCATGTTAAAATGTGGTTGTGTGTCCGCATTCAGCAAGCTGCATTTTAAAAGCAATGAAAGCATTTAGTACCCAAAGGGTTAAACACTACTTGTGAAGATCGACTGGTATTCATTTACATGTGTGCTAACCATGCCCTCTTGGCGACAAAGTGCAACAAGATTAATCATTGTCACGTAAATAATAAAAGCCCAGAGAGGCACAACTCATTAATAAGAAAAACGAAGAAAAGATCGCAAGAATGAAGCTTAAAGTGTGTTTTTTTTCCCTTCCGGATGCTAGCAATTGTCAAAACAGGACTTGAGAAGAGAACCACAAATGCTTCCCACGTAGCTGAAAGTGGAAAGCCTTGAATCGTCTAAATTTTCCGTCTGCCCCTGCAGAGAATGTGGAATAACTACGTCATGTGAGGTTTGAAACTTCCACATCAGATGTAATCTTAACAGAAAATATACATAAATATACTGTACAAGTGAGCATGTGGAAGCCTGGGCTCAACTATTGCAAACAACCTGCGTGCCCTGTTCTGAGTGCAAATGCTGAACTTGAACATCAGGATGAGTTGAAAGATTGAAATGACCAGTGAAAGCTGAATACAGAAAGGAAACGTAGGGATCAGAGAAAGACTAAACATATCTATCTGCACGCTGATAACTATTAGCTTTGTAGTCACTGAGTTGTCTCCGAAACAGTACACAAAAGTGGAAGAGAGAAGCAATAACTGTGAGTGAGTGACAGTGAGTAACAGTGAGAGTGAGTGACAGTGAGAGTGAGTGAGTAACATTGAGTGACAGTGAGTGTGTGTGAGTGAGTGAGTGAGAGTGAATGAGTGAGTGAGTGTGTGAGTGAATGAGTGAGTGACAGTGAGTGACAGTGAGTGACAGTGAGTGACAGTGAGTGACAGTGAGTGACAGTGAGTGACAGTGAGTGAGTGACAGCAAGTGAGTGACAATGAGCGAGTGACAGTGAGTGAGTGAGTGAGTGAGTGACAGTGAGTGAGATAGTGAGATAGTGAGATAGTGAGTGAGTGACAGTGAGTGAGTGACAGTGAGTGAGTGACAGTGAATGAGTGACAGCGAGTGAGTGACAATGAGCGAGTGACACTGAGTGAGTGAGTGAGTGAGTGAGCTAGTGAGTGAGTGAGCTAGTGAGTGAGTGAGTGACAGTGAGTGAGTGACAGTGAGTGAATGACAATGAGCGAGTGACAGTGAGTGAGATAGAGTGAGTGAGTGAGATAGTGAGTGAGATAGAGAGTGAGTGAGTGAGATAATGAGTGAGATAGAGAGTGAGTGAGTGAGATAGTGAGTGAGTGTGTGAGTGAGTGAATGAGTGAGTGAGACAGTGAGTGAGACAGTGAGTGAGTGAGTGAGTGAGTGAGTGAGACAGTGAGTGAGTGAGTGAGTGAGTGAGACAGTGAGTGAGTGAGTGAGTGAGTGCGACAGTGAGTGAGTGAGTGAGACAGTGAGTGAGTGAGACAGTGAGTGAGTGAGTGAGTGAGACAGTGAGTGAGTGAGTGAGTGAGTGAGACAGTGAGTGAGTGAGTGAGTGAGTGAGTGAGTGAGTGAGTGAGTGAGTGAGTGAGTGAGTGAGTGAGTGAGAGACAGTGAGTGAGTGAGACAGTGAGTGAGTGAGTGAGTGAGTGAGTGACAGTGAGTGAGTGAGATAGTGAGATAGTGAGTGACAGTGAGTGAGTGACAGTGAGTGAGTGACAGTGAGTGACAGTGAATGAGTGACAGCGAGTGAGTGACAATGAGCGAGTGACACTGAGTGAGTGAGTGAGTGAGCTAGTGAGTGAGTGAGTGACAGTGAGTGAGTGACAGTGAGTGAATGACAATGAGCGAGTGACAGTGAGTGAGATAGAGTGAGTGAGTGAGATAGTGAGTGAGGTAGAGTGAGTGAGTGAGTGAGATAATGAGTGAGAGAGTGAGTGAGTGAGATAGTGAGTGAGTGTGTGAGTGAGTGAATGAGTGAGTGAGACAGTGAGTGAGACAGTGAGTGAGTGAGTGAGTGAGTGAGACAGTGAGTGAGTGAGTGAGTGAGTGAGTGAGACAGTGAGTGAGTGAGTGAGTGAGTGAGTGAGTGAGTGCGACAGTGAGTGAGTGAGTGAGACAGTGAGTGAGTGAGTGAGTGAGTGAGTGAGTGAGTGAGACAGTGAGTGAGTGAGTGAGTGCGACAGTGAGTGAGTGAGACAGTGAGTGAGTGAGACAGTGAGTGAGTGAGTGAGACAGTGAGTGAGTGAGTGAGACAGTGAGTGAGTGAGTGAGTGAGAGACAGTGAGTGAGTGAGACAGTGAGTGAGTGAGTGAGTGGGTCAGTCAGTGAGTGAGACAGTGAGTGAGACAGTGAGTGAGTGAGTCAGTGAGTGAGTGAGACAGTGAGTGAGTGAGATAGTGAGTGAGTGAGTGAGTGAGTGAGTGAGTGAGTGAGTGAGTGAGTGGGTCAGTCAGTGAGTGAGACAGTGAGTGAGACAGTGAGTGAGTGAGTCAGTGAGTGAGTGAGACAGTGAGTGAGTGAGTGAGTGAGATAGTGAGTGAGTGAGTGAGTGAGTGAGTGAGTGAGTGAGACAGTGAGTGAGTGAGACAGTGAGTGAGTGAGTCAGTGAGTGAGTCAGTCAGTGAGTGAGTGAGACAGTGAGTGAGTGAGTGAGTGAGTGAGACAGTGAGTGAGACAGTGAGTGAGTGAGTGAGTGAGTGAGTGAGTGAGAGAGTGAGACAGTGAGTGAGTGAGTGAGTGAGTGAGTGAGTGAGTGAGACAGTTAGTGAGACAGTGAGTGAGTGAGTGAGTGAGTGAGTGAGACAGTTAGTGAGACAGTGAGTGAGTGAGTGAGTGAGTGAGTGAGTGAGTGAGTGAGTGAGTGAGTGAGTGAGTGAGTGAGTGAGTGAGTGAGACAGTGAGACAGTGAGACAGTGAGACAGTGAGACAGTGAGACAGTCAGTGAGTGAGTGAAACAGTGAGTGGGTGAGACAGTGAGTGAGTGAGTGAGACAGTGAGTGAGTGAGTGAGACAGTTAGTGAGACAGTGAGTGAGTGAGTGAGTGAGTGAGTGAGTGAGACAGTTAGTGAGACAGTGAGTGAGTGAGTGAGTGAGTGAGTGAGTGAGTGAGTGAGACAGTGAGACAGTGAGACAGTGAGTGAGACAGTGAGTGAGTGAGACAGTGAGTGAGACAGTGAGTGGGTGAGACAGTGAGTGAGTGAGATAGTGAGTGAGACAGTGAGTGAGACAGTGAGTGAGTGAGACAGTGAGTGAGTGAGTGAGTGAGTGAGTGAGACAGTGAGTGAGTGAGTGAGTGAGTGAGTGAGTGAGACAGTGAGTGAGACAGTGAGTGAGTGAGACAGTGAGTGAGTGAGACAGTGAGTGAGTGAGTGAGTGAGTGAGTGAGTGAGTGAGTGAGTGAGTGAGTGAGTGAGTGAGTGAGTGAGTGAGTGAGTGAGTGAGTGAGTGAGTGAGTGAGTGAGTGAGTGAGTGAGTGAGTGAGTGAGTGAGTGAGTGAGTGAGTGAGTGAGTGAGTGAGTGAGTGAGTGAGTGAGGCTGTACCTTGACGACCCTGACGTTCCGCTTCTTGTTGCTGATGGCATCGGGGATGTGGTCGCACGGCTCAGCCGAGGCATTGCGGGGAGAGGCGGCGGCGGAGGCGGAGGCGGCTGCTCGGGGGCTTCGGGACCCGACCCCCTGTGGGCTGCGGGAGGCGGCTCCCGGGGCGGGAGCGGGAGCGGCTGCGGCTGCGGGTGCGGCTGCGGCTCGGGGCGTCTGAGCTCCGTTGCTCAGCCCGTTCCAGCTCGGGGTGTCCGCGCACTGGTCGCAGCTGAGCACCAGGCTGTCCTCGGTCAGGGTGGCCAGCACCCGGTGCCAGCCCTCCCTCACCCACACCTCCAGCAGCCCACTCCTCTGCACCCTGCCCGCTAACGCCATCTTTGTCGCATTCTTAGAATACCTTGCGATAAACAGCCCAGGGTGGAGGGAAGTCAGGCACCGACAGAGAGAGAGAGAGAGAGAGACACACACACACAGAGAGAGAGAGAGAGAGTTAGAGACACACACACACACAGAGAGAGAGAGTTAGAGACACACACACACAGAGAGAGAGAGAGAGTTAGAGACACACACACACACACAGAGAGAGAGAGTTAGAGACACACACACACACAGAGAGAGAGAGAGTTAGAGACACACACACACACACAGAGAGAGAGAGGGCTGTAATTATTTCTCTCTCACTCTCTCACTCACTCACTCCTTCTCTCTCTCTCACACACACACTCACACACTCCTCCTCCCGCCGCCGCCGCCGACTAATCCTTCTGCTCGGATGATGTTCTGGGTGGAGCGAGAGCCCAGTGGAGTGGAGCAGCCGAAGCTATTCCCCCCCCACACACCCCCACACCCTCCACCCCGGGGGGGAGGGGGCGCTGGAGCTCACACTACAGCCCTTTTACTCTCACTTCTCTCTCGAAAAGTTTGGGGCTCGGGCTGCGATCTGGAGTTGTCCTGGTGTGTGTGTGTGTGTGTGTGTGTGTGTGTGTATGTGTGTGTGTTTTCTTTGCAGAGACGACGTCCCGAGCACAGCAGTACATACCTGGACCCATCCGTCCGGATGAACCGCACCTGTAATAATAATAACACGCGATGCAGATCGATCCGCACATCAGATCTGCAACTCTTCTGAAGGCTCAGTTGCACCGCAGCTTCATACCTCGGAATAACGAGCCCAGGATAGCACTCACTGTTAATGACTGTTGTTAAAGTAGTTCTCTCCCCGATTATATTATAATTCAGAGCTCTATTGCAATGCGACTTAATAAAAACATCTGGAAATACTGTAGTGTGTGTGTGTGTGGAGGGGTTGGGGTGGGGGGGGTTGTTTGTATTGAATTGTGTGTGGTGTGTATTGTATGTGTTCGAATTTGTGTGAATGTGTGTGTCGTTGTCTGTCCGTATCTGTGCTTTGTGTATTTGTGGGGTTTGTGGGGATGGAGAGGATGAAGGCAGTGAACACGAGAAATCCTTTCCTCCCACTGTACTCTAAAATCCATCAAACTCAACATAGCACTCAACGTAACCCACAGAGCGATGCAAACACACGACACAAATAACACTCAGTGGCACACAAAACAAGACAAGAAAACAGTGACTAGAACGACGCAATACACCAACTGGATGTAATAATTAATACAGGCATTGATGCTAATGATCCGGGCTCATTTTTGCCACATAAATGACACGAAGGTTACATTAAAGTCGAATCGAATCCTGCACAGCAGCTGTGACTGCTTTGGAAAGGTTGGGAGAATGCATACCTTCTTCTTTTTTTTAAAAAAAAGAAAGAATGAGTGCAGAAATGACTCAATAAAAAGATCTTGTTAAGATATATAAAGAGTTTTGATACATCGATGTAAAAGGGACTGGTGAAAATTAATGGAAAAGTACGGCTCAGGGTTTAACAGTGGTTGTTAAAGCACAAGACATCAAGCAAAGCTTTGCATTAAAGTGTATGCAATGGCAGATTGCAGCCCCCCCTCCACCCCCCCACCGCTGTAGGTAATAATAATCATATTACCAGATGACTGAACTTTCACAAAGTTCAAGAAATTTGCGTTCAAACGGTGAAATGTTGTGGAGGGTCTGAACAGGAAACAGCGACACCAAGTGTGTCTGATCACAGAGCTGCAGTGGGGAACACCACTGTGTTCTTCAGGACTGAAGGCAGCCATATACACTATGTAGCTGTGTTTTGTTCAGCCCTCGCTTATCTGTCTGGCCTCCTCCCCTCCTTCCTCTAACTAACCTTTCTCCCTTATCTGTTGTCTGTCCGGTTGTCTGACTTTCCCTTCCCTACTCTACCTGTTGTCTGATCACTGCCCTCCTTTACCTTTAAACACAACGCAAAATACTGCAGATGCTGGAAATCTGAAACAAAAACAGAAGTGGCTGGGAACACTCAGGAGAAAGGAAAGTGAATCAATGTTTTGGGAAAACTTTGACTGACTTTCATTCACCCACAAAATACACATAGTCACACAACAATAACAACAACTTGCGGTTACATAGTGCCCCTCACGCATTGTAGCATCCCAGAGCGTTTGACAGTTGTGGTGAACAATGCCACGGGCAGCGGGATATGACCGGAGGCACAGCTGAAGAGGAAGGTCTTCAGGAGCGACCTGAAGATAGGGAAGGAAGGGGCAAGGCGGTGAAATAGAGTTGAAGTGTTCCAGCGTTTCGGAGCATAGTGGTTAAAAGCACGGCTTCCAATGCTGGAATCGAGGTCACAAGGGACATGCAGAAGGCCAGAGTCAGCTGAGCGGAGGCAGCTGGTTGTGGGTTGGGGGGTAAGCAGTTTGGAGAGGTAGGGAGGTGCCAGAGCATGAAAGAATTTGAAAACGAGTGTGAGGATCTTGATATCAATCCTTTCGGTGATAGCGAGCCAATGGAAATTATCTAGAACTTGTGTGATGGGGTTTCGGAGTTTAGTGTGGATGAGTATGCAGGCGGTGGAGTTTTGGATCAGCTGGATCTTGTGCATGGTGGAGCTGGGGATACTGGCAAAGAGGCCATTTGAAAAGTCGAGTCGGGAGGTGATGAACGCATGGACGAGTGGTTCGGCTGCATCTGGCGTAAGGTACAGTCAGAGGCGAGAAATGTGGGGGAGGTGGAGGAAGGCGGTCCTGGTCAGGGACTGGATGTGAGGAAGGAAGGACAGCTGCGGGTCGGACCTGAAGCCTAGGTTGTGCACTGGTTTGGTAAGTCTGTGGGATAGGCTGGGAAGGTTGTGGAGATCAGAGCCATAGGATAGAAGGTTGACGGGAGCCAATGAGTATGGCTTCTGTCTTGTTAACATTTAATTGTAAAATGTTTTCGCTCATTCAGACCTTGTGGTCCGCCAGAAAAGCCAACAGAGTATCGGGGGATCTGGAGTCGCAGCTGGAGGAGAAGTAGATTTGGGTGTCATCTACTTACATGTGGAAGTTTATAGAGTTTGTGTTTGTGGATGACATCGCCAAGAGGGAGCATATAGATGAGGAAGAAGAGGGGGCCAGGGATGGAGCCTTGTGGTACACTGCAGTTGATCAGGTGAGGGTGGGAGGAGAAACTGTGTGAGGAGACAAAGTGAAGGCAGTTGGTCAGCAAGGACTCGAACCAGGACAGTGCAGACCCACTGAGGTGGATGAGGGAGGAGAGACGGTGGATGAAGATGGCGTGGTCAACTGTGTCAAACCGGCAGAGAGGTCTAGGAGGTCAAGGAGGCAGAGGGAGCCCTGGTCACAGAGAGAGAGGATGTTGTTTTTGACCTTGACAAATTCTGTCCTATGAAGTGCTTTGAGACGTCTCAACAATGTGGTAAGGCGCTATATCAAAGGATTATTGCATGTTCCTGAAACATGAAAAGTTGCACTTTGCAAAAATTATCACTAAAAAATTATAATGTTTCCTTTTGTTTTCTCTTGCAGAGAACAACAAGAAAGCCCATAACTGAAACTTGCGCAAAATATGTCACCTCACGTTTTAAGGACAATATATCAATCCTTTGTCCATCTCTATTTAAACATGACTTGTGTGCTGGCAGTAGCTATGCTATGAATGCTTAGTATTCATAAGTTTTGGTTTCACTGAGTAGTGTGACAATCAAATCGCTCTCTTTCCTCTCCTCAATCCATCCAATGCTCAAAGTAAATATTTTTTCTACTGTGGCCTGTCCTCTACAGGGTGTCAGCCTGGCTCAGCTGGTAGAACTCCTACATCTGAATCAGAAGGTTGTGGGAAGGTCACCACATTAGAAATTAAACCTCATAGCTCTAAACTGAAACATCAATGGATTGTCAGAAGTGCCCTCTTTCAAATATGATGTTAAACTGAGGTCTGCCTGTTCATGTGGATGTTAAAGATCGTGTAGCGTTATTCGAAAAGAGAAGGTTCTGAACAAATATCAATATAAAAGGCAATAATGTTCATATACATAACTAAAGGTTGGGCAAGTGTCCTGTCCATTAATTCCAGAGGTAAAAAACAACCAAATTACATTTATATAGTGCCTTTGAGGTCGGAAGGACGTCCCAAAGTGCTGGACAGTTAAGGGTTTGCACACAAGCTCCTAAGCTGGGGGTTGGAATCAAGAAGGGTGGGAGGGTAGCCAAAAGCACAATCAAGGAAGAAAGTATTGAAGCAGGTCTTGAAGGAGACAAGGGGTGGAGCGATTCCAGGATGGAGTTCCAGAGTGTGGGAGGACAGAAACCTGAAGGCCTGACCGCCAATGGGGAGGCAAGCAGTGCCCGCCGAGCAGAGGCGTTAAAACAAATGTTAAAATAATGAGCATTCACTTCTTTGCTGTTCCAGGGACATTGATATTTGCATATTGACCGCTGCATTTGCCTACAAATGGACTGTACACTTTATAGAAAACTGTATGAAGTGCTTTGAGACTTTTTGGCACAACACCAAATACAAGGATTGTTATTACAAATAATAGTCATGGAAGAACACATTTACATCCTTATCAGCCTATCTTACCATGCCTTAATATTTGCCTTTTTCATTTAGATAATAATAATAATTCTTGCATTTGATATGGCTTCTTATCACGTCTCCGAGAGGTCTCAAAGCGCTTCCCAGAATTTACTGTAAAGTGAATTGACTGTATATTTTGTGGGCGAAACGCAGCAGCCAATTGCACACAGCAGTGTCCCACAAACAGTCGTGGATTGAATGACCAAATTATTTTTATTTTGAAGGAATTATTATCCCCTGAAAAACAATTGACAACTGGGTTCCTACTTACTGCTAGGTAAACAGAGGAATGTGGCGTAAGGAAACTTGCCCAAACTTTAGTTATGTATATGTACATTATTGCCTTTTATATAGATACTTGTTCAGACCTTTTATATATCAAATATCAAATGACTATTAGCTGCTGACTTCTGTCTAGGTACTTACCAGGTTGCTCACATTAGGTGTTACTGTATTTAGAAATGCAAAACAAAGTTCTAACAACTTGTAGCTTTCATATCCAATAATATCTCAAACTGCTTTACTGAGGTTATGTGGCTTACTGAACATGATAGTAAATGGGAGGGTGGGGGGGAGGGTGGCAGTTTTCAGGGTATTTACCAAATGCATGGTCAAAGAGATAAGATTTTAGGAATGTTTTAAAATCAAGGTAAGAGGACAATGTGAGGGATTTTGAGAGTGTGTTTTTGTGAATCAGACACAGTGGAAAGGGTAAGAAACAATCCTTAAAGTATTTAAAGAATGTGTTTCAAGAACAGGCCCAATTTTTTAGCCACTGGGATTCAGGTCCTCCTTGATAAATAAATGCCGGTAAAACAAGTTCAAAGCTACAAAAATAACAAAGAGCCCAAATTAAGGCCAACATTTAGACAATAAGATTGCTTGCTCAGGGTCCAAACAAAATATTGGTGCTTAGACCCAGAGTGGGGCAACCCACTTACCTGGAGAGGGTGGCGCCTGCTGGTGTTCCTAAACCTTTGCCTTAAATAAGCTAGGGAATACGTTTAGGAATCTTGCTAATTTTATCCCAGTAATTCACACAAAAATGCATACTAAATATACCCAACACAGAAGTATATGATGGTCTATTATGCATATACAAAACAGACTGCTTTACTTGTCAGGGGAACAACTTATATCAGTTGAACATCAACAAGACCGAGGCTCTCCTGATTGGCTCCCGTCAGCGCCTCGTCACCTCAGGCGCTGACAGCAACACCATCCACGGTTGCACACTCCACCTTGCTAAGCCAGTCCAGGAGCTTGGGGTCTTGTTTGACCCTCAACTATCCTTTCTACCCCACATCTGCACCATGACCAGCTCTGCCTTCTCCTACCTTTGCAATGTCGCCCAGATCCGTTACTGTCTCACACCGCAGGCCACCGAAACTCTCTTGCACGCTTTCATTACATCGAGGCTTGACTATGCAAACTCATTGTTTGTTGGCATCCCCAATTCCTCCCTCCACAGGCTACAGATCATCCAGAACTCGACAGCCCATGTCTTCTCCCGCCCCAGGCTCCATGACCCTATCACCCCCATCCTCGCCTGACTCCACTAGCTTCCCATCTCAGAGGATACAGTTCAAGATCCTGGTCCTCAACTTCAAAGCCCTCCACAGTCTTGCTCCCCCCTACCTCTGCGACCTCCTAACCCCCTACCATCCTGTTCGCTCCCTCCACTCAGTGGGCTCCAGCCTGCTTCATGTCTCCCGCCTTGCTCGCCCCACCATTGGCGGGCAGGCCTTCTACCACTCTGCCCCCACCCTTTGGAACTTCATCCCGGAGTCCTTCCACCTCGCCCCCTCCCTTGCCACCTTCAAGACCCATCTCAAGACCCTACTCTTCGACCTTGCTTTCGATCTCCCTGCTTCCCCCTCTGCCCTCCAATCCTGACCTCCAGCTCGGGTCCGTAACTCTGTCTGTCCAGTGCCTTGGGACGTATGAGAGATAACTTTCTAGAGCAGCATGCTGAGGAACCAATTAGGGGACAGGCCATCCTAGACCTTGTTTTGTGTAACGAAACAGGGCTAGTTGGCAGTGTAGGTATTAAGAATCCTCTAGGGCAGAGTGATCACAATATGATTGAATTCAGCATTAAGTTAGAGAGGGATATAGTTAAATCCGAGGCAAGTATTCTGAATTTAAATAGGGCTAATTTTGTAGGTATGAGGAAAGATTTAGGTAAAATAAACTGGAGAATAAGATTAAGAGGTAAAAATGTAGACCAACAGTGGCAAATATTTAAGGATGTAGTGCAAAATTCTCAGCGATTGCATATCCCCTTGCGGAATAAGAGTACCACAGGGAAAGCAATTCATCTGCGGCTAAAACTGCCAAGAAAAGCGGCAAATCTGAAGATTGGGAGAGTTTTAGAAACCAGCAAAATAAAACTAAAAAACTTATTAAGAGCGAGAAAAAGGAGTATGAGGGTAAGCTAGCTAGGAACATTAAGTCTGATTGTAAAAGTGTTTACAAATATATTAAGAGGAATAGGCTAGTGAGGGTAAATGTAGGTTCACTAGAGTCAGAGACGGGAGAAGTTGTAATGGGGGACAAGGACATGGCAGAATCCCTAAATGGGTACTTTGCATCTGTCTTCACCCTAGAAGACACAACAAGTCTGCCAACAATAGAGATGCACCAAAGGGATAAGGACAGGGAGCAACTTAGGGAAATTTTAATTAGTAGAGAATTGGTGCTAGGGAAACTGTTAGCACTAAAAAATGACAAATCCCCTGGTCCGGATGGCTTGTATCCCAGGGTTTTAAAAGAGGTAGCTTATGAGATAGTGGAGGCCTTATGTCTGATCTTGCAAAATTCCTTGGATTCTGGAACAGTCCCCATGGATTGGAAGATCGCAAATGTCACACCACTATTTAAAAAAGGTGGAAAGGAAAAGATGGGGAACTATAGGCCAGTTAGTCTCACATAGGAAAATTTTTAGAATCGTTGATTAAGGATGTGGTAGTGCGGTATTTAGGGGAGCACAATATAATTAGACCAAGTCAACATGGCTTTACAAAAGGGAAGTCATGTTTGACAAATCTCATAGAGTTTTTTGAGGATATTTCCAGTAAACTAGATAAGGGTGAATCAGTGGATGTGGTCTATTTGGACTTCCAGAAGGCATTCGATAAGGTGCCGCATAAAAGGTTAGTCCAAAAAATAAGGGCCCATGGAATTGGGGGGAGCATATTAATGTGGATTGGGGAATGGTTAATGGGTAGGAAACAAAGAGTAGGGATAAACGGGTCCTTTTCAGATTGGCGGGATGTGACTAGTGGAGTGCCACAAGAATCAGTCCTTGGGCCTCAGCTATTTACCATCTACATCAACGATCCAGATTAGGACATCGAAGCTAATATACCTAAATTTGCGGGTGACACAAAACTAGGAGGAAGTGCCAACACAGAGGACAACATTAAAAACATGCAGCGAGACATAGATAGGTTAGGTGATTGGGCAGGTAGGTGGCAGATGAAGTATAATGTAGGGAAGTGCGAAGTCATCCACCTAGGTAGCAAAAACAGTAGAGCGGGTTATTTTTTAGAAGGGGAGAGATTAGAATGCGTTAGCATCCAGAGGGACTTGGGTGTCCTTGTACACCAATTGCAGAAAGTTAGTCTGCAGGTGCAGCAGCAATTAGGAAGGCAAATGGTATGTTAGCATTCATTATGAAAGGATTAGAGTATAAGAGTAGGAAAGTCTTGCTGCAACTGTATAGGGCCCTGGTGAGACCACACCTGGAATGCTGTGTCCAGTTTTGGTCTCATTTAAGGAAGGACGTACTTGCCTTGGAGGGGGTGCAGCGTAGATTTACTAGGTTAGTATCAGGGATGAAGGGGATGAGTTACGAGGATAGGCTGACCAATTTGGGCGTATATTCTCCAGAATATAGAAGAATTAGAGGGTTTCTTATAGAAACCTATAAGATCATCAAAGGGCATGATAGAGTAGATAGTGGGAGATTGTTTCCCCTGGTTGGAGAAACTAAAACCAGGGGTCACAACCTTAAAATCAGAGGCCAGCCCTTTCGCACTGAGTTGAGGAAGAACTTCTTCACTCAAAGGATGGCGAATGTATGGAACTCACTACCCCAAAGGGCTATTGACGCTCAATCCTTGAACATATTCAAGACTGAGATAAATAGATTTCTTATTGCAAAAGGGATTAAGGGATATGGGGATAAGGCAGGGTCAGGTTATTAGCTGGAGTTAGATTAGAAGATCAGCCATGATTGAATGGCGGGGCAGGCTCGCAGGGCCGAATGGCCTACTCCTACTCCTACATGTTATGTTATGTTATGTTATGTTATGTTATGTTATGTTATGTTATGTTATGTTATGTTATGTTATGTTATGTTATGTTATGTCCTCCCGACGTGAAAGGCGCTATACAAATGTAATTTTGTTGTTGTTGTTGTTGTTGCATTACAATGTGATGTCACTTGGGACACCTTGTATAGAACAACTGGAGCCTGCAATGATTAGTGCATGTAATGGAAGATATTCATCCAGTACTCTACACAATAGCTCAGAAAATTGGGATATCATCCAGATATGAAAGGTGCTATACAAATTTGCTGTTGCTGAAAAAGTGTTAATCTGTCACCAAAGTATTCTAATAAACAATGTTTGAGAGTGTTTTCCTTCTTTTAAAAAATGATTTGCCAATTCAAATAATGTGGAAAGCAGGGAGGAAGCCAGACACTAGATAAAAGAGAGATCAGATAACAGGTAAAGAAATAAGGAGATCAGACAACAGGTAAAGTAGGGCAGAGATGTCAGACAAAAGGTAAAGAGCAAAAACAGAAGTTGCTGGGAACACTCAGCACAGCAATGAAGTGAATGAACAATTTTATTTGTTGGCCTAGACATCGGGAGAAACTTCTTTGCAACAGTGCAATAGGATCTTTAATGCCCACTTGAACAGGAATATGGGGCTTTGGTTCAGTATTTGGTTTTGGTTTAGCATCTCATCTGAAGGACAACACCTCCAACAATGCAGCACCCCCCCAGCATAGCATTGGAGTGTCAGCATAGGCTATATGAATTCCAAGTGCCGACATGCGGCTTGAACCCACAACATTCTGGCTCAGAGGTAATTGTGGGACAAAGTGAGACAGTCAGACACATATTGGTGTCCAAACATTATTAACATTCAATTTATGATCACATTACAGTTAAAAGTTTAGCAGGGTACTAGTTTAACCCAATGATACTTCAGTCAGTCCATTAACTTTAAAATCATTGAGAAATTCAATGCTCGTCGAGCTACTTGCTTCTTCCCTCCACAAGCTGCAGACTATCCAAAACTCTGCAGCTTGTGTCCTTTCCTGCAGTAGGCTCCGCTAGCCTATCACCCCCATCCTCGCCTAGCTCCACTGGCTCTCCATCCCCCAGTTGATCGAATGCAAGATCCTCACCCTATCCTTTAATCCCTCCGTGGTCCCTCTACAATCTCCTCAAACCCTACCAACCCGGCTGCTCCCTCCATTCACTTGGCCTGCTTCATGTCTCCTACACCACCCGCCCCACCGTTGACAGTCAGCCTTTCACTATTTGGAACTCAATCTCGATGTCCCTTAGATTCACCTCTTCCCTCAACTCGCCATTTTCTTAAAATTTAAGAATGTTGGAAAAGTAAAAACAGTCTGAAATTCACTCTTAACTTGGGAGTCTCTTTTCTTATCCATAAAGTTTCATAAAGTGATTATTACATAGAAATGTCTGACAAGGTTTCTGTAAAATGTAACGCTTGTATATTTGTAGGCAAAATCAGCAGTCACCTGGTGCACAGCAATGTTCTACATAAAGTGAATGATATTGGTTAGGACATTGGGAAAAATCTGCTTGGTTGTTCAAATAGTGTCACAGGATCCTTAAGTCCACCTGAAACAGGCACAGACGAGACCTTGGTTTAATGTTTCACCTGAAGCATAGCTGCCTGTGAGCTTAAAAGTCCCAACATTTTTTTGCTCAGCCGGGAATCTGACTGATGTGCAAAACCATCACCATGCTTAAAAGAATGTCCAATGCAGACTGAACATTTTACATATTTATGCCATTGTATCAGCTTGGCTCAGCTGGTAGCACTAACATCACTGAGTCAGAAGGTTGAGGTTTCAAGCCCTACAACGGGATTTGAAACTCACATTGTTTAGATCAGGGGTTCTCTTTGTCACTGTGAGCCTCCCTAATCTAGAAAAAACAATTGCGCCAACACACAGTCAACCAAGACAACACAAAGAACCCCAAATCCCATTCTCTACAAGAATATGAGCAAAAAAGTAGAAGGGCTCTAATCAATACTGTTACAAAAAGATCTGGAGTTGTGGAGTGAGCTGGATTTGTATATTAATTGCTTTGGCAAAAATGCTTTGCGCGCACTAAGGTTTTCCCTTTTTCGAAGCATTTTTTCAAACGCTTTCATTGTATTGTTTATTTTGTTGCACTTTATTCAATGAACATCAGCTGATCAATATTTTAAAGCTGCAGCATTCAGTTGTTTGTGAAAATGATTTCTTTGGATTTAGGGTTAATTTGATTTCAATGTGGGGATGGAAAATAAAACAAAGTGTTCCATAACTGTCTAAAAAGCTAGAGCGTGTATTATATGAATTGGTCAATTCGGGAATTAGCTAATTTTAGTTAGATATCCCTTAATATCCCTTAACAAAATTACAAATCCCTAGTGGTAGAGCAATGGTTAGAGAAGGTAGGGCTCTTGGAAAGAGATGTCTCAGAGGAACTTTATAGATGTACACAGGATTTTAAATGAGATTGAAAAAATAAGCACAGAACAATATACCACAAACAGCCAAGAAGGAAAATGATTGCTATTTGATGCTCCCACACTTCCTGAACTGTACTGAATACATTATACATATTTTGAAAAACTAGATTTTTTTTCTTGGGACAGAATATGCTGACCTACTTCCTCTCCTAACTCTCCACGTAGTTAGTCTGCCATTTGCTTATCTAACTGGGAAGATCCAGAGTGTCCGTTCATGCATTTAACGTAGCACCACGGTTTACATAAACCTGGTTCATAAAGTTGGATCCCACTGCTAAAAGCTGCTACAGCTAAGCCTTCCCATGGCACCTTAAGATCAAAAAGCCCTGGGTCGGCCAAAATTAAAGCAGATCACTCCATCAAGCAAATACTGATTTTTTTTGCAGAGGAAACCATTTGGACAGGTCAGTGGGAGGCTCTTTACCAGTGCACTAAGTGTCGATCTATATTTTAATGAGTGAGCTGAATTTTTAACTGTTAATCAGTTATTTTCGTAAATCCTGCACTGTCCAGTGAGAAGTTGCACTGGAAATATTTAATTGTTATTCCTCATTAGCTCTGCACAAAGAACTGCTGGGTCTGTATGGAGCACAAGCCCTTATTTCAGAAGATAACATCTGTCCCAGTTGCTGCTATTAAAAAGCCGACTGCGACATTTCCTTTGCAATATTCCAATTATCATTAATTGGCAAATCCAAGCCAAATTTTCAACTCATTTAATGATGCCTAACATCTTTGGTATGTCGGAAGTATGAAAACTTGTTGATGTGTGACCATAATAATCCTACATTTTGTATTGCCAGCAAAGGTCAAAACAAAACTAGCCAGAATTAAAACTGTTTCGCAGGGTACGTACAGTATCAGTGTTGGAGTGTTAGTGAGGGATTTTTCCTATGCAACTGCAGCATATATTTAAATTCACCTACAGTGTGGTTTGTTGTATTTCTAAATAGAGAGAAACTGATGTCTGAAAGTCGTTACAAGTGTATTTGAGTGATTGAAGTGATGTCAAATAAATACTCAAACTAGAGATTTTTTTAAAATTGTTATCTGAGCACCGAAGTTTGGATTTCTTCCTAACATAGTAAAGGACGGCATTGAGTGTTTAGTGATACTGATTACTTCCCTTTTGTGTGAAGGGTACTTCGATTTGGAAAACAAAATTAGATTTGGATGTGTTCTTGTACCTGCAGTGATTGTCAGTGTGAATACAATTTACATTGATATTCTGTAGTGCCGTTCATATTGGGAGGATGTCTCAAAGTGCTTGACAATGCTGGATGGGTACTCAAGTTGCAAGTGGGAATCAAGGATCGTGGGAGGGGAAAGATAACTGAAAGCATCAAAGAGGTACTTTTTGAGATGTGCCTTGAATGAGAGGAAGGAGGGAGTGAGTCATTTGAACTCTGGGAAGGAGTTCCAGACCTCAGGGCAGAATGGCTGAAAGCCAGCTCACTCATGGTGGAGTCCATAGGGAAGGGGACATGAAGGAGGTGGAGTGAGGTAGCCAGGTCAATAAGGTTTGAGGAGGTTACTATGGTAGAGTAGGACAAGACCATGGAGGGATTTAAATGTGAGAACGGGGATCTTGAACTAGATCTGTTTGGGGTCACAATTCAACTCGCAACCAGAATTCAATTTGTTCCTTCTGTCAAGACAGAGACATAACAGTGAAAATTCAGTTTTATGGTTTCTACATGATAACAAATATTTCTAGGGTGTTTAAAAATAATCTATAAACTGCATTTTGTCTCAAATTCTGGAGAACTCAACTGTGTTTTGATAATATGGATTATCACTTTAAATACCAGAGTATATTATTGAGACAATCTTGTGTCCCTCTGATGACCTGAGAAGAATAAGGAGCAGGATCTCCAATAAATATAAATAATTAATCCTTGCATTTGATATCGTGCTTTATCACATTGAAATATCTCAAAGTGCTTCACAGGATTTATTGTAAAGAGTTGTGTTTTTGTAGATGAACACAGTAGCAAATTTTAGAATACATTAGAATATATTAGAATATACAGCACAGAAACAGGCCATTCGGCCCAACTGGTCTATGCTGTTTTTTATGCTCCACATGAGCCTCCTCCTGCCCTTCCTCAACTAAGCCTTCAAGCATAACCTTCTATTCCTTTCTCCCCCATGTACCTATCTAGCTTTCCCTTAAATACATCTATGCTATTTGCCTCAACAATTCCTTGTGGAATGTTCCACATTCCCACTACTCTCTGTGTGAAGAAATCTCTTCTAACTTCCCTATTTGATCTATTCGTGATGATTTTATATTGATGGATCTGGTTTTGGTCTCCCCCACAAGTGGAAACATCTTCCCTATGTCTACCCTATTAAAAAACCTTTCATCATTTTAAAGTCTTCTATCAGGTCACCCCTTACCCTCCTCTTTTCAAGAGAAAAAAGTCCAAGTATGTTCAGCCTTTCCTGATAGTTATAACCTCTCAGTTCTTCCATCATCCTTGTGAATCTCCTTTACACCCTCTCCAGTGCCTCTACGTCCCTTCTATAACATGGGGACCAGAATTGCACAATATTCTAAGTGTGGTCTAACCAAGGTTCTGTGGAGGTTTACCATAACTTCCCTGCATTTCATTTCTATCCCTCTAGAAATGAACCCCAATGTCGGCTTTGCCTATTTTATGGCTTTATTAACCTGCGTTGCTACTTTTAGTGAATTGTGTATGTGTACTCCAAAGTCCCTTTGCTCCTTTACCCTATTTAGGTTTATAT
Organism: Callorhinchus milii; assembly: GCF_018977255.1. Classification (NCBI taxonomy): domain Eukaryota; kingdom Metazoa; phylum Chordata; class Chondrichthyes; order Chimaeriformes; family Callorhinchidae; genus Callorhinchus; species Callorhinchus milii. The sequence continues at coordinate 81,609,041 of NW_024704743.1, forward strand.
TTTCCAGGATGTATGTGACTTCCTTATTCCTTCTACCAAATTGTACCACCTCACACTTTTCACAAAGTAAAGTCATGAAAGGCATGAGCAATTTTATCAGGAGAATTATTGAAGACACTGGGAGAAACAACTCTTTTAATCTTTCACACCCACCTGAAGAGATAGTGGTTTAACATGTCATCCGAAGGAAGACAATTCTGACAGTGCAGCTCTCTCCCTGTACTACATTGAAGTGTCAGTCTAGACTATGAAGTTACAATTTTAGAGTCTTGATATGGTGCTCGAGGTGAGACTGCCAAGCCAGGTTTCAGCCAGGTGTAGCACAATGTTAACTGAATGAGCTATGAACAATGATTAGCCAAGATAGAGGCTCTACAAACTTGAAAAGAGATGTCTCAGAGAGATATATTAAATTTTAAATGATATTGAAAAAAAACGCTGAATAATACTTTTGATAAGCCAAGGCAGCAGAACAAGAAGGCAGTTTCAAGACAGATGCCAGGAAGTATTTCGTTATCCAGATTGTAACCAGGAAACTGAACTAATTTAAGAAAAGTTTGACTCTGTTAATGGGAGGATGGCACAATGGGTATTCTAGAAGGATGAGATCAAATGGTCTGAAGTGCCTTTTTCCTTAGCAGATGACCTAAGCAGCACACCAGACAGTCGCTGTAAATTAGTGAGCGGGACAAGCAAGAGGGATGTTCCTTGGTGATTACGAGAATAGAGCTGTGTCGTGCTGACAGGTATTGTCTTTCATGTCTCAAAATGTGCCTCTTTGACTGCACTTTTGGCCATCTTTCTTCTCCCCTCCCCTTTCTGCTCCTATCCCTAGTGTGGGTGCCAATCCAGTATTTTCAATCATTTTCAGACATCCTCCCAACATGAGAAATGCTATATAAATGTAAATTGTATTGCATTGTAAGTGCTGTAGAAATGGGTGTGCCTGAATCCAATGGCTCGCAGCACCTTGGAAAAGGAGTTTTAACCTAGAAACTTTTCTTCATTAACGCAAGTTGTAAAGGGCTGAATGATATTCAACGGCACACTTTGCAAAGTGCAATTATTCCTCTTTCCATCTAAATTTCAGTTCAATGGTGGCTTCATATTGCATTGACATACTGCCATGAAGTACCCCAAAAAGAAGCACTAGAGGGAGCTGCTTGACTATTTATATCTACAGTACTGCATTGTGTATTAACTTCATTGAAGCTGCTGTACTCTCCTGCTGTGTTAATTATTTTTAGAAACCTGAAGTGACCATGTGCTTCACTCACAACCACTACAGAGGGAGTCATCATTTAAAATAATGATGTACTTCTTAAAGTAAATCTCCAATCTAACAAATAATGATGAACTTTTAAAGTACTTCTTGGATACATTATTAACTTATCTCCTGACCTTAGTGTTGGATATATTTCCAGTGAAAACTAGTTCCAGGTGGAATTCTCGACATGGAGTATTGAAATGAAAATGATTCTGCCCAGTGTGTTTTATTACATTGAAATATCTCAAAGTGCCTTATACGTAATTGCTGCCAAGTTTAGAGACTATTAGACCAATGCAGCAGCTAGCAAAGTCCCATAAGGTCCATTATGGGGAGTCCTGTAGCTCAGTGGTTAGAGCACTCGCTTTGCAAGCGAGAGACCTGAGTTCAATTCCAGGCAGGGCGAAACCTAGGGCAAGTTTCCTTACTCCACACACCTAATAATAATCCCTCCAAAAAAACAAAACAATAATAAATTGGTCATTTTCGATCCATGACTGTTTGTGGGACATTGCTGTGCGCAATTGGCTGCCGCGTTCGCCCACAAATATACAGTCAATTCACTTTACAGTGTGTTCTGTGAAGCGCTTTGGGACGTCCTCCCGACGTGAAAAGCGCTATATCAAATGCAAGGATTATTATTATTATTATTATTATTAGGCCGACGGCGAGCGGCGGCCGGACAGTGCGGGGAGGAGCCTGGGCCTACCTACCCAGGTATTTAAACTCGACGCGGCAGGGAGTCCAGCTAGGGGGGGTGAGGGGGGTTGGGCTGTGGGGTGTGGGGGCGGAGCGGGGGAACCGCTGACATCATAGTTTAGTTTTCAGGAGTGTGCGCGCGCAACAAAAAAAAACCTCTGCGCCCCCCCGGGCTCAGAGCCCACCATGGTCCTGTTGGGTTGGCTGCCCCAGTCCCAGCCTACGGGATAATGTCATCAACCTGACCGCTCGCTCCCAGTCCCCGCGTGCGCACTATGGCTGCCGCTTTGACCCGAGCCCCCTCACCCCCTCCCTCCCTCGTCCCTCCTCTCTACCCCCAAACCCTCCCCCCTCTGCATCTCTCCCGCTCTGTCCTCCTCTCTCTCCGTCCCTCTCGCCTTCTATCCCCACTTGACCCTCCCACAACCGCCCTCTGTTCCAGCCTGGGAATCCTCCGCCGGGCTCACTTGGCGTTGGCTGTCCAGCAGCAGCCACACCGACTGCCCCATTCCCCACCACACTCGCCAGCCACCCCGGACACAGACCCGGGGAGCCAACCTCGCCTCCCTCATCCCCATTTCCCCCACCCCTGCTTCACAACCTGGACCCCCGCTCCCCTCCCACACACCCTTCTGTCACCCGCTCCCTCCACATCGGACTACAAAACGTCTGCTCCCTCTGTAACAAGGCCCTGGTCATCAACGATCTCATCCTTGATGAGAGCGTTGTCATCATGGCCTTAACGGAAACCTGGCTCACCCCAGGCGACACCTTCCCCCTCACGGAGGCCACACCACCCGGCTACACCTCCCACCACATCCCTCGCCCCAACCGCCGTGGCGGTGGTGTAGCCCTTATCTCAAGGACACCACTTGCCCTATCCCCCTACTCCTCTGGCTCTTTCCCCTCTTTTGAGCACCTCACCCTCTCCCACCCCTCCTTCCTCTCACTCAAAATCCTCCTCCTCTACCGGCCCCCTAAAACCTCTCCCACCTTCATCTCCGATATTTCGACACTCCTTACATCTCTCTGCCTCTGCTCTGATCGCCTCATCATCCTGGGCGACTTTAACCTGCACTTCACCCCCTCCTGCTCCATCTCCTCAGACTTCTCTTCCCTGCTCTCCTCGCTCAACCTCTCCCTCCACATCAACTCCCCCACTCACAGTCACGGCCACCCACTCGACTTGGTGATCACCCGGGGCCTCAGTGTCTCGGATGTCACTATCACCGACAAGGCCATCTCCGACCACCACTTCATCTCCTTCACCACCTCCACCCCCTCCCCACCTCCACCAGACCCACCACCATCTTCTACCGCCCTGGAAGAAGTTACCCCCACAATCCCTAACCGCTGCCTTGGAGTCCTCTGAACTCCTCTCCCTCTGGCCTTCAACCCTCACTGACCCCTCTTCTCCTCTCACCCTCCTCCACAACACCCTCTCCTCCACACTCGACACTCTTGCCCCCATCACCTCCCGTACTGTCTCCTACTCTCGCTCCTCCCCCTGGTTCACCACCCACCTCCGCTCACTGAAAGCCAGGTGCGGGCCGCTGAACGCACCTGCGTCAAATCTGGCCTAACGGTCCACCGACAAATCTGGCTGGACCTCCTCAAAATCTACCGCTCCACTCTAGCCTCGGCCAAGTCGTCCTTCTACTCCAGGATAATCCTGGAGGCGAAGAACAACCCCAGGCTACTGTTTTCTACCACATCCCGACTCCTCCGTCCCCCCCGCCACCCCGCGCAGGTCATCTCCTCCAACCTTCACTGCGAGGAGATGCTGGATTTCCTTGAATCCAAAATCAAGGGAATTCGCTCCGCGGTCACTTCCCCTCCAACATCCACCCACCACCCACCCCTTCCCTCCCACACTCCGACTCCTACCCATCCTCCCCTACACACTTTCGTACCCGTTTCCCCACCCTCTGTCACCAAACTCATCCTATCCCTGAAACCACCACCTGCTCCCTTGACCCCATCCCCACTCCACTCCTTATCTCCCAGCTCCACCTCCTTGCCCCACATATCACAGACATCGTCAACCTGTCCCTCTCCTCTGGCTCTGTTCCCATTCCCTTAAAAACTGCCACCATCACTCCCACCTTGAAAAAACCCTCCCTTGATGCGTCGCAGCTATCAAGCTACCGGCCCATCTCCAACCTCCCCTTCCTGTCCAAGGTCCTGGAACGAGTTGTCGCCTCCCAGCTGCGCTCTTTCCTCTCCACCCATTCACTATCGAACCCCTTCAGTCGGGTTTCCGTACTGCCCATAGCACAGAAACTGCCCTGGTCAAGGTCACCAATGACATCCTGACCATCTGTGACCAGGGCTCCCTCTGCCTCCTCGTCCTCCTCGACCTATCGGCAGCATTCGATACGGTCGACCATGCTATCCTCCTCCACCGCTTGTCCTCCCACCTCAACCTTCAAGGCACTGTCCTTGAGTGGTTTAGGTCGTACTTCTCCCACCGTCTTCACTATGTTTCCACGAATGGATTTTCCTCCAGCCCCCGCACTGTCTCGTGCGGTGTCCCTCAGGGCTCTGTCCTCGGTCCCCTCCTCTTCACCCTCTATATGCTCCCCCTTGGTGACATCATCCGCAGACATGGGGTTAACTTCCACATGTATGCGGATGACACCCAACTCTACCTTTCCTCCTCTACCCTCAACTCCACGACCACCGATGTCCTGACAGCCTGCCTGTCCGACATCGAGTCCTGGACGAGAGACAACTTTCTTCAGCTCAACGTGCGAAAAACTGAGGCCCTCCTGATTGGCTCACGTCAGCGCCTCCGCACCTCAGGCGCTGACACCATCAGCATCCAAGGCTGCACTCTCCACCTCTCAAAGCCAGTCAGGAACCTCGGTGTTCTGTTCGACCCTGAGCTGTCCTTTCTCCCTCATATCTGCGCCACAACTGGCACCGCCTTCCATCACCTCCGGAATATCGCCAGACTACGGCACTACCTCACCCCTCACGCTGCTGAAACTCTGGTCCACGCCTTTGTCACCTCAAGGCTGGACTATGGGAACTCTCTCCTCGCCGGCCTTCCCGGCACCTCCCTCCACAAGCTGCAGGTCATTCAGAACTCTGCAGCTCGTGTACTGTCCCGCACCAGGCTTCGGGACCACATCACTCCCACCCTCGCTCGCCTCCACTGGCTCCCCATCCCCCAGAGGATCGAATTCAAGATCCTCATCCTCACCTACAAGGCCATTCACGGCCTTGCTCCCTCCTACCTCTCTGACCTACTATCCCCCTACCTACCTGCCCGTACTCTCCGTTCCTCTGAATCCGGTCTGCTCCACATCCCCCGCCCCAACCGCCCTACCATCGGTGGCCGGGCCTTCAGCCTCTCAGCCCCTAGGCTCTGGAACTCCATCCCCCAGTGCCTTCGCCTTGCTTCCTCCCTTTCCTCCTTCAAGGTCGGTCTCAAGACCTTTCTCTTTGACCGAGCCTTCAGCTCCCCTCTCGACTCCCTTCCCCCTCCTAGCTCCCTCCCTTCCCTCCCCTCACCCTGACCATTTCCCCCCTGCTCGGGTCCTGACCCAACCGTACAGCGCCTTGGGACGTCCTCCTGACGTGAAAGGCGCTCTATAAATGGAATCTTGTTTTTGTTGTTGTTATTAGTGAATGACCAATTTATCTGGAAGATTGTTGACAAGGACACTAAATTCCCTTCTTTCAAATAGTGTTGTGCTACCTTCAATATCACAACACTACTGTTGTGACCTCCAGCAATGCAGCACTCCACTGCAGTCTCTGGTCCATGAGCTCAAATCCTAACGTGGGGTTTGAACCCACCACCTTCTGGTCCAAAGTGAGTACTAACAATGTATCCACTGACTTGCTTGTTAACTCATTTACTATGTCTTTAAGTCCTGCCTTCAAACCTACATGTTCTAACATGCCTATAGCTGTCTGCCCCTTCCCCTCTCTCATCTCCCTTGTTTGGTAACTTACCCCGTTCCTGTAAAGCATTCTGAGATATTACTGTTTGTGAAGTGCGCTATATAAATAGAAGTTGCTGTTATGCTTATGTACTATGCAATATGTAGTGACTGCTATTGTGAACTTAGAATGGATCGTAGGAATGAATAATTACTGTATTTTATATAGTGGTTTATCACTTCAAAATACCTCAAAGCAGTTCACAGTTTGCTGTAAAGTGAAGTGACTGTATTTCTAGGGAAACACAGCAGCCGATTTTTCTGCAGTGTAATACAGTAGTGTAACACAAACAGCCAGAAAGAGAGTGACCAATTTCTTTCTCTGGGGGATTGTTTGCCCAGGTCACCAGGAGAAGCTCTTCTCTTTTTGAATAGTGTCAGGAGATATTTAACGCCCACTGAACAAACAGATAGAATTTTGGTTCAATGTATCATCTGAAAGACAGCACTTCTGAGAATACAATGCTGCCCCATCATAGATAAGACTACGAGCTCAAGACCCAATGAAGGGCTTGAACCCACAACCTTCTGACTTTGAGGCAGGAGTGCTACCAACTGAGCCAGGCTCACCTCATTAACTTGTTCTATGAATTATGTTACATCATACATCTGATACTTTTAAAATTGCTTTACAATTATTTATTAAGTACACAAGGAGAAATTGCAAAATATACCAAATGGAAAAAAATAGCGTTTAGGGCATATATGCATAGCATGGATCCAGGGAGCAGAATAACCTTACTTATGTTTAATGTTTCAGCGCCTTGGGACGTCCTCCCGACGTGAAAGGTACTCTATAAATGCAATCCTGTTGTTGTTGTTGTTGTTGTAACGGTGTGCATTCTGCGGTCCCCAAACCCCGGCTCTTGCCAACGTGAATCTGAACTCGCTGAGATTAGGTAAACAGGGTCTGTCCCTCTGGGAAGAGAGTGTGCTCTCTATATCACTCAATTGGAAACCAAATAACAACAACATTTGCATTTATATAGCATCTTTCATGCGGGGTAGCATCTTGGAGCACTCTGAGACGCTACCCTGTGTGGAGGGCACTACATTAGTGCAAGTTGTTGCTGTTAGAGCGCATATTGGAGCCCTGTATTGTAGTGGTTAATGCGCTCACCTCTCAGGAGAGGGAACCCGGGTTTGATACCCGGACAGGGCGAAACTTTAGGCAAGTTTCCTTACTCTACATGCCTCTGTTTACCTAGCAGTAAGTAGGAACCTAGTCAATTGGCAGATCACTTTCTGAGCATAATAATCTCTCCCAAAAAATAAATTAGTACTCAATCTACGACTGTTTGTGGTACACAGCTGTGCGTAATTGGCTGCCGCGTTTCACACATAAAATACAGTCAATCCACTTTACAATATTTTCTGTGAAGTGCTTTGATATGTCTCAATGATGTGATAAGGCATTATATCAAATATAAGGATGATTATTACTAATAACAGTGGCAGAGTTTCATGCCGGGCCAGGGAGAGAGGTGACCTTTGTTACATACTTATGCGGGACTTCCAATAATTTGGCTTAGAGACTCTTGAAACGTGGTGATGGGTTTCTGTGTGTGTGTCAAATATCTGGCTGACCAAAAAGTACAAGTGTTACAAAACCATCAAAAAATTAATCAAACTTTTGCCTGTGCAAATTCAAATCAGATGTTGATCCAGGGTGGGGGACGGACAGATTAACCAGGAGGGCCAGGTCTTGCTCTGAGCTTGGAATAGGTAACAATAAAATCTGCAGACAAGAACATTATGTTTTCTACGATGTAATACTGGCAAAAAAGGCCAAAAGACTAGTTCTCTGTATAATAAATGATAGTCATCGAGAAGCTGGTTCCTAAGCATCTTCTGATTAGTTCTCAGTATTACCTTCCCAAAGGTCAAACTCTTGGCAGCTTTCTCTGTGCAAATTTGTGCTCATTCATTGTAAGTACAGCATGTATATAGAAAGAATTATCTTATGTGCCAATTCTTTTTCTTAGAAGCAGTGAGCCTGTTCAGGGAAATTTTTGACTGGATTTTATGTATTTAATGAGAAAAGCTGAGCTCCTCAGAGATTAAACTGCACACATTAAAGGTTTGAGGAATTGGATAATTTATCTTTGCCAATTTTCTGTCCTTCTCACCAGAAGTTTCCTGGGATGAAATTCCAGGGGCATTGAAAGCCTTGTTATACGTTGGCCAAATGGCCTTCCTTCCTGTGAAGCTGAACAAGGGCTTACCAGAGCTATTTGACTATGAAGGCAGGAGGCATCACAGAAAAGCGTGACCCCGTTGACACCTGGGAATGCAAACTCCATATAACAATAATAATAAACGTTGCATTTGATACAGCACCTTATCACGTCTTCGAGACGTCTCAAGTTGCTTCACAGATTATACTGTAACGTGAATTGACTATATTTTGTGGGCCATCTGATATTTCCCCTCTTTCCTTGTCTTGCTTCTCAGTCTAATCCTAGTGGACTAACTGTTCAATTTTACTTTACCAAGTAGATTAGCTTCTTTAACACAAGAATGGAATCAAACCTATTACCTTCTGGTTTGATGTATTTTAAGGTGGAACTTCTGATTTGAAATTTTACGTGGCAATTTCAAAAAAATTGGCCCGTGAAGCCTCTGTATCATAGTCTGGCCAATAATCTCCTGGATAAAGTTGTTCATTCATTTCATGGCTGTTTGTGGCCTCATATAGATTCATTTGACCAGGAATAGTGTGTAATATGTATGGAAAATGAAAAGGACCTGGGGTTACTGATTGACAATAAATTGAAGCTCTCCCAACAATGCTCTGTGTCAGTGAGTAAAGCAAACCAGATGTTGGGATATATCAAAAGATATATTTGTGGGCCATCTGATATTTCCCCTCTTTCCTTGTCTTGCTTCTCAGTCTAATCCTAGTGGACTAACTGTTCAATTTTACTTTACCAAGTAGATTAGCTTCTTTAACACAAGAATGGAATCAAACCTATTACCTTCTGGTTTGATGTATTTTAAGGTGGAACTTCTGATTTGAAATTTTACGTGGCAATTTCAAAAAAATTGGCCCGTGAAGCCTCTGTATCATAGTCTGGCCAATAATCTCCTGGATAAAGTTGTTCATTCATTTCATGGCTGTTTGTGGCCTCATATAGATTCATTTGACCAGGAGTAGTGTGTAATATGTATGGAAAATGAAAAGGACCTGGGGTTACTGATTGACAATAAATTGAAGCTCTCCCAACAATGCTCTGTGTCAGTGAGTAAAGCAAACCAGATGTTGGGATATATCAAAAGATATATCAATATATCAATAATAATTGCCACGTAAAATTTCAAATCAGAAGTTCCACCTTAAAATACATCAAACCAGAAGGTCATAGGTTTGATTCCATTATTATTATTATTTGATTCCATTATTATTATTATCATTATCATTATCATTATATTGATATATCAATAGCAAGCCGAAATAGTGGGGTAATCCTGTCACTATATAAATCATTGGTGAGACCATACTTAGAATACTGTGTACAGTACTGGTCACTGCAGTATAAAAAGGAAATGGGAGAAGTCGAGAGGATACAGAGAAGAGCAACCAAAATGATTGAGGGAATAGAAGGACTGGACTATGAGGAAGCATTAAGTAAATGTTCACACTGGAAAAGCGAAGATTGAGAGGCAACATGATTGCTGTCTTTAAGATTCTAAAGGGGCAAGACAATTTAGATCATGACAGGTTGTTTCAATTTCTCCAGAATAGTAAAACCAGAGGACACGGCCTGCGATTGAACGGGTTGTAAATTCAAAACGAACCTACACTATTTCAATGAGCGAATAGTGAACATGTGGAACAGGCTGCCTCGGGAGATGGTTGAAGCAGGAAGTGTTTATTCCTTCAAACACAAATTAGATAGTTTTCTATTAAGAAATAACATTATAGGATATAGCACATAGATAGTTCAGGACATATGTGTATGCGACCACCAGGAAGGTAGAAGGCGAACTAGATGGACCTTAGTCTTTCTTCATCTAGCAATTCTTATGTTGTTATGTGTGCTACTGTTCCCATCACATGTACTAATACTAACTAGGTGCTGCTAAGTTATATTGAATACAGCAAAGTCTTGATATTGGAATCAGTTTAGCGGCACATCTGATATTTAGTATCATTTCTATCCTTAAAACACCCTCCCTGGATCCATCTCTACTCTCAAACTACCGCCCATCTCCAACTTCCCTTTCCTCACCAAGGTCCTGGAACAAGTTGTTGCTTCGAGCTTTGGTCCTTCCTCTCCCACCACTCCCTTCATGAACCCCTCCAATCGGGTTTCCGTGCCATCCACAGCACAGAAACAGCCCTGGTCAAAGTGACAAATGACATTCTGTCCATCTGCGACCAGGGCTCCCTCTGCCTCCTTGTCCTCCTTGACCTCTCTACTGCCTTTGATACCGTTGATCACTCTATCCTCATCCACCACTTCTCCTCTCACCTCAATCTTCAAGGTTCTGTCCTTGACTGGTTCAGATTGTACCTCTCACACCACCTCCACTTCATCTCCACAAACTGTTTCTCCTCTAGCCCCCACACCATCTTGTGCGGCATTCCTCAGGGCTCTGTTCTTGGTCCCCTCCTCTTCAACATCTATATGCTCCCTCTTGGTGACATCATCCGCAAACATGGGGTCAACTTCCACATGTATGCGGATGACGCCCAACTCTACCTCTCTGCCTCCATCCTTGACTGCAGGACCACTGTTGTCCTGACAGAATGTCTGTCAGACATCAAGTCCTGGATGAGAGCTAACTTTCTACTGTTGAATGCCAACAAGACCGAGACCCTCCTGATTGGCTCCTCTCAATGCCTCCACACCTCAGGCGCTGACAGCATCACTATCCATGGATGCACACTCCACCTTACTAAGCCCTTCCGGAAACTTTTGTTTGAACCTCAACTACCCTTTCTACCCCACATCCGTGCCATGACCTGCTCTGCCATCCCCCACCTCCACAATATTGCCCTGCTCCGCCACTGTCTCACATCGCAGCTGCTGAAACCCTCATGCATGCATTCATAACATTGGGGCTTGACTTTGCAAACTCCTTGCTTGTTGGCCTACCCAACTCCTCCCTCTATAGGCTGCAGATCATCCAGAAGTATGCAGCCTATGTCCTCTCCTGCACCAGGCTCCGTGACCCTATCACCCCCATCCTCATCCACCTCCACTGGCTTCCCATCACTCAGATGATTGAGTTCAAGATCCTGGCCCTCACCTTCAAAGCCCTCCATGGTCTTGCTCCCCCCTACCTCTGCGACCTCCTCAACCCCTACCGTCCTGCCTGCTCCCTCCGCTTAGCGGGCTCCGGCCTGCTTTAAGACCCAGACCTCACACGCCTCACCATTTGCGTGCTGGTCTTCTGCCATTCTGCTCCTGCCATCTGGAACTCCATCCCGCAGTCCCTCCACCTCGTCCCCTCCCTTCCCTTCTTCAAGACCCATCTCAAGATTCTCCTCTTCGACCGTGCTTTTGATCACCCTGCTTCCCCCGCTGCCCTCCGCCCTCCCCAACCCCGACCCCCAGCTCGGGTCCAAAATACTAACTGTCCAGCATCTTGGGATGTCCTTCCAACATAAAAGGCACTATACAAATGTAATTTTGTTGTTGTTATAATGCATTGAATGCGAGTCAAAAAGCTTTCTTTCTTATACCTTCCTTTCCATCACCTTCTAATGACTATGTATGTGAAGCTGGGCTAGTGATATTGAATTGTAGGTTTGCGGAATGTAGCTTTCACCTAGACACTGGGGACAACTCCCCTCAAAAAGCTGGTAACCCACTAACTAATACTCAAAAGCTGTGAGCTGCAAACCTGATGCGCATGCAGTGCATTAGCTCCATTTGAAGCTCTAAATATTGAATGAGCTATTCAGTTGACACCAATGTTTTGGCTGAATTCAGTTTATCATGAACTTCCAAAGTATTCTGTTTAGTCAAGATTAGAAGATAGCAATTACAATGAGGACTGCCTTGCATGTGAAAACAATGTCAATATGGCACAGGGCTTGAACAGCAAATCAGAATAAGTGTTAGTTGGGGGTGTGAAGGGGGCAGCCTCAATGTTGTAATGGATAGAGCTGCAGCTTGGAGACCAGGGATTTGCTGGTTTGAATCCAGCACTGAGTTTGCTGGCCTCAGCCAAGACTTAATGGGGAGGCTACATTGGCCCATTCTACATTAACCTTCCCCAGAGTAGGAAGGATAATACCAGGTGGGGTTTTTGCTTCTCTTCTCTCTTCAGCAACTTTTACTGGTTGTGTTGGTGGTCATTGGGTGAGGAGATGGTCAGGTTCAGCTGTGTGGCTTCTACATTCGATTAGTGTGCTGACACTCACTGTTAAGGCTCACCCATGATCAATGGCTACTTGGGTTGGGCTATTGGAGGACAACCAGTGCCTATGGAACTGTACCCCAACAAGAGAAGGCCAGACTAGGCAAAGAGGCATATGCTAATACAATACAATTTGCATTTATATGGTGCCTTTCATTTTGGGAGGATATCCAAAAGTATTTGCCATTTAATGAAGGAAGAAATTTGAAACACAATTGGATGCATTGACTTTATAAAAAAGAATGAGTTGGTTGAAAATCTTGCTAATAATTAGTCTTCAACAAGCAGGTTACTGGAGATGAGAAAAAGGAGTCAACATAATATAAATACTTAGCTCATAAAGTTGATCATTTTATTGTAAGACTGATCATTTGATTGTAAAACAAAACCTCTTAATGTGAAAATTAAACAGGAACTTGCCAAATCTGTCCATCAGCCATGGAAAAAGAAAGTAGACCTGCTCGACAGTAGATTATAAAGCTGGGTGGTGAACAGTAGTCTAAAGATTTGTCTTTAGGGGCTTTGTTGGCATCAATAAGAATGGTGTCTCTTGGCAAATGAACTTATTGTTTCTTTCCTGTCAGAACCACCTCCCTCTGTCTATCCTCCTCCCTTTCCTAGGTCCAAAGAGGATAGACTATGTCAAATAGTTGGACTGCAACAAAACCACAAAAATGTACATAATCACTAAAGAACATTGCAAAAGAAAGTTTAATGTGATATATGGAGAGAAAGCAAAACGCAGAGAGGATGCATTGACTTTATCTCATCTCCAAGATAGAATGAAGAGAGGAAAGTGAAAATGGTTTCAGATTCACCTTCAGTATCTTGAGGATATTTCAACAATTCATAAAAGCATTATAAGTTCCCTCTTCTGTAATGGATGCTAGTTTTGTGGTTATGTTTTGGAACTTACAATCCAAAAACATGCATGATATGTATATCTGAAAATTAAAGACCATCTAGAACTTATAGTAATAATAATCCTTGCATTTGATACGTCGCTTATCACATTCAACAGTCAAAACACTTCACAAAGTTTCTGTAAAGTGTGCTTACAATATCTTTACACAGAGGACGTGGAATGCCCTATCTGGAACAGTGGATCCAAAGATAAATGAATATTAGTACTCTTGCCTCTGAGTCAGAAAGTTAGGCAATTATACAATTCATAAAGATAAGACTTATGGGAATTTTATCGTAAATCCTGTGAAACACTTTGAAAGTCACTCTACCAAATTTAAGGATTATTATTATTATTCAGTGGGAATTGGGTAAATACTTAAAAAGGAGCCTAGCTTAGTTGGTAGCACTCTCACCTGTGAATCAGAAGGTTATGGTTCAAACTCCACGTTGGGACTTGGAAACCATATAAGCTATGCAGCCACTCCAGTGCAATCCTGGCAATGATCTGCATAGTCTTTGGATGAGACGTTAAGCTAAAGTCCTGTCTGCCGTCCAGGTGGATGTTAAAGATACCATGGTACTATTCAAAAAAGAGAAGGGAGTTTCTCCAGATGTCCTGGCCAACAACCTTTAAAAAATAATTGGCCACTTACTCCATGGCTGTTTGTGAGACATTGCTGTGACTTCTTCCAAGCACTGTCAAATGCTCTGGAATGCTACCCCTTAATGAAAGGCGCTATATAAATGAAAGTTGTTGTTGTGCACAGATTGGCTCCCATGTTTGCCCACATAATACACAATCGCTACACTTTATAGTATATTCTGTGAAGTACTTTGAGTTGTCTCGATGACATGATAAGGCACTATCATATAATACAAGGATTATTATTATTATAATGTTAATTTGGCTTCCATTGTTTTCTAAAATTTATCAAGATATGTTTTCTTTTAAATTATTCCCAACCACTAAAGTGACTTTTGACTTCAATTGTTTTTAACTTACTCTTAAAACTTATTGTTATCTGACGAACAAATGCAAAATCTTTGTTCACCAAAGCCAAATGCTTCTGAGGTTTTTTTTCGAGAAATGCAGCAAACTAGATATCAAATTAAAACTGAATGAAAACTGAATTGAAGAATTTTTCGAAAGTCTGTGTAAGACTATCATTTGAAGATTATCATTTTTAAGCATCAAGGAATTTTCACTCAGTGTGGTAGGAGCTCTTGTAATTGAGGCTAATTGTAGCACCCTCTGGAGCCTCTTTGGTTGAGATCATTTAACTCAGCACAGACTGCGGTTGAGATGAGATTAGTTTTCTGATCTGTGTGGCTCAGCTATACAGAGATCAACTCGCTGAACCTTCGAGGATGCCAACAGTTCTTCTTTAAACAAAGAAGCTTGTGATGACCAATATTAGTAATAATAATAATCCTTGCATTTGATATAGCGCTTTTCACATCTTCTAGACATCTCAAAGCGCTTCACAGAATATACTGTAAAGTGAATTGACTGTATATATTTGTGAGCAAAACGCAGCAGCCAATTGTGCATAGCAGTGTCCCACAAACAGTCATGGATTGAGTGACCAAATTATTATTGTTTTTTTCTTGAGGGATTATTATCAGCCATGTGGAGTAAGGAAACTTGCCCAAGGTTTCGCCCTGCCGGGAATCGAACCCAGGTCTCTCGCTTGCAAGGCGAACGCTCTAACCACTGAGCTGCAGGACTCCACATTGTAGTTTGTAATATTGAAGTTTGAGTTACTATTATAATTGTTGATGGTTTAACAGGAAGATAAATAGTACTCTGGGGAGATACTGCTTTGCTCCATGTACATTTTGCTGCATACATAATATGATTTTTCATGGCTGTTTCCTGTACACTCCTGGCAAGGCACAAGGTGGCGTGTTGGCAAAGGGCTTTTAAAATGACTTGCTTCTTTATGAATCAATGAATTTCCTGGGATATATTGAGATCTGCGGGAGATGACCCATTCACATGGACAGCAGAGTAAGATTAAACTTAAGGGCCTCGGACTTCTGAATATAGTCACAGTAGTTCAGCTGGACAGCGTCAGTGAATTGATCACATCCTTGGTTTTACATTCACTTTAATTGTCTCCAAGTTCACATTATACTGTTGAGCCAACACAATTAGCTAGTAAGCATGGTAAATGTTCATGGCAGCTAGCTGAATAAGTTGAGAACACAGTGCACAGGCTGTTGCATACTGATATCCTACTGAATCCTTTGAAAACAAAATGCCTAATCACACTATCCAATTACCAGTGTGCGTTATAAAAATCTGTATCATGCTGCAACCTACAGTTCGGCTTGGGTCATAAAGGACCTCTTTCTCCCTTTCACTGCTCGCCTGTTGGCAATGCAGGAAATCCATTAATAAAACTGCCAGTGCAAACTGAACTGGAAATGAAAGTCGAGTCTGTGGTGTTTAATTAGAAATGTGGTCACTAAAACGTTTCCTGAATTGTGCTGTTTTATAATGTAGAGCCATTGCAGGAGAAATGAAGTGATGCTGGCCAGTTTATAGCACGATCATAGGATAGCAATTTGATATCGATGATAATTGAGAGTTGTGTGACTCATGATGTTACATTGAAAAAAGGATCATTTTTTATTCTGTTCACTATACGGTCAAACTGCGTCCATTTTGACGGGATAGTGAACAGAATAAAAAATAGCTTTCTTGACGCCTCTGGCCTTTGTGTACCAGCATTAAAAATATCGGCTAAAATTGCACAGATAGGCAACAAATAGGTGGGGGTGATTACAAGGCAGTAAACTCATTGAGGGGCCTGAGATCCTGTTATAAACCACAAGAGCAACGCTTGAAGTTTGTCATCTGAACCCAGAGCTGAAATTATAGCCTTGAAATCAGTTCCAGACATCCGTTAGTTTTTATATGAACATTGTCCACTTCATTGTGCTGTTTTTACATGTCTCCTGTCTTAGATACTCTGTCATTGATAACGATGGTATCCCACATTGATGTTTATGGGTTGAAAACGTAATATTTCTTAAGCAATTCAATGTAGTAATTATCAACTTGATTTATTTTTGTTTATGTCTTACTCACAAATGACTGGCTCAAGTCTCAGAGTGGGGTGAAGGGGGAAGGCAGAGTGGAGAGCCCAGGAAAATTAGCAATCAGCAAAAATGGCAATTGCAGCCAGTTGCACTCTACAATTATAAATACATATTAATAATAATAATCCTTACAGCATCTTTCACATCAAGAGGATCTTCCAAAGTGTCTACAGGATCTATTGTAAAGTGCAGTGACGGTGTATTTAGTGGTCATAGACATTTACAGCGCAGAAGGAAGCTATTTGACCTATTGAGTTTGCACTGGCTCTCAGACCAAGCTGTAGTTTCATTGCACTGCCCTCCCTTAACCCCGTACCCCTTCAAGCCTCTAACTTTCATATGTATTGTACAGTATGTGTACTGTAAAATAGGTAAGTTTGACACAAGGATGAGAATCCCAATGTATGGTTCCCAGTAAGAAGCGAGAATCCCAATAAGGCTCTGACCTTATGTTGAAATGATTCTTTAATACAAATGGAAATGGTTAATTAATTTCTGCTGAGAAGATGGCTGTATCAGGATGAACATGATTTAGAAATAAAAACAGAACTCGCTGGGAACACTCAGCAGGTCAGCAGCATCTATGAGAGAGAAAAGTGATTTAAAGTTTCAGGTCGATGACCTTTCGTCAGACCAGAATGTTTTAGAACATAGTTTATAATTGAGTGTACAATAAGGTTACTTGCTAATATTTGAAACATCAAATTGTTTATCATTTCTTTTATAAATGTTACAGAGGTGATTAGGATGTCCGAGAGGAGAACCGAGAGCAAGCAACGTGGTTAGGATGAAAACCAATAGACCCAGAAGCAAAGGAACAAGGTAGCCAAATGTGGTAAGAGTGGGAATAGAATTTTGGAAGCTTGGCCTAAGAGAAAGAGACTCAAGACATGAGAGAGTGGGGGAGAAGACAGTTTGGTGAGAAATGGATTGTCAGACTGGTAGGAAGTTGGAAGAGATGCAGTGAAGCCATCATGTGCTCTGCTCAAGCTCCTTTAGAATTGTAATATTGTAATACCAGGTTGGTTCAGTTGGTAGCACTCTGAGTCAGAAGGTTGTCGGTTCAAGCCCCACATCATAAATTATGCTCATACTCTTGGCTGATGCTCCAATGCAGTATGGGAAGGCAGGGTGGGGGTGGGTAGGAGTGCTGCACTGTCAGAGGTGACAAAAAGAAAGGGATTTCCTCTCTGTGTTCCTCTCTGTGTTCCAGCCAACAATCCTACAGATTAATTGATTAATCTTATAGTGTATGACTGTTCGTGGGTCCTTCTTGCTGCAGCAATGGCTACAACATTTGTCTGCGAAAACATTAGAAAACACTTGGTAAGATTCTATAAGAATGAACGTTCTTCCTTAAAGAGTCATTTTCTTCTGCCAGTGTGACTTCAAGACGTTTTGGCAGATTTGAAAGGAGGAAGTCTGATTGCATAATACATGTCAATGTTATTGCAACATTGGTTGTCTCTTGAACACATTTGTTATAAGCTTTGAAATGAAACAAATATTTTAGACCCTCATTGTGAAAGTTAACACCATGACAATACATCATCAAAATCTGCTGTAGTACAAACGTTCCCCAGTGGCCAATATGCGAAACATTTCCAGCAACTGATCCTAATTGAAAGCTCCTCAGGGGGATGAGAATTTCCCTTTAAGTATTTTTTGAAAAAGTTGTCATTATTCATTTGTTCCTGCTGCACTTACGTAAAATTTGGCTATTTTAATGATCAGCAGGTAAAAAACGCGCTTAGTAATAATAATAATAATCCTTGCATTTGATATAGCGCTTTTCACGTCTTCTAGACTTCTCAAAGCTCTTCACAGAATATATTGTAAAGTGAATTGACTGTATATTTGTGGGCGAAACACGGCAGACAATTGTGCATAGCAGTGTCCCACAGTCGTAGATTGAAAATGATCTTTTTTTTGGAAGGATTATTATCCCTTGCCAGAGATCAGTGAGCACAAATATAAGATCCACTGGTAAACTCTCGATGATATAAAAAAAATGTGTTTGTTTGTCTGTTTAAATAGAACCTTTTTAAGCCAGGAAAAATATAATTGTGAAGTTGAGGAACAAAGAGAAGAAAAAAATGGGCCATTAGTTAATTATCCACTGGTTTCAGCTCAAAACCTCCGCCTCCTCCCCCCCCCCCCACACACACAACAACCTGTAGCTTTGGGACAATCGTTTGCTTGTAGGAGTCTTATGGAGGCTTGGCTGCCATCTTGGATAAGCTGTGAGTAAAAAATATTAACAATCCACAGGACATACTGTACAGTGATGTGACTGTCTGTGTATTGTGGATGAGTATGGCAGCCAATTTGCACCCAGCAATATAAAACAAGCAGCCATGAAATGAATGATCATTTTTATCTGGGGGTTTGATGGCCAGGACAACAGGAGAAACTCCTTTCTTTTTTCGAATAATGACATGGGATGCTTAACATCCACCTGGACAGAAGACATACCTCAGATCAGCATCTAATCCGAAGGCCAGGGTGCTAGGAGAAACTCTCTTCTTGAACGGTGCCAAGGGATCTTATCAGACTGGACCTCGGTTTAATGCCTCATCTGAAGGACGGCACCTCTGACAATGCAACACCGCCCAGTATTGCATTGGAGTGTCACCTTAAACTACGTGAGCTTGAACTCACAACCTGACTCAAAGGCAAGCGTGCTACCAGCTGAGCCATGCTGATACACTGAGCCATGTTGACACACACATACTTGTTAACAACCCAAAAGCAGCTACTGAACCTGCTTTATAGAATAATGGCTGAGTTAAATCGTATCCAACTCTTAGTTGACAAAATCTGAGACTGGGTCCTAAATAGAGCAGCTTGCTGGTCCCTGCTCTGTGTACTGTTTTGTCAGCTTGTTTTAAACAAAATCTACTTTTAATTCCCAACATTTCTACATGTGGGGACATTTTCCCAGACGCAGAAATAAAACATTTTGTTTCATCAGATTAAAGATGTAAAAAAAGTGATCAGAAAGCCTCAATCCCTGAATTGCAATTATGGCATCCCGTATAATCGAGCGTGCCAAACTTTTACAATAAGCGGGATTTTAAACCTTTTCAGTAACAGCCACTTAATAAGAACCCACTGATAGGAAGTTCCTGCTACTGAAACGGTTCCAGCTGTGTTCGATCTCCCCACACTTCGACATGTCTGACCACTGATGCTATTACTGGTACTTGACATGCTGTTTGCTTTATGAGCGGCCAGGACCTTACTTTCCTGATGTTTGACAACAGGAATGAATTTACAGAGGTCAGTCAGGCCATGGGTTTTCATGTGAAGAGGCAGCTGTTTTGTTTTTGTTTAAGGATCGATTAGCATCTGGCCTTTTTCTAAATAAAAAGTGAAAAATGCAAATTGTACAGGTGAGAGCAAGACAGTTATTCCCCAACAAGAAAAAGTGGGCTCGAGATCATGTCTCAAAGCGCTCATATACTGTAAACTGGAGTAATTGTGGATTTTGTTGGTGAAACACAGCAGCCAATTGCACACAGCAGTGTCCCACAAACATTTGTGGATTGAGTAACCTTTTTTTGTATGTGTGGATGTATTATTACCCCTGGAAAGCCAATAGACTAACAAGTGGCTTCCTATACCGCTAGGTAAACAGAGGCGTGAGTCTGTGCGGAGTAAGGAAACTTGCCCCGACCCGACTGGGAATGGAACCCAGGTCGTCTCGCTTGCGAGGAGAATACGCTAACCATTACAGTACAGGACTCCAAAAAAGGACTCTGCCTTCCCTCACCTCCGCAACATTGTCCGACTCCACCATTTCCTCACTCCTCAGGTCACCAAAACCCTCATACATGCCTTCAATACATCCAGGCTCGACTACGCCAACGCCCTTGCTAATCAGCCTTCCCAACTCTTCCCTCCACAAGCTGCAGATCATCCAGAACTCTGCAGCACGTGTCCTCTTCTATAGTAGGCTCCGTGACCCCATCACACCCACCCTTGCCCGGCTCCACTGGCTCCCTCAGAGGATCGTGCTCAAAATTCTCATCCTCACCTTCAAGGCCCTCCATGGCTTTGCCCCCTCCTACCTCTCCGACCTGCTAACCACTTATCAACCTGTCCGCTCCCTTCATTCAGCAGGCTCCGGCCTGCTCTATATCCCCCATCTGGCCTGCCCCACCATCAGCGGTCAGGCCTTCAGCCTCTCTGCCCCCACCCTCTTGAACTCCATCCCACATTCCCTTCACCTCATTCCCTCCCTTGCCTCATTCAAGGCACACCTCAAGACCCTCCTCTTCGACTGTGCCTTCGGCCACCCTCCTACCCTCTCTGCCCTCCACCCTCCCTGATCCCAAACCCCCCACCCTTCTCCTCGGGTCCTAATCCCTGACTGTTCAATGCCTTAGGATGCCCAACGTGATAGGCGCTTTAGAAATGTAATTTTGTATTGTATTTAGCCTGTGTGATTCCCATCTCAGCAGGTTTACACCCCCACTGGCAAACAGCCAGTATAACTAAGTAGTTATACCCTCCCCCCCCAACCCCACTACCCACACTTGTCAATACTGTACCAGCACCATTTACGTCATGAGAGCCCAGAATAAGCCAGCATTTATCATCCAGCTGCCTAATCCTCCAGTAACTGCCTTCTCTCATGTGGTTTGTTCTTCCTTCACACTTGAAGCCTGAAATTCCAGCTAGTCTTATGTGTCCTAAAATATAACATGCTAAATTGCGGAAAATTCTTAACTTAATTCATAAATTGCGAAGCTAGTTTTCCAACATTCTTAAAGAACAAGTTCTAAATTAAGACTGACTTTTAGAATTTTGCTCAATCTTTGAATGGTTCTGCCGGCGAAAACTAGATGAAATTTTGCGTCTCTTGTTGTGACATACTGTAGCGATGGTTTGTTATTTGTTATGTACTCTGGCTAATGCCATCCCTTGGAAGACCCTGGATTTGTTCATCACAACGGATCTCGCGTGGCTGAGAGTAAGTGGCGGGGAAATCCATTGTTAGGAGTTCATTGACAAGCATGCTATTGAAATGCACCACTTATCTGGCAGTGTAAAACTTATTGTGTGAGTGCATGTCCACATTGCAGTGTTCGGCTTCAGATCAAAGTGCAGGGTCACAATCCTGCTGCAAAGCTTACTCACCGTGGCACCAGCACACATTCTCTGAAACAAACGGTTTTATTTATTACAATAAACCGACGCAAAGAAAAGGGATGTTGGCTATTTTCTATACAGATTTCTATCTAAAAGATTTGTGCTCAAATAATATTGTTTTTCTTTCTCTTTCACTAGTTAGTTTAGTTTTTTTGATGAATAGTTTTTGATGAATAGTCCTGTGTTAGGATATTTAGATCACTATGGAAACAGCACCTGGTCCATATTTGGTGCCTACAAATTTTTTTGCTGCACTTGGCCATAACTGTTGAGAACTTTGATGTGTTTTGCAATATTAAAATGTAGGTTCTTTATTGCTTTGTGCGCTAGCAAATTGCTGACAAATAGTCTTCAAAAGTGGAATTGTAAGAGATTTCTGGGTCCCAAATAAATATTATATAAGAGCTTCAGGTTTGCAATAATAAATCTGGGAGTAGGTTTTGGAGTTACAATGAAGTTACACAAAGTGGTCAGTGACCTGGAAATGTGGTTATAGCAGTAAGTTACATTATTATTGCAGATATCTTTGACTCAGTTAGTAGCCATGATTTTTCAAGATGGCGATAGTCAGGAGGCTGGGTTCACGAGGTGCTCGCAGATATTGAGGTGCATGAGGCCGGCTGTGGGTCATCCAGACTCAAGCTGGGGCGTCGAGAGCCCTGGGGCTCGAGGTCGAGGTCTCCCGGGGCTGGGGAGCCTGGAGTGTAGTCGGAGACAGAGGCGACCTACCCGGGATCGGGGCCCGAGGCGCCCGGAGCAAGGCTGGGACTCGGCGCCTCATGCGGGACCTGTGGCTCAACTTCCAGTGGCTCAACGTCCAGCAGCTCAACATCCAGCGGGACCTGGGACGCGGTTGGAGCCAGCGCCTGGGGTGGCTCAGTGGCGAGCGGGACCCGCGGTGAGGCTCACTCCAGGTCTGAGGACTTCCTGAAGAGAAGTTCAATGCCCCGAGCGGCGACAAGGCCCAGCGTGGGGCCTGAGGCCACCGTGCGGTGCAGAGGGACTCGCGAGGGACTCATCACCTCCGCTGATCCACACCAACAGTGCCCACGCCACCATCCCGGACTCTCTGAGGGCTCAGCCAGTTAGCAACCGGGTGCCACCTGACGTTATCCTGCCCGGCTTATATAAATCTCGAGGCCAGGACTCGAGTCCAGGACACTGGGAAGACATCACTGCCCCCATCTCCTCACTGAGCCTCACCAGCACAACGGGCTAACCATGGCTCGCTGAACACTCCTGTCCGCTCCGAGTCTCAGCCTGTGCACATTGGCTGCCTCAATTGACCCGAGCTGTTTCCCCAAGAAGTTACCGACCCTGTCCCCTTCCCTCCACTACTCCTGCTCAACCCTCCTCTCCCTCTGCCTGCCCCAACTCCTAACCCTCCTCGACTCCCCCATGGCCTCCCTCTGCTCCTCCCTTCACATTCTTCATTATGCTCATCGTGGTGGACGCCATCGGCTGTCCTACAGCACCAACCCTGACTGCCCCTTCCCCTACTCTCACCGCAAGGCCCACCAGCCCTCACCCAGGGGAGCCAACCTTTCCTCCCACACTCACATCTCCATCCAACCTATCTATTTGTGGAGTCCTGTAGCTCAGTGGTGAGTACTCGCTTTGCAAGTGAGAGACCTGAGTTCAATTCCAAGCAGGGCGAAACCTTGGGTAAGTTTCCTTACTCCATATGCCTAATAATAATCCCTCCAAAACCAAAAACGATAATAAATTGGTCATTTTCAATCTACGACCGTTTGTGGGACATTGCTGTGCGCAATTGGCTGCCGCGTTTGCCCACAAATATACAGTCAATTCAATTTACAGTGTGTTCTGTGAAGCACTTTGGGACATCCCCCCGACGTGAAAAGCGCTATATCAAATGCAAGGATTAATATTATTATTATTATTATCTGCCCACCCCCTCCCCCACCTCATCTCCCCCACACTCCCACCACTAACTGTCCCCTCCGCATCGGTCTGCAGAATGTCTGCTCACTAACTAACAAGTCCCTTACAATCCATGACCTCACTGTCGAGGAAAATATCGACATTCTCGCCCTCACCGAAACCTGGGTCACCCCAGGCGACACCTTCCCACTATTTGAGGCCACACCTCCAGGTTACACCTTTCACCAAACCCCACAGCCTAATCGCCGTGGCAGTGGTGTGGCACTCATCTCCCGGTCCCCCCTCGGCCTTTCCCCACACTCCTCCGGAACCTTCCCCTCCCTTGAACACCTTACCCTCTACCACCCCTCCAGGCTTTCCCTCAAAATCCTCCTTGTTTACCATTCCCCCAAGCCTTCCCCCACCTTCCTCTCGGATATCTCCGCCCTCCTATTTTCTCTTTCCCTCTGCTCTGAACGCCTCCTAATCTTAGGCGACTTCAACCTCCATTTCACCCCTCCTGCTCTACCTCTGTCGACTTCTCTTCCCTCCTCTCTTCCCTTAACCTCTCCCTCCTCATCCACTTCCCCACCCATGACCATGGCCATCCCCTTGACCTGGTGATCACCCGGGGTCTCACCATCTCGGACATCACCATCATTGATAAAGCCATCTTGGACTACCACTTCATCTCCTTCAACGCCTCCGTATTCCTTCCCCTTTCTCAACCCTCCACCATTACATACCATTCGTGGAAAATAATTTCCTCCCTCTCCCTTTCCACTGCCCTGGAGTCATCTGAACTCCTACACCTCTGGCCCTCCCTGACCAATTTCCTCTCCTCACTCTCTTTTCTCCACAACTTCCTCTCCTCCATTCTAGACTCCCTTGCCCCCCTCACCTCACAAACTGCCTCATACTCCAGTACATTTCCCTGGTACACCAGCCATCTCTGTTCCCTCAAGGTACAAGTGTGAGCTGCCGAACATGCCTGGATCAAATCCAAACTACCGGTCCATCGGCTGATTTGGCTTAACTACACCAAGATCTACCGCTGCGCTCTTGCCTCTGCCAAATCCTCCTTCTACTCCCAGATTATCTTGGAAGCAAAGGACAACCCAGGCTTCTCTTTTCCACCACAAACCGTCTCCTCCGTCCACCTTCCCATGCCTCACCCATCCTCTCCTCAAACTCCAACTGTGAGGAGAAGCTGGACTCCCTCGAATCCAAAATCGAGGGGATACGTTCAGCCACCCCTGCTCCGTCCACCGCCACCCCCACTTCACCTCTCCCTCATGACCCACCTCCCACCCATCCCCCCCTTTACTCCTTCGACCCTATCTCTCCCTCCTCCCTCACAGCGACTGTTCGCAAACTCAAACTCACCACCTGCTCCCTTGATCCCATCCCCACCTCTCTCCTCATCTCCCAGCTCCACCTTCTGGTCCCTCTCCTGTCCAACGTCATCAATCTCTCCTTGTCCATCGATTCAGTTCCCACCCCACTAAAAACAGCCATCATCAACCCCATCCTGAAAAAACTTTCCCTAGACTCATCCCTTCTCTCCAGTTACCGCCCCATCTCTAACCTCCCATTCCTCTCCAAGTCCTGGAACGAGTCGTCGCGTCCCAGCTCTGCTCCTTTCTTTCTCGCCATTCCCTCTTTGAACCCCTCCAATTGGCTTCCGCGCTGCCCACAGCACGGAAGCAGCCCTGGTCAAAGCCACTAATGACATTCTGAACATCTGGGATCAAGGCTCCTTCTGCCTCCTTGTCCTCCTCAACCTCTCTGCCGCCTTCGACATTGTCGACCACTCCATCCTCATACACCACCTCTCCACTAAATTTTCATGGACCTCCCCTTGCCTGGTTCGATTCCTATCTCTCTCACAGTTACCACTTTGTTGCCTCTAACGGTTTCTCCTCCAGCCCCCGCACTGTCACGTCTGGCGTCCCCCAGGGCTCTGTCCTTGGCCCTCTCCTCTTTAATATCTACATGCTTCCCCTTGGTGACATCATCTAATAATAATAATGCCTAATAATAATCCCTCCAAAACAAAACAATAATAAATTGGTCATTTTCAATCCATGACTGTTTGTGGGACACTGCTTTGTGCAATTGGCTGCCGTGTTTCGCCCACAAATATACAATCAATTCACTTTACAGTCTATTCTGTGAAGCACTTTGAGATGTTGAGAAGACTTGAAAACGCTATATCAAATGCATGGATTATTATTATTATTATTATCCGCAGACATGGGGTCAACTTACATATGTATGCGGATGACACCCAACTCTATCTTTCTGCCTCCACCCTCAACTCCAGGACCACTGCTGTCCTGACAGACTGCCTGTTGGACATCAAGTCCTGGATGAGGGCAAACTTCCTACAGCTGAATGTGAACAAGACTGAGGCCCTCCTGATTGGCTCACGCCAGGGCCTCTATACCTCAGGCTCCGGCAACATCAACCTCCATGGTTGCACACTTCAACTCACCAAGCCAGTCAGGAACCAAGGTGTCTTGTTCCACCCTCAACTGTATTTTCTTCCCCACATTCAAACCATGACTCGCTCTGCCTTCCTTCACCTCCATAACATCGCCCGACTCCGCCACTACCTCACCCCTCAGGCCACTGAAACTCTTGTTCATGCCTTCATCACCTCCAGGCTCGACTATGCAAATGCTCTGCTTGTTGTCCTTCCCAACTCCTCCCTCCACAGGCTGCAGATAATCCAGAACTCTGCAGCCTGTGTCTTCTCCCGCACCAAACTCCATGACCCCATCTCCCCTACTCTCGCCCAACTCCATTGGCTCCCTATGCTTCAGAGGATCCAGTTCAAGATCCTGGTCGTCACCTACAAAGCCTCCATGGCCTCGCCCCACCCTACCTCTGTGACCTCCTAAACCCCTAGCAACCTGCCCGCTCCCTCCGCTCAGCCAGCTCCGGCCTGCTCCACGTCCCCCGACCCACCCGCCCCACCATTGGCGGGAGAGCCTTCAGCCACTCTGCTCCCAACCTCTGGAATTCCATCCCCCAGTCACTCCGCCTCGCCCCCTCCTTAGCCTCCTTCAAGTCCTGCCTCAAAACCCTTCTCTTTGACCATGCCATTGGCCAGCCCCCTTCCCCTCCCCTCGCTTTTCCCCCACTGACCCCAGCTCGGGTCTGAAATGCTGTACACTGTCCATCGCCTTGGGAGATCCTCCCGAAATGAAAGGTGCTTTACAAATGTAACCTTGTTGTTGTTGTAGCACTCTTGCTTCTTGTGGGTTTAATGTAAAGCCTCTGACCTGAAGCTCTCTGTGCTCTTGATCATCTTGGAAAACGGGAGATTTGATGATTTATAAATGGGATACTCGCCGCCCTGTAAAAAAAAGCTTCCAATTAAACTGAGGACCTACCTGGGCTGTATTAATACATTTTCATAAATACCCATTGAGCCATCAGGAAAGTACAATGGAAAGTGGTCCATGCAATGCTGCAGTCTCCATCAACTACATAAACAATATGCAGCTTGGCTGGATATAGTTAGCTTAGCAGCTTGGTTACCTTGTCGACCTGCTAGCTCCACTATTCTGCAACCTACTGCTCCGCTCTCCTGTGTGCAATTCAGGGATGACTGACTGGCATCTCTTTCTGGTGGCCTTGTTGAAGGAAAAACTCGACAATTTTACCCTCACCTATGCCTTTGGCATTTCCAGATTCAACTGGTCATCTCCCTCTCCCACTCCACTTTGCTTCATGTTCAATCTTGTCCCTGTAAAGTGCTCAGAGATATTACCCCGTGTGAAGGGCACTATATAAAAATTGCTGTCAAAAGCTCTATCTCTTTGAATGTGCCTTCAACCACCTCTTTCTCTCCACCCACAATGCCCACCTCCCGCCCCCCCCGCCCCATTCTCCCAGCTCGAGCTTCTACTCAATATGCTGTGTAATATACTTGACACATTCTCCCAGCATTTAGTGTTCCAGTTAATTTTCAAATTTTCTCCTCACTGGCACTGGTCTGACCTCCTCATGCAGGGATTGTGGTTCCAGTGGCATTGATTGCCTCCTGGCTCCCTGCTCATGGCAATTATACATGTGTGAGCCTTGACAAGTGAGCGTCAGCAGGTCACTCAACGAGAGGGCATCAAAGCCACGACTGTCCTCTTTCCCATCTGGCTGCCAAGCATGCACACAACCAGTAGAGGGTATTGTAAAGGGACTAGGAGCAAGAATCCTGGCTGGTTTTCCCCTCATTAACCCTGAGAAGCGTGGAGCCAATTTAGCCTCCACATGCATCTCCAGTTGTGACCAGTAATCTCAGCACGGATTGGGTTTCGAGCCAGAAAGATTCTGGTCTGTAAGCTGTAGCTCTATCCATTACACTGTTGCACCTGCCCATTATATCTTTCTCATCTTAAATATCATTAAAATGTTATCTTCTCTACTAATTAATAAAATGCAAGCAGAACTTATACAGTACTTCTGATTTCCCCCCCATATTTTCTAGGGCTATCAAGTTCTCATACATTTCTGATCTCAACATCAAACTGTGCCTTGCCAAGTTGACTTGTTATCGTTACCAGGAGTGAAGTTGAAGATGGTAATGCAAAATCAAAAGTCCTGTTCATAAATATTGTTTTTCATGAGGCTTGTCAGTGTCACTCACTGCCTCACAGACACCTTTCAATGGCGAGGGAGAGTTCAGCCTGCCTGTACATGCCAGCAAAGTCATTTTCATATCCCTCTACAGACCTTCCCTAAGTATCAAGGATGGGGTGGACTGGGGTGGGGGAAGGAAGGCAGCCAATATGGAAAATTCTGATTTTCAATCAATTTTGTATACAAGAACATATATAGTTGTTTCTCCCGCACTGATCATATTGTGAAATCCATGCCTTGCTGTTAATGGACGTGAATTCAACAAAATCGCAGCTCAGGATATTGCAAACCTACCTCAGTTGAAATAGCTTTCTCCTCAGTATGAATTCAGCAACATAGCAGAACTGGCAGGAGTATTGCAATTTAAAAGTAATAAAAGATTGTGTAACTAGTAGAAACTCCCCCACCTGTGTTTTTAGCTCTTGTGAATCTGAAGTATAAATACATGATACATTTGGTGTATTTTGCACATTATAATCCTTGCTTTTCATAAACACTAAAACCCTGACTAGCTAGGCCAATGTGGGGGGGTGGTGGGGAGATCTGCTCCGGCAAATTGGAATTTTTGGCTAAGTGTAATTACAATGCCAGGTTGACTGTTGTGCCTATAGCATTGAAACGTCAAAATGCTTCATGGGTAATTGCCGGCATGGAGTGACAGTTTATTTGTAGGCAAACGTCATAAAATGCAAATCTCTATTTGATTTAAAGGGATTAAGTACAGAACCAACAGCCTCTAAAGCACCCCTCCATTTCCTTAGTGCTGCTTGACTTCTGCTCTCCCACTTCATCCCACGCTTTACTTCCCTGATAACTTAATATACCATTTGCTACGACATTCTCACAGTAACTGCCTCCCACTTTTGTCTCCCATGTGTCTGACTTTGATAGATTTCCCCCTCCCCCAAAACAGACATCAAAATCAAACAGTTATCGTTGTCTGTGTTTGACAATTTATAGCACATTCACGTGGAATGTGATGAGTGAATTTTACACAGCTCTGCATCTCATTCCAAGACAATAGCAGTTCTGCAGCATAATATGTAGAGCATTCACCTCGCAAAAGAGAGGACCTGGGTTTGATTTCTGGCAGGATGAAACATTGGCTTTGGCAAGTTTCCTTACTACACAAGCCTTGGTTTACCTAATAGTAAGTCGGAACCTGGTTGTTAGTCAATTGGCGGATTGTTTTTCTGGGGTTAATAATCCCTTCAAAAATATAATAATAATTTGATCACTCAATCCATGACTGTTTGTGGGATACTCCTGTGCACCATTGGCTGCCACGTTTCACCCATGAATTATAATCAATTTACTTTACGTTATATTCTATGAAGCGTTTTGAGTTGTCTCAATGATGTGATAAGACACTATATCAAATGCAAGGATTATTATTAATAACAGTTAGGGCTGCAGGGAATTTTGAGAGATCCAGGATGAGAAGCAAAACATGATTTAGGATGATCTGTACAGGAGAACATGGAAGAGATTGAGAGTGAGGTGAAGATTAGGCAATGATAAACTCTGTCTTGGAAGAAAGAGCAATTGAGTTATAAATATAACAAGACTCCACTGGGCCTACCACCACACAAGATGAAAGACATTGGAGTTGAAAGCCGGCCTCTGAGCAGGAAATCCCAAGGAAAATAAAATAAGATAATAGAGAAGCCTTCACTGAAGACACTCTTGTTTACAGATGAAAGGTTGTGTAGCTACAAAGAAGACCCAAACAGACTTCTAAAGCCATTGAGAAGGAAATCCAATTGAAAATAAAGGAGAGAGATAAGAGATAAGTGACAGAGGAACCTGAGCTGTGATTGTGGGTGGCACCTCTGTGACACTGAAAGCTTCATGGTGTTACTGATGCTCAAAGCGTGGGAAAATCCATGTTGGTGCAACAGGCGACATCTGGATCTGGGCTTAAAAAGAAAAACCTGTGATTTTTAAACTGTAAAGGAGACAGGAAGAAGACTGTCTGTAATACACTCATCAACTTAGATGGGCCCAGAACACAGGAGCAGCAACTGAAAATGATAAGGAAAAGTTATTGGAGAAGGAGGCAGTTTCAGAGGCAGAAGTGGCAGCAACATCTAGAATTCAGTGAGGGAAGAAATCCCCCAGGGCAAGCAGGAAATGGGCTTTCAGAAAATAAACAAAGATAGTGGGAAGCGAAAGAGAGAACGTGAATTGAGATGGAGAGCACCATATAGAACAAAAAGCAAATAATTATCAACAAGGTAAAATTAAGAAATTATTGGTGGTTGTTAACAGAGACTAAGATTGAATTGTACAAAAAAGGATTATTCTATACAATGTATTAGGAGTTTAACAAGGATTCAGATTTGAAGCAAGTATAATATTGTATGAAAACAACCATTAAATAATAATTCTAAAAATAATAATTCTTGCATTCAATAAAACATTTTATCATAATAGCCAAATGTCTCAAAGCACTTCACAATTTTACCGTAGAATGTAGTGACTGTGTATTTTGTAGGGCAGCCAATTTGCACACAGCAACTTCTCACAAACAGCCAAGACATTAATTGAACCATTTTATCTGTGGGATGGCCTGGATACTAGATTAAATTCCATTTACTTCTTGATTTGTTTAATGCGATATTTAAGATTCACCTGAACATAGCTTAGTTTGAACATCCCATCAGAAGAATGACACCTTTGACAGTGCAGCGCTCCCCCAGCACTACACTGGAGTATCAGCCTAGACTTGAAGCTCAAAGTCCCGATGTGGGGCTTGAACGTACAAACTCCTGACTCAGAGGCGATAGTGCCACCATCTGAGCCAGGTTGATATTAAAACTGTCTTTGTAATGAGAAGATCTGAAGGATAATCTAAAAGAGGAAGTTAAAAAATATTTGACTTGCTTAAGTTAGAGTGACAATAAAATGTTTCCAATTTGCTTCCATGATCCTGGACCAGGGTGGGTGGAAAAAATCAAGTCAGGCATCTTGTTTGCAATTTCCATCCAATGACCTGTGCTGGAAAATATGCATTTCCTGAACATACATAATAATCCTTGCATTCGATCCATTGAAACATATAAGATCTTATTGAAACACATAAGATTCTTAAAGGGCTGGATAAAGTAGACACTGAGGGGTTGTTTCCCCTGGTAGCAGAATCTCTAACCAGGGGTCACTGTCTTAAAATTAAGGGTCAGCCTTTTAGAACAGAGTTGAGGAAACATTTCTTCACTCAGAGGGTAGTAAATTTATAGAATTCACTACCCCAGAAGGCTGTAGATTCTCAGAACTTGAACATCTTCAAGGCTGAGACTGATAGATTTTTTTAAAAATTGAGGGATTAGGGGATATGAGGATAGAGCAGGTAATTAGAGTTAGGTTTGAAGATCAGCCATGATCTTATCGAATGGCGGGGCAGGCTCGAGGGGCCGAATAGCCTACTCCTGCTCCTAATTCTTATGTTCTTGTGTTCTTATCACATTGTTCAAAATGCTTAACAGGATTTGACTGAAATTTAGTGACTGTGTATTTTTAGGCATTCAGTTAAAAAAAGGATCAGATTCAGTTCTGCACCCCGCCCCCCCCCGCCCACCACCTCCAACAGTGAGTACCCTGTGGAGAATGTGAAGATTCAGGCGTGAAGAGTGAATGCTTGGATCAGCAACCAGAGGGAGGATGGTGTTTATAAAACTGTTCACCAAGATAAGTCACTGCCTTCAGGAGAAGATGTTGTTTGAAAGGATATTACTGTATTTCTTAAGAAAGTGAGAACAAGTTGATCCAATAAATATATTCAAATTGCTGATTCAGGTACTACAGAGAATTGAAGGACAAAAAGCCCTTTATTAGGTCTGTCATTTTGACCACTGCCAAGCAGAAAAGAGCAATTTTGTTTGCTCTGTTTGCTTGATTTGTTGCTATTAATGCCATATGACATTTTCTGGAGTATGTTTAACTTATCAGTATTGTACATGTTTATCATAAACTAAACATCATAAGTATGTTTTTCACTTTCTGATATTTTGAATTCCTTAAACCTTTGGACTAGGATTTATTTTGGCTCAGATGAACTCAAAACATTTACTGTTGCTTGATTTGGATATCAAACAATTTAATAATTTAATAATCTAATAAGAATGCTTAAACCTTCTTAGTGCATTAAAGATCAATATTATTCATTTTTAGTATTGCTGCCAGTTCCATTTCCATTGCTGAATTGATGGCTGCAGATCCTATGGGTTTGTCTGCTGTCTGCTGTGAAACTTGCTGTATATATTGAGCATGGAAGTTACATTTGCAAATGACACCAAGTTTGAGGTACTGTGGAATTAGAGGAGGCAGCAAAGGTTTTACAAAGAGAGCTTGGTAGGGTATGAACATGAACTGATAATTGGCAAATTAAATTCAATACAAATAAACACGAAATATTACATATAGGATCCAAGAATAGAAAAGAAGTGTATTCCATGGATGGTATCGAACTTACCAAAAGGGAAGCTGAAAGAGATCTGGGGGTGTTCGTTCACTCATTACTCACCATGTCAAAACAATGTGAAGCAGAATAAACTGGGCAAGTTGAGTTCAGATCCCAGACATCATACTCAAGCTAAATAATGTTCTCATCAGACTGCACCAAGAGAACTGCGTACAATTTTGGTCGCTGCAATATAGGGAGGCTGCCATGGCCCCAGTGGCAGTGCAGAGGAGAGCAATGAGGGTGACCCCCAGTGTTAGTGAAATGAGTTACGAGGAACAATTAAGCAAGCTCAGGCTCTTCAATCTTGAGAGAAGATGTCTCAGAAGGCATCTTGCAGAGGTATACAAACTCTTAAATGGGACTAGAAAATAAACCCAGAGCACTAATATTTGGATTCACTAAGGCAGCAGAAGAAAAGGACACACATTTAGAGTAGCAAACAGCAATTTCAGGACAGCCACGAGGAATTATTTCTTGACAAAGTGTGTATTTAACTGCAGGAACAGGATACCAGGAAGGCTGGTTAAGTTCAGAACGTTGGACTCATTAAAAAACACACATGTTGTAGTGACTAGTCGGTAGAGTGGGTGTCCTGGAAGGATGAGATCAAATGGGCAAAATGGTCTTTTTATGTGAATCTATTTTGTGAGTTGCAGTAGTGTGAATGGTGCTGGAATTAGCTCCTGACAGAACAAAGGAGAGGTTGTTTTACCTCCAACACAGCATATTGGAAATTGACGATCAGTCTGCTCCCCACTATATCAACAACAACAACAACAACAAGA
This sequence comes from Callorhinchus milii, assembly GCF_018977255.1. Classification (NCBI taxonomy): domain Eukaryota; kingdom Metazoa; phylum Chordata; class Chondrichthyes; order Chimaeriformes; family Callorhinchidae; genus Callorhinchus; species Callorhinchus milii. Next base: position 81,642,281 of record NW_024704743.1, read on the forward strand.
TTCCATTTATAAAGCGCCTTTCACGTCAGGAGGACGTCCCAAGGCGCTGCACAGTTGGGTCATGACCCGAGCAGGGGGGAAATGGTCAGGGGAGGGGAGGGAAGGGAGGGAGCGAGGAGGGGGAAATGGTCAGGGTGAGGGGAGGGAAGGGAGGGAGCGAGGAGGGGGAAGAGAGTCGAGAGGGGAGCTGAAGGCACGGTCAAAGAGAAAGGTTTTGAGACCGGCCTTGAAGGAGGAAAGGGAGGAGGCAAGGCGAAGGCACTGGGGGATGGAGTTCCAGAGCCTCGGGGCTGAGAGGCTGAAGGCCCGACCACCGATGGTAGGGCGGTTGGGGCGGGGGACATGGAGCAGACCGGAGCCAGAGGAACGGAGGGTACGGGCAGGTAGGTAGGGGGATAGTAGGTTGGAGAGGTAGGAGGAAGCAAGGCCGTGAATGGCCTTGTAGGTGAGGATGAGGATCTTGAAATCAATCCTCTGGGGGATGGGGAGCCAGTGGAGGCGAGCGAGGGTGGGAGTGATGTGGTCGCGAAGCCTGGTGCGGGACAGTACACGAGCTGCAGAGTTCTGAATGACCTGCAGCTTGTGGAGGGAGGTGGCGGGAAGGCCGGCGAGGAGAGAGTTCCCATAGTCCAGCCTTGAGGTGACAAAGGCGTGGACCAGGGTTTCAGCAGCGTGAGGGGTGAGGTAATGCCGTAGTCTGGCGATGTATATCTTCAAACTCTGATGCTATCTGACGCCTAGACCTTTTGGAAACAGATTTCTAATGCTCTTACAGTCATGTGCACAACCAGCTCTTTCCTTTTTTTAAAAAAATGATTTTGGTATACTCTAAAATTGGATAACTTATTTTTTAACAGTCCTGATGTGATGTGATGCAATATGGCAGGATGGACAAATCAGACCTCCCAGAGGTCCCACATGGTTTACTGTGGGCAAGAATATTCCTATCCTCAAAGCAGTGTAAACACATCATAACAAACCTGTTTGCAACACATTGCTTCTCTTGTCATGCAAATGTGCAGGTAGAGGTGTTCGTTACTGTACAATTACAAAATATTAGGGTGAAAAATGTGACGTGTGATAATTATTACTGCTGGTAATTAGACATGTGGACAGATACGGAGCAAAGTGGAAGATCAGGAGGATTTTGTTTGCACATAGATTTGTTAGGATGTGGAATGTCCAGCTGTTTGGTGGGTGAGGCAGCATCCATATTAGCTGTTAAGAGGTAACCAGATAGATATCTGAAATTGAGTAATTTGCAGTTATGGGGAAAGACAAGTGATTACGTCTGAATAGATTACTCTTTCAAAGGTGCAGCACAGACATGATGGGCTGAATGGCTGCTTCACTCTACTCTACGTTTGTATGCTGCTCTGGTGCTTCCTCCCCAAGGGAAAAAATATTTTAAACTGGCTTCTCAGACCTGAAAAGATTTATGTTGTTATAAGTCATTATATTAGAACCGCATATTATAATGCAGTGGTTAGGAATCACCTGCAAAATATGCAGTCAATCCAGTTTACAGTATATTCTGTGAAGAACTTTGAGACGTCTAGAAGATGTGATAAGGTGCTATATCAAATGCAATGATTATTATTATAAAATCCCAACCACGTTATGTCTGGGCTGTAATATAGCTAGTTTCAGAGCGCAAGCCTCCTGTGTATATGCCAGCTGGCTGGCTTGTTTCCATGTGTTAGACAGCTCCTGCACTCTACAGCATTGTTGATATCTGAGTCACTAGGTTACCCCCAACATCACTTCTTGCAGTGATGTTGACAGGAACCTAGCTCCCTTTTAGCATAAAGCCAGCCATCTATGCACTTATACTCCCCTGTCTAAATCTAACAGTAAATTAGCCACCATTACTGAAACCAACTAGGATTTTGCACTTATTTTATCATGAAGTGCCTTGTCGTTCACCCATAGATTCATGAAATCTTTATGAAATTTTTACACCATTGTTCCTGCGCTGGTAATAGCCCACTCCCCCCCCACCCCCCCTCCCGCAACACACACACGTACACACACACTTTGCTGGAGCTACTTTTCCAATTGCACTCTCCTCAATAAACTTGCTTAAAGCTGCTTGAAGTGCTGCCAGTATACTAACAATCCGAAAATAAGGGGGTAAAACAATTGACACTTTATAACTGATTTGATGCAGTAATTATTTGACCACATAACCATCTGATAATACAACCAGATATCTTTATTCCATGACAATCAAAAAAGAGGTTTTTAATCCCAGTGTATTTCAATCGTAAGGGTGGACTCAGATTCCTTGTGGTTAATTTGCTGTTAGACTTAGGGATAGGGGAGGATCCCATGACAATAAGGAAAAGGATAGTTTGGTTGCCCTCTAAACAGAAGAAGCAATGAACTCATAACAAACATTTTGTACAGTGGAATGCTGGTTGTCTGAATGTTCTTTTATTCACTTTGGGGTCCCTGCAGAAGTGTACATGGGGCAGTGATACTAATATAAAATATAGCTCTGTCTGTAACAACAACAAATTACATTTGTATAGCGCCTTTCACATCAGGAAAATGCTTGGGACGTAAGGGTGATCACACACACACATACACACTCTGTGCCTCTTATTCTTCTGTAAGGGACAGTGAGAGGGACAGTGAAAGGCAGAGTGTGTGTGTGTGTGTGCGCGATCATCATCATAACTTGTTGCTCCAAAACTGCAGTCAGAGTCTGGAGTTGTCATTTATCTCGAAAGCTTCCTTGAAATTACAGGATGTTGACAGGGGCAGTGTTCACATGTTTGCCTCAGCTCTCCACATTCACATCTGGGGCTATTTCTCAGCTTCCACTTGGTCATATTGTCACCAGTCTTTGCCACCCAGCTCTCGCTTGCTGTATTGTAAGGGAGAGAAAGAGAGATAAAACACACAGAGTGAAATAGAAAGGAGAGTGAGGCAGATAGTGATGGCACAGTATGGTACTATAATGGTGATACTTAGTAATGATGCCAATTATCCATACCGCTTGCTTATTCACAATACAGCCAGTTAGTGTGGATAGTCGCTTCTCTGCTGTAAATGCAAAAATCCCGGAAATCTGGGTGAATAGTTTACAGCAGCATTTAAAGAAGTCTGCAAATGTGCTGTATGTGCATGACTTAATATCCACAGGTGGAGCACGAGCAATTTAAGACAATGGATAACAAGCATAAGTGGCAGAAAGATAGACACTGGAGATCAGAATCAGTCTATGTTATCGGGGGCTGTAATATTGTACTATCTTGTTGTTTGACAACACATTCCAAGTAGAGCTGGGGCAGCTGAAGAACTAAACATTGCTGTAGGGATTCAATTGTCTAAAATAACATTTGAAAACTCCATTGCCCTAGTTCCAATGCGTTGTGTTTCAACAACTTGCAGTTACGTAGCACCCTTCATGTAAGATTACATCTCGCAGCGCTTTCAGTCTCATGCTGATTGATTAAGCTCAGTGCTGCGGGCTGCTAATGGGGTCATTCACCACTTTGGTTAGCCCACATTATAATAATCCAAAAAATTAGATGTTGCAATGAGTTGTATCAATAGAGCAGACTTAGTAGAATTAATACTTCAGCGATGTCAGGGCTGACACTACTGAACTGTTTTGCACGTCCATACAGCAAGCCAGCAACTGTTCTTGCGATGTTTCCAGAAGTTGATGTGATGCCAGGATGTCGTCTTACAAAATATTCATGTGCCAGAATGCTGCAGGTGACCCAAGTTGTACATAGACCAATGATAGACTGAAGTTCCAACTGTATCTACAATACAATACAACACAATTTACATTGATATTTCATATCAATATTTCATATCGGGAGGATGTCCCAAAGCTCTTCACTGTACTGATGGGCACCCGAGGTGGGAGCCGATGGGGGTGGAGATGGGAAATATGACCAAAAACAAATTTGTAAGATTGACAAACATTTGGAAATATGGAATGCTGGATGCGTCAGGTTGACCAGGTTAAACAACCAGGTTGCGATGAGTTGTATCAATTAGAGCAGGCTTAGTAGAGCCTCTGGAACATTGCTCAGATGCCGCCAAGTTTATGAAAGTGATAACTGGGATGAGTGCCCAAACAGAATTCCAGTGGTTTGGCCTTGACATCTGTGATCCAACAAATCCACTATTAAACACCAGTGCGTTCTAAATTCAGTTCAGTCTGAACATTGGGCAATCAATTATTTTCTTTACATCTAATTAACTTGTAATCTTGTAAAAAATATGCTCTATTCATATGAAAAAGGCTAAGGAGGAATAAACCAGCCAGGGTTCCTACTTCTGGTTTTTCTATAGCCGGTTGTGCACCTGTTTGGTAGCTAAATGAGACACGGTCAGACTCTGTAGAGATGCTCTCTACAGTCGAGTTACCTGCTGACACTCACTGTCAAAGCTCACACAGGAACATTGGCCATTTGGAATTTGGGAACTGGAGGACAACAAATTCCCATGGAACTGCAGCCCAGTAAGGGGAGATCAGACCAGGAGCAGAGAGGCAATTGCCAGTGGGGAAGATATTTGAAAAAAAATAATTGGACACAGTAAACTTGTATTAAAAAAACAAAGGTTTTGTAATTGCTTAAAACAGGGATGGGTAAGAACGTTCAAGCTGGCTTCAGGTTCAACCATATTGTTGAAGTTGGGAGGGTGGGTGTTACAACACCCCCCTCCCTCCCCACTCCTCCTGGTGTCAGTCTGCTTATTCATTGCTTTACTACATATTTTTATCCAAGTGATGATCACTGGTGATAATTAGCACACCACATGTTGCAGTTTTTATCCCAATGAGTCAAATGCCAACATATTGAGGGGAAATTCAAACTGTGAAACTGTTTTCTTTAAAACCCAATGTATCCAAGAGCTAAATTGATTAGATGAATGAGTGTTATTTCTGTCAGTGAATGGGTGAGTGATGGTGAGCAGGTGAATACTGAAAGGTTTATCCGATGCCCACTGGAGCAAAGCCAGCATTGGTTTAAAGGAGGATTGTCACCGTCTTGCAGGAAAGCCTAGAAGAGCCGAATGGAATTGTTATTATGGTGATGCCAACGTGCAATCTGTGCTAAAATTATTCCAATGCATATTGTGCCCCCCAAATTGCCTTCATGTGCTTATAACTGGGAGGAAAGTTTGTGAGATAAGTTTACAGCAAAGCTGATGGAGTGTAGTTTTTTTTCAAAATGGTACTATGTAGAGTTGGACTTGCAGAGTAAATGTAGTCGCAGTAATGTTTACATCTTAAAGTGAGGCTAAAAACCTCTGAGGCTTTGTAGATGTTTTCAAACTAAAGTTTAACTGTGGTGAAATCAGTTTCCTGCACATAATCACGTGCGCTTTTGAACTGGGCCTTGGTTCTGACCTCTGTAAAGTCCATTGTTTCCCCCACTGATTGTCAGTCAGAGGCCCATGCCTGGTGCTTTGTGTTGTCCTGAGGAATAACTTCTGTTTTGTTGCAGGTATTTGTTTATGTAATATGATTTGAGCTCTACACTGTACAGTCACAACAATAATTGTTACCATATGACAGCAAAACTGTATCTTACACTACTCAAATGAAAGTGGATATTCCAAATCTTATTTGTTTACGCAGATTGCCTATTTGCTTGAGATAGTCATAATTTTGTCAAGACTTAAGTTCATTTTGTAGAAATGTGTGCAACAAGCCAGATCCCTTTCCAAAATGTGACTCACGTTTTACCCTTTAAGCCAATCTTGAAACAAAAGTTTCTTTACTTGGGCTTGAATCAGACCCTAGTCTCCAGTGGTAAAATAGGCACTGATATTGGTCATAGTCAACTGTTGGTAGCATGCTGTTGGAGACAGTAAGTGGCCATTTTCACTTGGCCACAAGATGTCCCTTTCCATGAACCCTGTGAATTTAGAATATGCAACAACTAGTAGCATTTGCTCTTCATACAGGATAGCGTTTTGGAGCGTTGCACAGTGGAGGAGTTGGACACTGAGCAAGGGAGAAGAAGACAAAGGGTCTGATGAAGGGTCATGGACCTGAAACGTTGACTCACTTTCCTTTCTCCATAGATGCTGCCTGACCTGCTGAGTGTTCCCAGCAACTTCTGTTTTTGTTTTCAGATTTCCAGCATCTCCAGTATTTTACATTTAGAAGAAGAAGGTATTAGTAACACGGTCAAAAAGTTGAGTCTAAATGCAGGACAAGATTCCCATTAATAAAGATCAACTAGGAAACATCAGAAAGAGAGAAATGCATTGGAAAAGGGTAAGTGGATCATAGAGACTGAGATGATCAAATATTCCTGGAGCCACAGCTGTTCCTGTTGTGATTGTTGGAGGAGTTGGAGAACATTGAGCTAAAATGTGTTGCTGCTGATGTAGGGTTGGATAAAGATTCTGGATATTTGTTTTGATAACTTTTGTAGATCAGAAAAGGCCTTTTTAAACTTTTCCCTTGAGAGATTAAATATTCTGGGTAAATCCTGTAATTTGGGGAAGGGAGGTTTGGATTAAGGTTGAAGTGGACTTGATGGGCTGGAGGGTCTTATTTGTTGCACATTTTCTTGTGTTAGATTCCCCTGCACCCCCACACACAGTACAACCCAAAGCCCAGTCACATGTGAATTCCTCACTGTACACAGCAGTTCTCAGGAGTGCTCAGGGCATAATAATAATGCCTGATTTCCACTGGTTGCTGTTGTGGGTAGTATGGGGCTTCTATACTGCACCTTGAGTACTTTGTGTTACTGTGACCTCTGGGTTCACCTTCAGTCCTTAGCAGCTGTCACTCACTAGGATTGGGATGACAATCATGGCAGCACTCTGTCGTTGTATTAGAACATTGCAATGATGGTGCAAAAAACAAAGGTTTTATTTCTGATACAGCCAGTTGCACACAGCAATGTCCCACAAACAAATTAGTGAGCAACTAATTTTATTTGGGGTATTGTTGGCCAGGACATCCTTCTCCCTTCTCATTTCAAATAGTCATTTCCGAACAGGCAGACAGAACCCACAACCTTCTGACCAGATGTGAGAGTGCTACCACTGAGCCAGGCTGACATACTTTGACAATGTTAGAAGAAACGATGGGCTTCCAGATGGATTTCTGCATTATAGTTGCTGATCATCAATACAGTAACTCTCCATATCACTCTTGACGGTTCTTTTTCTGGCCTCTGGTAAGTCCCCTCTCGACTCTCTTCCTCCTCCTCGCTCCCTCCCTTCCCTCCCCTCACCCTGACCATTTTCCCCCTCCTCTCTCCCTCCCTTCCCTCCCCTCACCCTGACCATTTCCCCCCTGCTCGGGTCATGACCCAACTGTGCAGCGCCTTGGGACGTCCTCCTGACGTGAAAGGCGCTCTATAAATGGAATCTTGTTGTTGTTGTTGTTGTTGTAAAAGTGCTGAGGATGCTGCCCAGCTTCTGAACTGGTAGCTAACAAGAACTGCACATCAAGCTGGAGACCAACCCAAGTTAAGTCTGTCAGAATACGATTGCTTCACTACCAGCAAACTCCACATTTCTGTTCCAGGGACTGCTCGCCAGATTACACAAGACAACTGAGGAGCACTCTGGCTTCCATTTGCAAGTCTAAATGGGCCAGGAGATAAATATTCATGTTGCAGCCTTTAGCCCGGCTGTGGAGTGAGTCACCGCTTAATGCTTTTCAATGTCTCCATAATTTGATCTACAAGATCACAAAAGAAGTTTAGAAGTTTGGGCCATTTGATCTCATCCTTCTAGAATACCAACCCTACCATCGTCCCGTCAGAGCATCGAGCTGTTTGTTTTAAAAATAACTTCAGTGCTCTGACCTCACTACCCTTCATGGTAATTGGTTCCAGTTGTTAGTTACCCTTTGCATAAAGAAATACTTCCTGGTGCTTGTCCTAAAATTGCTTTCTGCAATTCTAAACTTGCGTCATTTTGATCTGCCGTCTCAGTTCATCTGAAAACATTGTTCTGTCTTTACTTTCCTAATCCCATTTAATTCCCCACTGCAGTGCTCTTCTGCTCCAGTTCAATAATCTGCTATAGTGCTACCAGTCCACAGTTCGGCCCGGGCACTCTTGACTTGTGAGATAAGTTACAGTCAGGCTAGGTCATGTTAGTGGGGGAAGGCCACAGGTGTGTGGGAGTGGGGAAACAGGTGGGTGTGAGTATGGGGGGAGGAGGTGGTTTGGAAGGAGATAGGTGAGGAGTGGGAGGGGAGTGTAGGTGGGAGGAGGTGGGTGGGGAATGTAGGGGGGAGGAGATGGGTGAGGAGTGTGGGGGGGAGGAGGTGGGTGGGGAGTGTGGGTGGGAGGAGGTGGGTGGGGAGTGTGGGTGGCAGCAGGTGGGTGGGGATGTGGGGGAACAGGAAGATGGGGAGTGTTGGGGAAGCAGGAGGATGGGGAGTGTGGGGGGCAAGAAGGTGGGTGGGGAGTGTGGGGTAGCAGGTGGGTGAGGAGTGTGGGTGGGTGGAGGAGAGGAGGTGGGAGGGAAGTGTGGGGGAAGTTAACCAGGCACTGGTTATTTCACCTCTGACCTACAGCTGTTAATCTTGCTGTCCGTGAGGTAATGCCTCTGAATACCAAATAAAAGGCAGTGAGATCAGATTCAGAGTTACTGAAGTGCACCCAGTTTATAGCAAAAAGGCTCCTCATTAGTCAGTGAACACCTTCAGATTGTCGGCTGGTCAGCAAATTCTCACATTAACATGCTGTGATCAGCATGTCCTCACACAAATGGCCATTTGTTGCCCAACCCAATTTAGACACTAGCACGCTGATCTGATATAGCAAACTTGAGTTTAATAATCTCACATGAAAGAACAGGTTTACTTTGTTTTGAGGAGGGGTGGGGAGGGGGTTGACAGTTGGAGCTTGTCAACCATCTAAGTGATTTAACTAACTCATATTTCTGATTATTAAACATTTGAGGATTGGCCCGCTGTTTTTTATTCAAATAAGAAGGAAGTTGTGGTTGCAATTAAGTTTGTGGTCAATGAGCATGCTACTGTGGGTAACATGCAGTGTCTAAAAATCTCCAACCATTAAATTAAAGCCTTTTGCCCAAATTGTGCCATGTTAGAAACACTATAAAACTTTGTTCAAATGAAAAGTCATCAATAAAAGTTTTTTTTTCAACATGTTGCTGTAAATATTAATGCACATATGTACTAATTTACTCAGACATTAGTGGGGCATTCTCAAAAGTATTTCTCACTTTTCACTGCTTGAGGTTGGTTCGTGAGTTTTCCTCACCCAAAATACACCCAGAATGTTCCAGGAAAGTGGATAGATTCTGGGATGGACCAAACCAAACCAAACACTGTGAGCAACTTGGAGCTTCCCTTCAAGGTAACTTTCTTTTCAGGACATTATGGACTGCAAATACATAACCATCTGAGTGTTGTACGTTTTGCATTGGGGAATACCACTTCCAGGGGAAATGCACCTTAACAATTCTTTGTGATGGATGTTGTTTGAACACAGAATGTATTTGACATATCCAGCCATCTTAAGTCAAGCTTGTTGGCAGGACACACCAGAGGACTTGCTCTGCTCAAATCTGTTTCTCACATCTTCAGGGGGAATAAGATAAACCTTTTTATGTTTAAAGCACTCAGATATTATCCTGAAAGGTCAATATGCACATATGTACTAATTTACTCAGACATTAGTGGGGCATTCTCAAAAGTATACTCTGTTTTGTTTCTTGCATTATTTGTTTTCTAAGTTTGATCTGCCGAGGAGATAGGCAATGTGTGTTCTCCCTGGCCAAGTAATCAATTTCACCTAACTGTTGGACTAGGATCGATATTTTATGACTGATCAATAGAAACCACCTGTGTACCCATGGGGCTCTATCTTGGTTCTCCTCTATTCATAACTATCTGCCTCCCCTGGGAAACAATGTGCAGAGGGCAACTTCTATCTCTATACTGTTGACACCCATCGTTCTGCCCCTATCCTTGATTCTAGCATTATTACTGTTCTGACTAACTGGCTCTCAGACATTAAGCTCTGGATAAGCCTTAATTTACTTCAAATGAATATCCACAGAACTAAAGCTGTCTTGTTTAGCTCTTACTAGAGCTTGTTTTTCCCTCTGGCTCTGACCCAATCAACCTCTCTGGTTGCTGCTGCTAACTGAGTTAGTGTGCAACTTTGGTGTTCAGTCTGACTCCCAGCTCTGCTCAACACCCTGCACCATGACCAAAATGTTTCCATCTTTAGATCCTTGATCACCTGTGTCCCTATCTCACTCTTTCTAAAGCTCAAAACTTCATTTATATGTTTGTTACCGTAAGATTAGATTCTAGAATGTTCTCATTGCTGGCCTCCCTGGTTCTACCCTCCACAAGCTCCAATTATCCTTGTGGCGAGGAGGAGATAAATTGTATCTTCTTCATGCTGAACTGACTATTGGAATTGTTTGATCCACTATGGCAGTCTCAGTAGTCTGGTTCCTGAGCCAAGCAAGGCCACAGTATTATTATTATTATCTCTGATACAATAATCCTTGAGCTCAGATCCTACTTTATAGAATCATAGAGTATTACAGCACAGAAGGAGGCCATTTGGGCCATTGTGCCTGTGCCAGTACTTGCCGAAGCTTCTCCTTGTTGCATTTTAGTATCTGGAAAAAAAGGATGGACGAACACAAAGAGATGTTCTGTGAAGGTGTTAGAGCTTCACAGATACAACACTCATTGTCCTTGTGCAGATAATCATATGAATGGACTGAACATTTCATTACAATCCAAGAAGAATCTAGAGCACCATCGCTATTCATAGTGAAATAGGTTTGATCAAGATATCAGTATTTCTCTGCATTCATTCCCACATTGAAAGAAGGAAGGAAATCCCATCTCCCCCCCCACCCCCACCTCCTATTACAATAAAGTTCAAGGAATTCCAATACAAAATATCCAAGGGAGGAGAGGCTACAACACTGATGACCTGGGTGAATGAGTTAACACTAGCAAAAATTAATGCTAACTTCTAATTGAAAATTTCAACCCATTTCATACTTGTGTGTAAAGCTGGCTCATTTGGCAGCACTCTCACCTGCGAGTCAGGTAGTTGTGGGTTCAAAACCCACGTCGTAATGTGGAACGCATAGAGTAGGCTGACACTCCAATGCTAAACTTGGGGTTTGCTGAATTGTTGGCAATCCTGTCCTTCATTTGAGACGTTAAACTAAGGTCCCATTTACCTGTTCAGGTGGATGTTAAAGATGTGATGGTACTCTTCGAAAATAAAAGGGAGTTTCTCCTGGTGTCCTGGCCAACAATGCCCCAATAAAATTTGTTTCATGGTGGTTTATGGGGCATTGCTATGTGCAAATGGGCTGTCACATTCGTTTTCTAATTTCACAGTAAATCCTGTGAATCGCTTTGAGAAGTCATCCTGACATGAAAGGTGTTGTACCAAATGCAAGGGTTATTATCATGAGTGCTAATTAACACAAAGATTTGGTTACTGTAAGGTTAGGCTCTACAATGCTCCACGCACTGGCCTCCCTGGTTCTGTACTCCACAAAAGATACAAATTGTACCCCCAATATTTTGGCATGAATAATATGCTCCATTAAAGAAATACAGTATGAGTCATTGTTCAACTTAGGAAACTGTATAACAAATGTTGGCCTCTATAAAATGCTGCTGGAAAATTTATGCATTTTTCTTGGAAACAAAATCGTAGAAAAATAATTTGACTGGAGCTATTTATTGTGAGTAAAACAATGTGTTTTTTTTGGAAGAATATAAATACCAAGTATAGCATTGTACATAGAAGTAGTGTAGCTCCAGTCATTCTGTGGAACTGCATGTGGAGCGAACCAGTGGGGCCTACAGTTCTGCACACCTCATTATAAAATATTATTTTATTTGGCAAATCTACAAATAGCCTACCGTAATGACGTTCTACTGTTCCTGTTTAAGAAACAGAACCCCTTTATTCAACACAGAGTAGAGAATTTAATGCTGTACGTCATCTTATCAACACACCATTCTTGGAAATCTTCTGCCTGGCTCAATTATTCCTGGTAAAATCCTTCAGCTTCAAATGACTGGGTTCAAACATGTCATCCTAACTTTCCTCAGATTATAAAATCCTTATATATGAATAATCCTTACATTTGGTATAGTGTCTTTATGTGTGCAAACCCTGGTAATCCCATGATTAAGGATGAAAATTGAGCCTTCTTGATTTTTATTCTGAATTCCTATTGATCTCTGGTGAATCTCAGAAGCTTGATTTTGCCTGTTGGATAACACTTTGGCACTGGGTTTGTAGTGCTGGAGCGATTTCATGTCAGCCTGGCTCAGTTTGTTTGCACTCTTGCTTCTGTGTCAGAAGCTTGGGGGTTCAAACTCAATGTTGGAACTTTGAGCTCATAGTTTAGGCCAATACTGGCCAAACTGCAGCCCAAGGATTGGTTACCAGTTAAGGAGCCCTCCCTTCTACCCACCCCCCCAACATTTGCAGTAGTCTAGGTAGCTCTGTGTTCGATCCGTAGTGTGTTTCCATAAATTAAGAAATATTATTATATAAATATACAGTTACCGCACACAAATTCTGTGCGACGCTTTGATACGTCCTCCTAATGTGAAAGGAGCTATATAATAAATAATAATTATAAACCTTGCATTTGATATAGCGCCTTATCATGTCTTAGAGATGTCTCAGAGCACTTCACACAATATACTATAAAGTGAATTGACTGTATATTTGTGGGAGAAACACGGTAGCCAAATGCGCACAGCAGTGTCCCATAAACAGTCGTGGATTGAGTGACCAAATATGTTTTTAAATAATTTTTTCTAAAGGGATTATTACCCCTGGAAAGATTTAATTCTTCTCTGGCAGCCAAACTTTATTTAGTACTCTTCTGGGCCTGATGTGATATCATACCTGGCACAATGAATGTAACCTTTTCTGTTTCAACCAAGAAAAATAGGGAACAGTGTAGACCACCACTGAAATTCAATAGAAAGAGAGGACGGGACAAATCAGAAAGTAATCTGCTGATTTTAAGAAACCTGGGCAGGTGGTAGGTAGGTAACCTACGATTCAAATGAATGAAACTATTGTATCGAATGCAAGAATTATTATTACTTATTACAAGGCATAAATCAAGAAATATTCAATCAAGAAAATTTATTTTGTAAAATGATTGGCTGACACACCAGTACATTGCTCGGGGAGTGCTGCATTAACAGGTGCCTTCATTCAGATGAGATGTTGATCTGAGCTCCTGACTAGCTGTTCAAGTGGATGTTAAAGATGGAGAAAAGAAGGGAAAACCAGTGTCCAGGCCAACAAACCCCTCCAGATAGAATGAATTGTTTGTTGGACATTTCTGTACGTAAAATTGTGTGCTGTATTTGCCTGTAAAATACACAGTCACTGCACACAAATCATGTGCAACGCTTTGATAAATCCTCCCAATGTGAAAGGAGCTAAATTACATGCAAGGATTATTATTATTTATTATTTGCTATTTCTTTCAGCATTTCAATATTTAAAGGCAAATTTATGCTTCTTGCTCAAACTGTCAGGGCTTCAGAGGAGTTTAATATATATGGAACTACTGTAACAACAACCTGCGTTTATATAGTGCTTTTCACTTAGAGTAATGTCTTGGAACTTTTATAGACGCTGTGCCGTATTCTAGGAAGTGGGGGGAGCAATAGAAAAAAACTTGTAGGCATGGTTAAAGAGGGAGATTTGTAAACAATTTTTGAAGATATGTAGTGGTTAAAGGTGTGAGTTCTGGAGGGTGGGAGCAGTGATTAAAGGCTCAGCCGCTGTTGGCAGGGTAGAGGGAATGGGGGCTGTGTAGCAGACCAAGTTTGCTGAGTGGAGGGGGCAAACAGAAGAGCGAGACTAATTGCAGGTGCACAGAACAATGTTGGTCAGTGCTGGATGCCTGCTTTTTCATAACATTGTGACAATGAATTTTATATCAAGTTTAAAAGTTTTCAAGTTTGCTGCAGGAATCTGATAAATAAATACTGCAGCTGATTACTGCTTCCTGAGTCGGCACTAAATATTCAATGTAAACAACTTTCCATTTGTTCACATTTAAACTCAGTAAAAATGTATGGATATTTTGGGTGTATGCACCCTCCAAGGTTTTCCTCGTTTCCTCTTACTCATTGGTGAGAGGGCGAGTGATTGTTGAGATGTGTCTGTGCCACTCTGAACTGACCAGGAGAGATGTACAAGAGTAGACTGATGGGTTTAATCTCTATCGCTGTCTCTCTCTCTCTTTCTCTGTATAGGAGGACATTGGTGGCCTTGACTTGTGCTTATTCCCAGTAAAGACACGTCAGTGGAGTGCTATTCAATTACCCTGTGGTACTTCACCCTAAACACATGTCATTGATTTAGGCTGATTTTTTAGTTTCTGAATGTCAGCAGTAAATCTGCTACGATCAAATCCTGTATCTTAATCTTAGAAAGCATTACAAAAGGATGTCTGGTCTATCCATCTCATACCTGCTTCAACTGTCTGAGCGTAACATATAAGACGACAGAGGTAGGAAGGAGCAAGTCATTGAGGGCCTTGAAGGCAAGGATGAGGAATTATCTTCTGGGGGATGGGGATCCAATGGAGCCAGGTGAAGGTGGGGGTGATAGGGTCATGTCCAGGAGAGGGCCCGAGCTGCCGAGTTCTGGATGATCTGCACCTTGTGGAAGAAAGTGTTGGCAAGGCCGACAGGCAGGGAATTGGTGTAGTCGAGCCTAGATGTGATAAATGCATGATTGAAGGTTTCGACGGCCTGAGGGGAGAGGCAGTGGCGGAGCCAGGCTATGTGGCAGAGGTGGTGGAAGGCAGAGCAGGTCATGGCACAGATGTGCGGTACAAAGGACAGTTGAGGGCCAAACAAGATGTCAGGGTTCCAGATTGGCTTAGTGAGTTGGAGAGTGTATCCATAGATGGTGATACTGCCAGTGCCTGAGGTGTGGAGGCACTGGTGGGAGCCAATCAGGAGGGCCTCGGTCTTATTGATGTTCGTCTGGAGAAAGTTAGCTCTCATCCAGGACTTGATGTCTGACAGACTTTCCATCAGGACAGCAATGTCCTGGAGTTGAAGGTGGAGGTAGAAACATTGAGTTGGGTGTCATTTGCATTCATGGAAGTTGACCCCATGTCTGTGGATGATATCACCAAGAGGGAGCGTGTACATGTTGAAGAGGAGGGGACCAAGGACAGAGGAGGGGACCAACGCTGCACAAGACAGTCACCTGAAGGAGAAGCTGTTTGTGGAGACAAAGTGGAGATGGCAGCAGCCAGGTGCGCACTGAAGTGATGCACAACAATTGTGGATTGAGTGACGTGGATTGAGTGACCAAATTTTTTTTATTACTTCCGGAAAAGCAACCCCTTATTGTCTAACAACTGAATTCCTACTTACTGCTAGGTAAACAGATGTGTGCAGTGCAATGAAACTTGGCTAAGATTTCATCCTGCCTGGGAATCAAACCCAGGTCATCTTGCTTGCAAGATGAGTGCTCTAACCAATACGTTACAGTAAGGGTTTTGAAGGAAGCAGGAAACCCAGGCATGCAAAGTGGATTTGTCTGAAACCAATTTTTGAGTAAATAAAACAAAGTAAATAGCATTCAACATATTGGGGCGAAAAATGTGCTATGTGTACACACTGCCCACAATTGTGATCCAAACTAGTTTTTAATTATAATCTAGTTTTCTGTGAGTGATGAATACAATGGTGGCTAATAGCGTTTTCTGCTTGTTTCAGGTCACAACACCTGAAGTTGGAGTTCACACCCTAAACCAGTCAATAAATAGAGAATGCTATTATTGTAGTAATTTTCAGCGCTACTCATGATAATTATCACATTACAATTTTCACCTTCCACATTGAACATACGAACCTAAGAATTTACTAGGCGAAAGAAGATGAAAGTCTATCTAGTTCGCTTTCCATCATCTTAGTTATCTAATCGCTCCTCATAGTCCAATCCCTCCATCCCTTCAATTATTTCGGTTACCCTCCTCTGTATCCTCTCAATTGCTGTAATATCCTTTTAATATTGCGGTAACCAGAAAAGCACACACTATTCCAAGTGCGGTCGCACCAATGGTTTATAAAGTGGCAGGATCTTCCCACTATTTCGGCTCAATATTGTCCTTTCACTACAACCCAGCATCTGGTTTGCCTTATTCACTGCTACCAAGCACTGTTATGATAGCTTCAATTTATTGTCAATCAGGATTCCCAGGTCCTTTTCATTTTCCGTACAGATTATTTTCTTACCATTTAAATAATAGTCCCATTCTGGATATTTTGGCACCATGTGAACACTTTGCATTTTACTACATTGAATTTCGTCTGCTATCATTCTGCCCAATTCCCAAGAATTGTCACATTGTTGCATTTAGTTTTAAAATTCAGGACCACCACAAAGAGATCTGTTATAACATGGTGGTCTGGGTCCATAAATTCAGACCCCTGCATTGATAAACGTATGAAAGGACGGCTGCTTTTCAAGAAGATGCTGATAATTTGTTTTGGGTCTGTCAGGACACTTGCAAAAACCCATCACCATGCTTAAGAGCACCCAAACCAAACTGAGAGTTCCACATATGTATGCCACCCACATATTAAGTTTTCTGTGTCTGGAATGGAAAGTGCATTCTCTCCTTGGAAGGACTCAACATACTACCTCTTTCTGGAAAGGTTCAGGTTGGGAAGAACCAAGGCTTGGGGACGCGAGAGTGTGCATTGGGGTACTGCTGGAGTTTAACCAGCTAAAGCCGCATAACTTACCATTCAGAACACTGCCTGGCAAGCTGCATAACCCATTTGCCCAATGTACAGTATTATCTTTCCACTGGTCTCATCCTAACATGTCTTATTTCAGAGAGACATGACCCTTCTCTCAAAGTGTTCCCTCTGGATATACTGTTATCCCTCTGCCACTGCAATGAACCTTGTCACCTCTTTCTGAGGGTTTGCAGTGCACCACAAGTTAAATGATGTGGTTGCACAGCTTCCACTCAATGGTCAGCTAAATTGGCCTGGCAGGGAGTGAGTGTAACCATAACATAACCGGCTTTAGTCTGTGTGCTAAAAGACAACCTTCGGTATCTGGGAGGCTCATTCCTCACTAATTTCTGGTTCTGTGCATAATTTTTCCCACATGAAGCATAGAAGCATTTTCTGTACCCCAATTCCATTAACGGTTTTCAAGGAAAACATTTCAGAATGAAGTCAAAGTTTTCCTGGTAGTTTTAATTCATCCACTTTACATAATAAAAATATCAAGGTCTACCTCATTTCTTTGACCCTGTGAAAACACACTGGCATTTAACAATGATGCCCTCAGCATCAATATAATTATAAGAGAGGCTCCAGGTTAACACTGAGCAAATCATAGTCGAACAATTTTTCTGTAGATATTAAAAGCCGAAAATGATGGCCAAAAATAACATGGTGCATGGTTTTGGAAATGCAAACCTTGGAACGATGTGAAGAGCTCTGGTGGGGATTAAATGGGAAGAAAAATTGTAAAATGAAACATGTAAAAATTGATATTACAATAAGCCTATTTTAAGGGAGCTGGAATAAAAATACCATTCCTATGAGAGAAAAAGGAAACCTAGCAAGATCGAGACAAAATTTGGCTGTGTTAGGAACTAAAAACCTAACTGAAAGCCAAACAGAGATGGTTCAAACAAATAATGGTAATATAGAATAATAATCCTTGCATTTGATATAACGATTTCATGTTGGGAGGATGTCTCGAAACGCTTTACAGGTTATACTGGAGTGGAGTGACTGTATTTTGTGAGTGAATTAAAATAAAGTGATGTAAAACACTAAAGGTATTTGAGAAAAACTAAAAGAAGCATTAGAGGAAGGAAGAATATGATGGATAGGTACATTTGTAGAGAGTAGCAGGGAAAGATCCAATATTGTAGCCTTGGAAGCAGTAGCTGTGTGTTTAAATACTGATGGTTCACTCAAGGGATGAAGTTAATACATAGAAAGCAAGTGTGTTCCTTTGTTCCATAATTTGTTACATCATACAAAAAACTCCTCATACTGTATAGAATGTCCAACAGATAACTAGACAAATTTTTTTTTGCAATTTTACGACAACTTATTCTTTTTTGTTTCAGTCTCACACATACAAAAACACATTACCATGTTTAAAGCTTATCCAGATCAGTGTGTAACCTACACATGGAAATTTCTCTGGTATTTAGGATGGAATTATAATAATAATAATTCTTGCAGTTGATATAGCGCCTTATCATGTCTTCTAGATTTCTTAAAGCGCTTCAGAGAATATACTGTAAAGTGAATTGACTATATTTTTGTGGGCAAAAAGCGGCAGCCAATTGTGCACAGCAGTGTCCCACAAACAGTCATGGATTGAAATCACCAATTTTTTTAAGGAATTATTATCCCGGAAAAGCGATCCGCCAATTGACTAACAACTGGGTTGTTAAATAGGTAAATAGAGGCGTATGGACTAAGGAAACTTGCCCAACATTTTGCCCTGTTGGGAGGGCTGCACCCTGTTTACCAAATTCTGTAGAGTTTTTGGATTAGGTTGGTGAGAGCAAATGCTTGGAGACTGAGAGTTGAGGCACTGCTAAGGTTATTGACAAGTAAGCTTCCAGCTGCTTCTATAGGAAAATGCAGCAGAAAGTTTCTAGAAATAGCCATGAGGTGAATGATCTGGAGACCTGTTGGCCAGGACGCTATGAGAATCTCCTTTCTCTTTTTCATACTTGATGTATACACAAGGATGAACGGAATAGAGGTAAAGGGAATAGGAGGGATGTAGGTAGGGGCTGCAAACCTAGTGCTCTTTCAGGATTCCAAGATTTCAGGATTTTAATGCCCCAAATCCTGGGATCCCAAATCTTACATCATCCAGAACACTTACGGTCATTCTTTGCACCAGTGGGGCACTTTAGAGAGAGCTTCCCTCCATGGGGAGGGGATCAGGGAGGTTTAATGCACGATTGGCTGCTGCGTTTTGCCCACAAATATACAGTCAATTCACTTTACAGCATATTCTGTGAAGCACTTTGAGACGTCTAGAAAACGTGAAAAGCGCTATATCAATTGTAAGGCTTATTATTATTATTATTATTATTATTATTATTATAAACACCCACCAATCTGCTCTTGTTGACTTGTTCTCAAAGCAATGTATAACCCGCTTCCACCTGAGCAGAAACCCCAGGATTTTGGGAGCACCATTACCATAGAGGATCCCAGAATTGGGATTCCTTGGATTGCACTTCGAGGTGAAGGCTTGTGTGGAGTATAAACACTGTCATGGACTAGTTGAGCCAAATGGACTGTTTCTTTGTGGTATCACTCTATGTAACTCTATGCCCTGGGATTTCTAATGTCCATTTGAAAAACAAGCAGAGTTTAATGACTCATTTGAAAGATAACACCTCCGACAATGCAGCCCTCAGTAATGCACTGGAGTGTTAGTCTATAGTATAGGCTCAAATTCTTATGTGGGGCTTGAAAGTAAACAATCCAGAGGAAATACGTAGCTTTTCTGGTGTCTTGTCTTGGGAAAAAAGAATCTTATGATTTTGAACTGTGTTTTTAACCTGAACCCCATGAATATCATCCTTTTGCGTAGGACCTCGGCTTGGACTGAGATAGCCTCAGAGTCATGATTCAATAAAACAAATGTAATTTGCTTGATATCTTCCTTAATGTTGCTCTAGTTTTCTAATGTTGGCCTCTGTGCAATATGCTAAGGTGATACAGTGGACAGATTCTTACAGGTGTTAAGTAATAAAAGGCCACACTTTGGCTTCCAACATATTCCAAGCTGAAGATTGCTAGCCATCCTTTTTACGGCCTCAAAGTTTCTTCAGCTCTTGTGAATCTCCTCTGCTTTGGCAGTTGAACACAATTTCATCATCGGTAGTTTTAGTCACTACAAGGAATCATTTCTGATCTCTCACCAATTCATTTTAATGGTGCTCAATTGAACACAATTCTGTCTCCACTATTCTGTCCCTCAGACCTCCCCTCTTGTGTTTGGATTGAGTGGAGTAGAGGGGGGAAGTAATGCCAATTATGAGTAATAAGGACCTCCTGGCTATGGTATTATTCACAATCAAGTCCACCTCCTGCTCTGGGAAACTGCCCTTCCTGCTTCTTTATGACACAGATTCCACTTTCTGACCAGTTCCACCTGCGCTATAACCACATAGTCATGAATATAAGTCAAGGGTCTCATTTCCTGCTTGCTTATAGGGGTTTAACTATGCAACAGTTGGAATATGTTAACTTACCATTGAAGCTTAGTTCAAATGCAGTGGACTGGAATACACATCATTAACTGGTTAATGGTAAAAGTATGCCCTTAATGACAAAGGCTGTCTAAAGTACCTTTACACCTGACAATGGGAATATACGCCATCCTCACTCTCCCTTTTTTCTGTATAATTGATTCCTTATTGCAATCATATGCAAAACTAAAATTGTTTTACCACCAAAGTCTGAAAACAGTGCATTTTATCCAATCATTTGAATTGTTCAGATTTTAATATTTAATGAATCTCAAAATCATTCCGAGACAGAGAGAATGGTAATTATGACCTGATGAAATGTACACACGATTGACAAAAATATCATTCAGAAAGGATAAGGATAAAGGATAAAAGCATTTTAAAACTGATTTCTTAATGTTTATTGCACATGTTTTTAATTACAGTGTTGGAGGGCGAGAGTCAAAATTCATTCATCCTGCTATCAATGGGTTGCATATGGCTAGCTAGAGAAGTTATCACTAGTACATAATCTATATTAACTTCAGCGCTCTGGGAAAGGAACTGGGTTAAGAATAGAGCTTGCTGAAACGTGCATAAGATCAGTCGCAGCTGCCTGCTGCAGATCCCATGGTTTGCAGTGCAAAGATCAGCTTCTGTTATGAAATAGGGTCACATCCTTGTACCTCGCAAACCAGATGGGACATGAAAGCGGTTTCTGTTTGACCCAGTGACTGTGCACTTTTAAACCACACGTGTGGCAGTGCCAGCAGTCTATTTCTCCCATGACCCAATGCTAGAATTGCCTGCCACTCGCATGTGGTTTCCTTGTTAAAATATGGTTAGGAAATGAATAAATGACTTGTAAGCAGTGCCTTTCAGAAAAAATAAACCATTTCATGACTGTCACACTGTGGTTTATTTTTCAATGAACCAGGGCGCACTGTCATTTATCTCTATTTATGTCATAGTGGGGCCATGCTTTATTTCTGGTGGTTTATTTTTATGTCATGCTATTTTAATAGTTCTAGCCTGACCTCTTGATTGTGAATGCATAGACTATATTGAGACCATTGTTCATTACAAGATAAGCTTTAGTCACCCCTACTGATTCCCACACCATAGCTCCCAGCCCAGCTCTACTCCCACAGGCAATCCCTCCAGATGATTCAACTCTTCTCAGCCCACTGACTTGAGCAACTTCCTCACCCAAACATCATAAACTTCAATTTCCTGACACGATTCCTTTCTACAAAACACAAAATAAACAAAATACAATTCTTTTTAATTTTATATAAAAAATACAAAATACATTTTTATATAAAATAAAATGTAAATAAAGTGTACATAAAAAATTGTATAAAATAAATATTTTTAAAATTTTATACAAATAAGGGAAAAATACAATATATACAATCCACTTTACAGAATATTTTATGAAGCACTTTGAGAAATCTTAACGATGTGATAAGAAGCTATATTAGATGCAAGAATTATTATTATATACCCCCATACAGCCTTAGCCTAACTCACAGGCATCCTCAAAACGGCATCATCCTTAAAGTGTCAGTCACAACTGCTTCTGGCTCTCATCCTGTCTCAAGCATTATCCCAACTGATTATCTCTACCTTCTGATTTGCATTGCCCCTACTCAGGTCAAGGCTGTCATTAGTCAGACCACTTTGCAGTCAAGGGGAAGCAGCTTCAGGGTTGCAAAGGGCACGTTCGGGACAAACACCAAGAAGTACTTCTTTACCCAGAGGGTAATTAATAAATGGAATAGGTCACCAGGAAGGGAGCTTGAGGCCAGGATACTGGACTCATTGAAAAAAAAGCGTGATGTTGTAATTCGGTATTCTAAAAGAATAAGACCAAATGGGCTGTGTGATTGTGTCCCTCATTCTAAGTGCCAATGTTGTAGTAATTTTTGAAAGGGGCTGAACCTGCTAGGAAGGCCTTATATCAAATGCAAGGATTATTATTATTATATTATTGTTATCTGTTTTCAATGATGGCAGAGGAAGATTTGATCATTCTACTACTACTCTTTACAGGCTTTATTGTAAACAACAATAACAACTTCCTGTGTAGTAATGGGAATGAAAAATATAAAAGTTCATAATCAATTTCAAATTATTACATCACATCATTGCATTTTCTCATTAATTTCTAACAGCTGGTTTAACAACTGAACATCCCCCCCCCTGCATTTAGCTCAAATCATTTGCTCCTTATGCAGATTTGAAAAAAAGGTCTGCCACTACTTTGGATATATTCTATTCAAAGGATTCCAATTGTGTTAAGTCAGTATCCTATGCCTACCTACACTCAATATTCATTTTTGATATAGAATGGAGAATACTATGGGTCAACTTAAATGTTGGAAGGGAGAGGAGAGGAAGGGAATCCTTGCAAGAATTGGGAAAATCTTTAAATAGACTGTGCAGAATACTAGTTTTATGATTCTTCTGCAAACAGTGGCTGAAAAATGATCTTAACAGTAATAATTTTAAGTTAAAAATCAGGTTATAGTGACAATTAATCCAAAGAAAAATCCTCTCTTTTTATATTAAAAACAAAGTAGTCAATGATTCAATTCTGTTTTTTTGTCAATTGACAATGACAAAAAACCATTGTCCAGAAATTGGAAAGGTGTTTAATCCAAACCTCTTAAGGATACGTTTTTTTAGGACACAAAACAACCATATTTTCTGCACCTGTGAATAATTGTTATTCTTGTATTCACCCACGCCCATATTATGTGTCAAGGAAGGTTCATAATTGGGTTCCTTCCTATGGTGGGGTTTCTGTAGATTTTCAAAGCTTCACATGTATGTAAACTAGTTTTTAAAAGGGCTATAAATATTCCTCTACACACGATTACGCGATTCATCTATACATTTTTAAATAAAAATATAATGCAAAAGTGCTGATCCATAATTCTCTAAGTAATGAGAATTTACTTTTATTTTCAAGCTTTGATTTTCAAGGACTTGCATTCCTTATACTGTCAGCATCTATATATCATTGTGTATTCTATTGTGCCGATTTGTGGAGCAAACTGCACACAATAAACATTTTGTACAGGTTCTCTCAAGCTGTCGAAACAATAGGATCTTTGCTTTGGGATGCAGAATTTTCCCTTAGTTGTGTTCCTTGTTACCCTGTGTGCTTTGTTATATTTGTACTCGGGTATAGTGGAGAGAGGGGGGTGATGGTGGCTGAAGGTACTACAGAGGTTTCAGCAGCCATGGATCCAGACCACTGCCAAGGTCCCATGGCAATTCAGACTGCCTCAAAATGCATAATTCACAAGAGAAGCCAGGGAAATTGTTAGTTACCCAACATGATTTTGTTCCTGGCATTGTTATAGAGAGGCTGCATAGAATGCTTTGTGACATATATATACAAGAGAATTGCCCTTGGCTTCTTCACACCCAACTTCCACAGTTCACTTAAGTAAGAAGTGTTTCACACTATTCTTAGTAGACCTATATCCATTATCTCACCAGTATTAACTGGATATTAACTGCTCAATAGTACAGAAAACTCTTACTGAAGGGATATAAGAAGGCAATGCCACAGGCAACTTTCACAGTAAGAAATAAATATCCTTGCAATTGACATAGTGTTGTTGAAAAATGTCAGAGCAGGATTTACTGTAACGTGCAGTGATACTGTACTTATAGACAAATGGGGAAAACAATTTGTGCACAACTGTGTCCCATAAATAGCCATGAATGTCCAATTTTATCTGGTGGATTATTGGCCAGAACACTGGGAGAAATTCCTTTCTCTTTTCTAATAGTATCAAAGGATTTTTAATGTCCACCTGAAAAGGGAGATACGATCTTGGTTTAACTTATCATCCATACATCGACACCTCTGATAAATCAGCATTTCCCCAGTATTGTACTTGAGTGTCAAGCTAGACTGAGCTCAAGTCCGAACCTGGTGCTTGAACTCACAACTTTCTGATCCAGCAGTGAGCATGATATCCACTGAGTCAGGCTGACACTTGACAGTTAGAGCTGCTGCTGGAAGAGATACGACAATCAAGGATTCCTATTAAGCACATATCTGATCTTGTATATCTACTTAAGAGCATTCCCTTCTCTTCCTCAATACTCTTCTCCTCTCTTGAAGTTGTCTGTAATGCAAAATGTCAGGAATCAAAAGAACACTCCACTAACATCGCCCACAAATATACAGTCAATTCACTTTACAGTATATTCTGTGAAGCGCTTTGGGACGTCTAGAAGACGTGAAAAGCGCTATATCAAATGCAAAGGATTATTATTATTATTATAATATCTCCAAATCAATGTAGTGAGTGGGACTGAGTGTCTTTATAGAATTATTTAACCTTACTCTGATTATGACTGCACACCCTCCGCTCAGTGAGCTCCGACCTGCTTCACGTCCCCCGCCTTGCCCGCCCCACTATCAGCAGGCAGGCCTTCCGCCACTCTGCACCCACCCTCTGAAAATCCAGTCCCTCCGTCTCGCCCCCTCCCTCGCCACCTTCAAAATCCACCTCAAGACCCTCCTTTTCGACAGTGCTTTCGATCTCCCTGCTTCCCCCCCGCCCTCCACCCTCCCCGACCCTCAGCTCGGGTCCGTAACTCCTCCCAACGTGAAAGATGCTTTACAAATGTAATTATTACATTGTAGTGCCCTGTTCATACTGGTGCAAAGTTTTATGGGATGCTGTGGAATAATAATATTAATATAGTAATTCTTGCATTTGATATCACGCTTGATGGTAATAAGCCACAATTCACAATAAACATGTGGTAACATTACCCCACACAGGATTCTAGCAGCCTGCCTGTAAATGTTGTGTTATGTGATAAGGGAATTTAACTCTCTGACCTTGCCAGGCTACCAAATGAAAACTGTTCTTTGAAGGTGGAATTAGGATGGAGGTGTAAAAGCGATCTAAATTAATAATCCTTGCATTTGATCTTGCACCTTTAATGTCAGTTTCAAAGTGGTTCACAGGTAATTGCTGTTGAGTCCAGTGACTATGTATGGTGAATATACAGCAGCACATAGCAAGGTGCCACAAATGACTAAGAAATGAGTAATGCATTTATCTGGAGGATTATTGACCAGGAGAAAATCACTTCTCTTTTCAAATACTTTAATGTTCACATGAACAAACAGGACAGACTAAAGATGATTTAGTGCTTCCCGAATACTGCACGATAGTGTCATCTTAGCCTGCCAGTAAAAAGTGCTGATGTGAGGTTCGTATCCATAATCCTCTGAAACAGATAGTACACCTTTACCGAAAGAAAGACTCAACAACAACAATAACAACTTGCATTTATATAATTCCTTTCATGTAGCATAATCTCTCAGGGGCTTCATAGTTTTGGGGTGTGGAGAATTGGATGGTGAGCAAGGGAAAAGTGCAAGGGGATAGTAACAAAAGGGAGTTCCAGATGTTAGAGGCAGAATTCACTGGCAGTGCAATGAATACTGAAACAGTGGGATAGGCTTCAAAATGGTATTTAAAGACAGATAGTAGAAGCGAAGCAGAGGAGTAGAGGCAGGGAGTTCCAAACATTAAGAGGCGTAATGACTGAAGACTTATCTTTTCTGACATGATAACGTCCCCAAATATTAAATGTTTGTGAGGGAAAGTGGTTGGAGTGATGAGCGGTTGGAGGTTGGGGCCATATCTTTGCCTTAGTGGATCCACTGGAGTCCTATAGCTCAGTGGTTAGAGCATTCGCCTCACAAGCAACAGCACCTGAATTTGATTCCTGGCAGGGCGAAACAATGGGCAAGTTCCTTACTCCACATGCCTCTGTTTATCGAGCAGTAAGCAGGAACCCAGTTGTTAGTTGATTGGCGGATTGCTTTTTAGGAAGTAATAATTCCTTAAAAAAAATTTCAAAATGATTTGGTCACTCAATCCATGACTGTTTGTGGGACACTGCTGTGAGCTTTACACCCACAGGATATACAGTTAATTCACTTTGCAGTGTATCCTGTGAAATGCTTTTAGATGTCTCGAAGATGTGATAAGGCGCTATATCAAATTATTATTATAATCCAGACTGCAAAAGTCAACATGTCCTTCATTATCCAGGAAATTCAGGAAGCTCCCCAAAGTCACAGTAGTATTGTACATCTGCACATCGATAACAGCAAGTCCACTTAGCCACAAAGGCTTGGAATCCCAGTTGTAAAATTGGTGAAATTTTGAGAAGAAAACATTTAATTGTAACCAGTGACCTGATCTTTTCCCAAGGGCATGTTTAAACTGGTATTGTAACTGAGTTTGCTCATTCAGATCCAGTGTAAAGTTGGAGCGAGAGTTGGAAAGATTAAGTAAGAATGTCAGAATTGTTACAGAAGGGAGACTCAGATAGACAGATAGCAGTGACAGTGCAGTGAATTATAGGAACAATGCTGAGAGATGCTTGTAATACTGTACAATGTGTTTTGTGAAATGGTCTGATATCTGCACTGTTCATATTCACAATGGGGTTGGTCCCAATTAATGGATTAATGGGGATATCAGCCTCTCTACTGTAACCCAATCTACAAAGCATTGAGTGGTCTGTATTCTTGCATATTGAGCGAACAAACAATTTGAACCTACAGGCGGTATTGTGCATTACTAATCAAAGTCCTGATTGTGAAGTGATACCTGCTTTGAAGTGTTACTTACAAGATCTGAGATCAAAGAGGAACTTTGAGGTTGTATTGCAAGCATAGAATCATAGGACCATAGACTTATACAGCACACAAGGAGGCCATTTGGCCCATCGGGCCTGTGCCGGCTCTCTGTAAAGAGCTATCCAATTCAATCCTACTCCTCTGTTCTTTCCCCATAGCCTTGCAAACTTGTTCTCCCCAAATAATTATCTACTTCTCTCTTAAAAGTTGTTATCGAATCGGCTTCCACCACCCTTTCAGGCAATGCATTTCAGATCCGAACAACTCGCTGTGTGAAAAAATTTCTCCACACCTCCCCACTGTTTCTTTTAACAACTATTTTGAATCGGTGTCCTCGGGTTACCGACCATCACGCCAGTGGAAATAGTTCCTCCTTGTTAACCCTATCGAATCCCCTCATAATTTTGAAAACTTCTATTAAGTCTCCTCTTAACCTTCTCTGCTCCAAGGAAAATAATTGTAACTTCTCCAGCCTCTCCTGATAACTGGAGTCTCTCATTCCTGGTACCATGCCGGTAAATCTCCTTTGCATCCTCTCCATGCCTTGACATCCTTCCTAAAGTGTGGTGCTCAGTACTGTACACAGGACTCTGGCTGAGACCTAAGCAGTGTTCTGTAATGGTTCATCATAACTTCCTGACTTTTGTATTCTATGCCCCTATTTATAATGCCTAGTATCCCATATGCTTTTTTAACAGCATATTCTATTATTCTTCAGTAACTAGTCTTTTGGAGGTTCTGTTCTTCTGGTTGTGGGTTCTGGACTTCTCAGTCACATTATTACTTCTACCAACTACATTTTATTACCAAGTTTTGGACAATTCATAGGATTCGTTCAAAGATTCTACCTGTCACAGTAATTACTGGTGTTTGTGCTCATCTGTTATTTATTCCTGTCTTTGTAATGTTTGCATTCTCTCTCTCAGTTCATAAGTATTAATGAATCTGATAAATCTTGTTTCAAAAGAGGAATACCTCTGCTGTAAAAATTGGGTCTGAAATACTGCATCACAATGTGCTAACTAATGAGGATTACAATAATAGAAGCCTTTGAAGATCTCACTACATAACAAGGTTATGTACATGAAAAAAGGCACAATTCATAAGAAGCAGTCTGCTTATTATGTCAATTGTTGCATCCAGGAATTTACGAATAGCTCCTTAAGCTTTTATGAAAACAGAACAGCTCCTTTTTCTTGATGAAGAGTTGTATTTCTTTCATTTCATACAACTAGTGTCAGACTGGCTCGTTGGGTGGGGGGGGGGGGGAGGGGGAGGGGAAGAGCACTGCATTGTCAGAGGTTCCTGACTTTTTGATGAGACATTTGACCGATGCCCTGTCTGTGCCTGGTCAGCTGGATATTAATGATCTCATGGCACTACTCAAAAAGAAAAAGGTGTTTCTCCTGGTTTCCTGGTGAACAATTCTCCCAAATAAAAAGTGACCATTCACTTCATAGTAGTTTGTGGGACATTACTGTGTGCAAGTGGGCTGTTACATTCATTTGCAAAAACACATTCACTGTATTTCACAGTTACTCCTGTGAAGCACTTTGAGTCGCCTTGATGAAGCGATAAGGCGCGATATCAAAATGCAAGGATTATTATTTCATTATTATAATCTCAAGACACATATAAAACAGATTCTCTTCATATATTCATGTTCATATATTTATGGACAAATACGAGATAGCGACATACTCAGCCTTCTTCATGCTAAGATTTTTAAAAAAGTGTTATAAGCTTGTTTGTGGGAAGCTGTGCTTGGGTTTGCTGTATCCAGTATGTTAAATAAAACAATTTAATTAATAGTTTAGGGTATTTGATAACCTTTTCAAATATTATACTAATTGTTTATTACAGGTCAATTTCAAATTATTAATGCTTTATGAATTGAGCATTCAGTAATCCATTCCAGTGATTTAGAATTTAGCTTTGGGTTTTAGATGAGGCACAGACTGAAATTATTTGTGATTCACTACACGATTATAGTTCTGTTTTGCTTTTCTGTTCTGTTTGTGTAATACAATCACTTGTTCTCATGCAGAACTCAGCAAAACTCCTTTGTATTGTTTTTCAATTAAATTTTATATGCAATAATATTTCAAAACCACTGAGGTACACATGTTTGCGATACCAGGCAACAGAAAAAAGATTCCAATAGCTGTAGGACATTGTAAAATGTCCAAGCCTCATGAATGGATCTCTTATTGCAAACAGACGCTGAGCTTTATTTCTACATCCTGTTTAATTTTTAAGTGTTGGCAGAAAACTGCATAAAACTCTATGGATCTACTTTCCAATGTGAAATGGCACTCGGTTAGACAGCTGATCTGTTAATTCTCAATGGCATAATATTGACAAAAAACTTACAATATAGAGGAATCATTTTGTAACATAAGAGGCAGTATTGCTGCACTAAGGAACCTTCAGGCAGATCTGAAGCAGTCAGGAAGAGACATGATCTTATAGACTCTTTAAACCCCACCATGTTTGGTGTGAGTTGGGTAAATTTGGGAAGTACAATTTTGCTGTAATTTAAGGTGGCCTTTGAAAGGTATTCTTTTATAACAGTTGCTTGATGAATCGCGACAGTATAACACTGGTAAAATGTCCTGCAAGGCTCTTTACATGGAAATGGTGATACCCTAGCTCAATTGGTTAGACCCATGCCTCTGAGTCAAAAGATTATGAGTTCAAGGTTACATTGGGTACATTGGTACTTAAAAATCATTTATGCAGCATCCTTGACATGGCATAGCATCTTTGAGCATGGAACAATGCTGCAGTTTGACACCGAGCTGGGGAAAAAAGGGAGATGACCATAGCCATGGACAAAAAGGAAAGTCTGATGTGATCTGAAGACAGGTAAAGAGGAGGCAAGGTGGAAGGATTGAGATAGGGAGCTCAAACATTTTACCATTGGAAACAACCCTCCCTCTTAGCAGGAAAGCTTCTACTTCTTTATATTTTCACAAAATAATCACAAAAAGTGACCTCTTTGGAAATTACCAGGAATATGGTGGAACTTTTTGGCTGAAGAGAGAAAACTTTTTTTTACACAATAAAATTCACGTAAAACTTATCTTCATAAATCGTACAATCACTAAGTCATACATGCGCCCGAGTCCCATTCAGTTTCCAACCAAAACCACTTAGATTTCTTTGCACTAATCATATTTTATAAGGAAATCATCTCCTAACTCATATCGCTGCTTCCCTACCCACCATTACTCCCGCACTTAACTGTAATGAATCTTGGGAAATGACTCAGTGACCCGTCGATGCAATGGGCCCTTACCGTCCGGCTGCGTTGAATTGCGAAACATAGTCTTGACCTGTCGCCTTCTGCTAGTGCAGAAGGACTTCATTTCCTGCGATTCAATGTGATTCAAATGCTTACTGGTAAGTGCGCATGCAGCAGTGCATCAAGACTCATTCAATCGTGGGAAACGTAGTCATGACCTGTCACCGCACGTGCACTTACCAGCTGCATTCAATTACACATGCGCAGTGTAGATTATTGATCAAATCGGATTTTATATGATTTATACTGCTTGCCTGCAACTCGGACTTTGCGTAAGTCATATTAATTGTTATGGTCCCGACTGATATGACTTATGTGAGTTTTTCTGTATATTCCTTGAGTTATACAGTCAATTCACTTTATAGTATATTCTGTGAAGCGCTTTGAGATGTCTTGAAGACGTGAAAAGCGCTACACCAAATGCAAGGATTATTATTATTATTAATAAGTGAATAGCTTACAAGCTGTTCTGCAAAATGGAGTGTCATGAAAAAAACAAATGATCACTGATCTATCTATCTTGTCTACACAAGATGTATCTTAAATAGACTGAAGCAGGTCAAGCACACAAAGAATTTTCGAACGTGATTAAGAACTCCATTGTGGGATTGTGGAGTCCTGTAGCTCAGTGGTTAGAGCACTCGCTTTGCAAGCGAGAGACCTGAGTTCAATTCCAGGCAGGGCGAAACCTTGGGCAAGTTTCCTTACTCCACACAGAGCCTAATAATAATCCCTCCAAAAACCAAAAAACAATAATAAATTGGTCATTTTCAATCTACGACTGTTTGTGGGACATTGCTGTGCGCAATTGGCTGCCGCGTTCGCCCACAAATATACAGTCAATTCACTTTACAGTGTGTTCTGTGAAGCGCTTTGAGACGTCCTCCCGACGTGAAAAGCGCTATATCAAATGCAAGGATTATTATTATTATTATTATTATATCAGTCAAGGGTCTTATGTCCTTGTAGAATTCACTTTCAAAAAGGGGGTGGGGGCGAGGAAGGTAAAACATAGGTGAGGATGAGTGGGGCAGTTTAACTGGCTAATTTCAATAGTCATTTGAATTACATCTTGACTAAAAGTTTCTCATTTTAATTTTGCTTTTTGAAATGAAAATCATATTCTTTTAATGTTTTTGTCCTCAAATCCATTGCCTTATTCAGTCTCCCACATCTTGCACTGTGAATCCACAGCCAAGCTGATTGGATAGTCAGTCCAGCTGCACACTCCACTGTGGTCCTGACATTGGCATTATTCCCAGTATGACAAATACATCCCAGGCCTGCTCAAGGTGTCACCTGTACATATGGGTCAATAGGATCAGTGTCAAAATGGCCTGTAATACCCTCCATCCCTTTTGCAGGATAAGTCAATGATTTTTCCATGTCCTAGAGAGCAAGAGGACAGCCAACATGTGTAGAAGATGTTGAAGTTGATGCCATGTAGTCAGTTCACCACATCAAACCTTTTAATGTCATCTAGTTTATTGCTCACAAGTGAGAAAGAAGACATCAATCATACTTCTTTCACTTACTCAGTGTGGTCAGAACTTTAACCTCTTTCACTGTGTCTCACTGTGAAGCAAACCCAGATGGATACACAGTACTTTATTTAAATGGATTTGCAATCTGTCTCACATATTTTGAAAGGAAACGCAGATGCACAAATTTAAATGGGTTCGCAATCTGTCTCTCTCTGTGTGCTTACAAAGTCTCACCAGTAGTAAGTACCTACCCCTGACATTTCTGCACCTCACACAGGATCACTTTGCCATCTCTGTGGACACTTTTAGTGTTCAACTTTTATTAAATTTTTTCTACCAATAATATTCTGGAAAAATCTTGCTGCTGAAAGGTGAGATTTTTACTACTTATGTGTTCAGACTGCCTATTCAACCTAACTCCATTCACACATCCTTATAATAATACTAAATTCCTGCATTTGATATTACACCTTATCACATTTTTGAAATGGTTCACAGAATTGACTGTAAATTGTAGTTACTGGTGTATTTTGTAGCCAGATTGCACATAGCAATGCCCCACAAACAGCCATGAATTCTATCTGAAAGATGGCTGGCAAATCCACCAGGAGAAATGCCCTTCTCTTTTCAAACAATACCATGGAATCTTTAACATTTACTTGAACAGACAAACTGGACCTTGGTTTATTGTCTGATCCGAAGGACCTGACTTGGACTTGATACCACAACTGAATCAGAGGTGAGAGTTACAGTAACAAAAGCAAGCTAACATCCTTCAGGTAACAATAAATAATAATAATCCTTACATTTGATATAGCGCCTTATCACATTGCCAAGACATCTCAAAGCGCTTCACAGGATATACTGTAAAGTGGTGTGACTGTGTTTATTTTGTGGGTGAATGTGGCAGCCAATTTGTACACAGTATTAACCCATAAACAGCCATGGAGTGAGTGACCAATTTTATTTGGGAGATTGTTGGCCGGGACACCGGGAGAAACTCCCTTATCTTTTCAAAGAGTGCCATGGGATCTTTAACATCCACCCTTTAAGAGAGAACTGGATAGGTATCTGGGGAAGACGGGTTTGCAGGGTTATGGGGAGAAAGCTGGTGATTGGGGTTAGTGAAAGTGACTTGCTTTGTCAAAGAGCCGGCACAGACTCGATGGGCCGAATGGCCTCCTTCTGTGCCGTAACATTCTATGAATCTATGAATCTATGAACAGACAGACGGGACCTTGATTCATCCAAAAGATGGCACCTCCAACAATGCAGCACATTGCATTGGAGTGTCAAGATGCACTATGTGTGTTCCAAGTCCTGACTGGAGCACAAACCCGCAACCTTCTGACTCGAGAGACGAGGTTCATGTTCTTTGGAGCAGGTAAGTGTTTCATATGAGATTAGGTGGAGCAGCGTTATAGTGTAGCTATTGGAGTCAAGTGAACTGGAAACCTCATCCTGTTCTATGTTAAAAGAAGTACAATACAATACAAAATTACATTTGCATAGTACCTTTCACATCGGGAGGATGTCCCAAGGCGCTGGTTGGACACAGAATTAACCTTTTGTTGACAATCTTTTCCACATATATGCCACTCTGAGGAAAAAGTTATTAGTCTTCAGTGTTGCTTGGACTTAAATTTTACTCCCATATCCTTTAGGTGTGTGCATATTAGTAACTGTATTCACCTATAAATATGGTCACTGCACTTTACAATAAAATCTGCTGTGAAGGTCTTTGAGATGTTTTGACGATATGACAAAGCACCATTTCAAATGGAAGGATTATTATTTTTCTGTAAATAGAGTCATAGATAGCCAGTGTAGAGGGGGCTCACCCTCTTGTCCCTCTCCCACTCAAAAGTGCCGCTTGCTCACTTCCAGTCTTCCAGTCATTGGGGCATCCTCACCTCTGATTGTCTAATGGACCTCAGAGTCTGCATGGTAAGGAGGGTGAGATGGATGTCTTTGAAGCTGACATGGAGCCTGCTCCATGAGGAGGAGGGAGGAGAGTCGGCCGTCTTTGAAGCTTTCATGGTGGCTGTGCCTGGATTAAAGGGGACCAACCACTCAGATGCCCTAAAGAATATTTTCACCCACCGCCTATGATTATAGTACAAGTTAAATAGCTTGTTCACATATGCTTGGATCATATCATCTATTGGCTTTATAAGTCTTTTCTCAGAACCAGGAGCCTTAAAACCCTGAATTGTGTTTGTTGCTCTTCCCTGAATCTTTTCCAATAGATTGATGTCCTTTGGAATGCAGAGTGCCAAATATTTCAGCTGAAAATATGGCCTAACCAGTGAATTTATACAAACTTAGAATAATTTGTTTCCAAATAAGCAAATTACCTGAAAGGCATCCAAATCCACAAATATCCTCGTTGATAGCAGCTTCAACTGGAAACTTTCAGTAAATGATCATTACACCCAAATCCTCCTCCTTGCTGGGGGATATCCCGTATATGCATGTTTCATGTTTTAACAAGCATTTCCTTACATGGATCCAGATTTGACATCCCTTGACTGATCTTTGGTTCAGGTCCTTTATTCTCACTGCTAAGTCAATGTTTGTTGTCATCAACAAATTGTATAGTGTTACATGAAGTATCCTCCTCCATATTCATACGAATAGCAGGAAAAGGAGGCCCCAGATATTTTTCTGTGCAACTCCACTGTTTTTGGCTGCAGTAATAATTTATAAAAACCCAAACGTTTTTCACTTATCATCATGTGATAACTTCCCCCTACCAGATAGTTTTCAGTCCAATTTGTCAGCATATTAAATCCATGAGTTTTAATCCTTTTTCAATAATAATATTGCTCACATTTGATATAATAATAATTTGATTAATTCTTGCACCTTATCATGTCTTTGAATATACTGTATATTTTGTGGGTGAAATATTGCAGCCAATTATGCACAACAGTGTTCCACAAATAGTCATGGATTGAATGATCAAAATATAATAATTATTTTTTAAGGGATTATTAGCCCTAGAAAAGCAATCCACTAATCCCCTAAGAACCTGGTTCCTACTTACTGCTAGGTAAACAGATGTATGTGAAGTAAGGAAACTTACCCGCACTCAGTGGGACCACACTCGCATGTTTCGAGGCCTACCGTTTCATTTTGGAAAATGGTTTCTCCTCCTGCCCCCGCCTGGTCACCTGAGGGGTACCTTGGCCCCCTTTTTTTCCTCATTTATATGCTCCCTCTTGGTGATATTCCACAGACACAGGATAAACTTCCACATGTATGCAGACGACACACAAATCTATTTTGACTCTTCCGGCTGCGATTCCAGGTCCACCGATGTTATATCAGCTGACCTTCCTTCCCCACATCTGGTCCCTAACCAGGACTGCCTTCCTCCACCTCTGCCACATTGCCCGCCTCCGAATGTACCTTACCCCAAATGCAGCCCAAACCCTTGTGCATGTGTTTGTCACCTCCCACTTGGATTACTCAAATGCACTGTTCGTCGGTTTCCCCAGCTCCACTTTTCAAAAATTCCAGCTCATTTAGAACCCTGTTGCCTACATACTGACCTGGATCATACTCCGTACCTTCATCTCACCAGTTCTGCCAGACTCCACTGGCTCCCCATCACCGAGTGGGTTGACTTCAAGATCCTCACACTAGTTTTCAAATCCCTTCACTCCCTGGCACCTCCCTATCTCTCCGACCTCCTTACTCTCCAATCCACCAACCGGTGCCTCCGCTCGACTGGCACTGGCCTCCTGCTTGTCCCTCGTACCCTCCGTTACACCATTAGAGGTTGCGCATTCAGCTACCATGCCCTGAAACTCTAGAACACTCCCTCAATCCCTCCGCCTTGCCCCCTCTCCTGCCTGAAAACCTTCCCTTTCGACCGTGCTTATAGACACCTCCACATCCCCTGCACCCAAGTGTGGAGTCAGACTCCGACAATGTTAAGTGCTCTGAGATGCCATCCTACGTGGAGGGTGCTATATAATTGCAAGTTGTTGTTGCCCAAATTTTCGCCCTGCCCAGGAATCGAAACCAGGTCCTCTTGAGTACTTTCATGTACAGGACTCCACATAGTGCCTATATATTGTTGAAATATACCGACGATCACCTCAGGGTACCTTGGTATATTTCAAACAGCAACCAAATGTTCCAGAAGGTTTGATAGTTGAATGGTTAAATGTAGCTTTGCTGGACGGGCTGAGGTTAGCTTCTGATTACATTTCATGTTTTCCTGGGAAGATGTTCACTCCTCTAAGATAATGAGCAAACTGGTCCTTGAGCATAGATGTAAGAACAATGGACCACAGAAAGAAAAGGCTGCAGCCTCAGACACCTGCCTATCTCAAGGCTGAGAAACAAGCAGACTGTGGGAGGCTGCCCAGAAGTTGTCCATATCTCTCTCTGTGCAAAGCAGCCAGCGAAGGGTGGGGGCTATCTCTGTGACAAGAGGAGATGGCGTTAGAAAGACATAAAAGAAAGATGTAACTTTGAAATAGTTGGGGTTGTGTAGAGGCTCAGCGCACTTCCCAGTGAAATCAATATTGATTCTACTGTATCTATGTATATGTGGATATATATATATGTATATATGTATCTATATATATAGTGGAGTCCTGTAGCTCAGTGGTTAGAGCACTCGCTTTGCAAGTGAGAGACCTGAGTTCAATTCCCGGCAGGGCGAAACCTTGGGCAAGTTTCCTTACTCCACACGCCTAATAATAATCCCTCCAAAACCAAAAACAATAATAAATTGGTCATTTTCAATCTATGACTGTTTGTGGGACATTGCTGTGCGCAATTGGCTGCCGTGTTCGCCCACAAATATACAGTCAATTCACTTTACAGTGTGTTCTGTGAAGCGCTTTGGGACGTCCTCCCGACGTGAAAAGCGCTATATCAAATGCAAGGATTATTATTATTATTATTATTATATGTGCAGGGGTGAGGGAATTTACCTCCAGTAAGAAAGTGCCCATTAAAAGTGAAAGAGGAGGAGTAGTAGGTAATGGTTTAGTTTTGTGGAGCAGTGGTTTTGGTTCTGTTTGCTAGGCAGAGAAGTAATAATAGTAGTAGTGGTTGGTTTGGGAAACCCAGAAGTCAGGTTAGGCAGTATGAGTTAGGCGCTGGGCTAATAGCTGGTTGTGTCTGTTGAGTTTACAGGAGCCACTCACTGTGATTTGGTGTTACCATTGTCAATTGAATATTGTTGTGTATGGCTGGTTGGGTCTGAGGGTTTACCGGACTCCAGTCCCTGTTTAGTGTTGGTATTACGAGAGTCAGTTATCTCTGAGGGGAATTTTCAGGGGCTGATCTCTCCAGTGTTTGTCAAGGTGTGATCCCAGGTCTACTGTTTAGTCTGGAGTACGAAACAGTACCAGGATACATGTTGTCGTCCTTATATCGTCAGTACTACTGTTTGATCTGGAGTATGGAACAGTGTTTGTTTTGTATTATTATTATGTTGTTGTATGTCATAAAGTTAATTATAGATAGTGAGCTTTATTATTTGATTTATAAAATAAACACTATACTGTTGAATTATTAACTATATATATATGTAGAGAGAGAGAGAGAGAGTGAGAGATGTGAAAGGTACTATGCCTTTCACATTGGTAGGAGAACTCAAAGCTCTTCACAGGATAATAATAATAATAATAATCCTTGCATTTGATATAGAGCCTTATCACATCGTTGAGACGTCTCAAAGCTCTTCACAGAATATACTGTAACATATAACTGTGACTGTGTATATTGTGGGCGATATATACTGTGACTGTGTGAAATGTAGTGATTATTTTGTAGGCAAATTTGGCAGCCAGTCAATACATAGCAATATCCCACAAATAGCAATGTAGTGAATGATCAATTTTACTTGGGGAACTGTTGACACAGGGAGAAACTTCCTAGAGAAATTTATTTGATAGCTTCTGAAACTCTAGTGAATTATATTCACTGGAGATTGTTCCATACAGCAATATTGTTGTTTCCTCAACGAGTTCCAGTAGATGTAATAATAATGATGGTCACATTTGGTACAGTGCTTTTTGTTTCAGGAGGAAGTCCTGAAGCGCTTCATAGGATTTACTGTAAAGTGCAGTGATTCTATGTGGGTGAATGTGGCAGCCGATTTGTGCACAGACGTGTGACTGACACTGGCTTTTAAAAACATGCTGACTATTCCTTTTAATCTCTGTTTCTTCAGATGAACCTTTATAGCATCCCATGAAACAACAACAACAACAACAAATTACATTTGTATAGCGCCTTTCATGTCGACAGAATGTCCCAATTCAAGTGCTGGACAATCAGAGTTACGGACCTGACCTGGGGGTCGGGATTGGGGAGGGTAGAAGGCAAGGGTGGAAGCAGGGTGAACCACGGTTGAAGAGGAGGGTTTTTGATGGGAGATGATGGCAGTGATAGGTTCACGGAGCCTGGTGCAGAAGAGGAGGCTGCAGAGTTCTGGATGATGTGCAGTCTATGGAGGGAGGAGCCGGGGAGGTCAATGAGCAATGAATTTGTATAGTCAAGCCTCAATGTAATGAAGGCGTGTATGAGGGCTTTGGCGGCCTGCGGTGTGAGACAGTGGCAGAGCCGGGCGATGTTGCGGAGGTAGAGGAAGGCAGAGCGGGTCATGGCGCAAATGTGAGGTAGAAAGGATAGTTAAGGGTCAAACAAGACGCCAAGGTTCCAGACTGGCTTAGTGAGGTAGAGTGCGCATCCACGGATGGTGATGCTGTCAGTGCCTGAGGTGTGGAAGCACTGACGGGAGCCAACCAGGAGAGCCTCGGTCTTGTTGATATTCAACTGAAGAAAGTTAGCTCTCATTCAGGACTTGATGTCTGACAGACATTCTGTCAGGACAGCAGTGGCCCTGGAGTCAAGGGTGGAGGCAGAGAAATAGAGTTGTGTGTCATCTGCGTTCATGTGGAAGTTGACCCCATGTCTTTGAATGATGTCACCAAGAGGGAGCATATAGATATTAATAATAATAATATTCCTTGCATTTGATATAGCGCTTTTCACGTCTTCTAGACGTCTCAAAGCGCTTCACAGAATATACTGCAAAGTGAATTAACTGTATATTTGTGGGCGAACGCGGCAGCCAATTACGCACAGCAGTGTCCCACAGACAGTCGTAGATTGAAAATGACCAATTTACTATTGTTTTGTTTTGGAGGGATTATTATTAGGCGTGTGGAGTAAGGAAACTCGCCCCCAGGTTTCGCCCTGCCTGGAATTGAACTCAGGTTTCTTGCTTGCAAAGCGAGTGCTCTAACCACTGAGTTACAGGACTATTGAAGATGAGGGACCAAGGACAGAGCCCTGAAAGCTTCTTGATCATTGTCCCCAGTATGAATGTTAGACTAGCCGGTGTATAATTCCTGGGTTCTTATCTCCCTCCTTAGCGTTGAATATTAAAATGACATTCAGTCAAAGTTCTCTAACATCACACTAGCATTCTGTTTCTCATAAAATGTAATTTCACCATACACAGATACTAGAGTTAAAATATTTTACTTTGTATCATTAAACATTTGGAATTTAGACATGATTGTAACTGTAGACTAGAAAATGTATGTACTGAAGCTGTAAAAAAAATTAATTTCTCAAAGGAGCAATATTTTCACCACAAATTCTTTACCAGCAGTTTGCTTGTAGACTGTAACCAATTGCTTGGGCCAACCAATACATTTTACAGAATAAACATATCATTTTGCATTTAGAGTTACAAACTGACAGGTAAACTTGCCTTTTGCTTCTCATGTTCTACCATTCATGCTTTAAACAGATGGAAATTCTAAACATTGTCAACATTTTTGGGGACTTCCGTAGCTGCTTGTACCTACTTGACCTCCACCTGCAGCATTACGTCATTTAATGCAGGGAGATGGGCTTTGTCAGTCCATGCTGGTTGTTTGAAGTACCATGTATCTCTCCTCCTACCACCACCAATCATTCAGTGGAGTCCTGTAGCTTAGTGGGTAGAGCACTCGCCTCGCAAGCGAGAGGATTTGGATTGATTCCTTGGCAGGGTGAAACATTAGGCGTGTGGAAATAATAATTTTTACATTTGATATAGCGCTTTTCACATCGGGAGGACGTCCCAAAGCGCTTCACAGAACACACTGTAAAGTGAATTGACTGTATATTTGTGGGGGAATGCGGCAGCCAATTGCGCACAGCAATGTCCCACAAACAGTCGTAGATTGAAAATGACCAATTTATTATTGTTGTTGGTTTTTGGAGGGATTATTATTAGGTGTGTGGAGTAAGGAAACTTGCCAAAGGTTTCGCCCTCTGCCTGGGATTGAACTCAGGTCTCTCGCTTGCAAAGCGAGTGCTCTAACCACTGAGCTACAGGACTCCACAGGACTACTACTAACTTGTAGTAGTTGCTCTTTTGCATTGCATTTGAATTACAAACTGCTTCAAGGAAGATGTCAGCAATATTGTCTGCAGGTTCAGGTGCTGTGGAAACAATTCTGTTATATTGTTGTGGTGGAGGGAAGAATTTCACAGATCCTTGGCACTATAGCTACTGAAAGCAAGATATACACTTATTTACTTAATAAAAATAATCCTTGCATTTTATATAGCACCTTATCACGTCACCAAGACGTCTCAGAGCCTTCACAAAACATAGTGGGTTGGCAGTGTTTTTGTGGAAGCTGCTTGTGTAAAGCAATGCCTCATAAGCAGGAGTGAGTGACTAATTTTATTTCTGGGGGGATTGTTGGCCAGGACACCAGGAGAAACTCCCTTCTCTTTTCACATAATACCAATGAGATCTTTAACAACCACCTGAACAGGCAGCACTAAATCAAGTACAAGGATTATTTATTATTATTATTTACTTGCCTTTGAGTTTAAGGAGCAATATCTGAATCACGAACTGGAATCTAAAATTTGGCACTGGGTTTGGAAGGTTCAGGTTTAAAACATGTTAATCCAATGTACAATTTGACCAGATGCTCATCTCCACTCCCTTTCTGAATGTTATGTTAATCATGATTTGGCCAAGACTTTCTGAGTATTGCCAATACTTTCAGTAATAGATTGCCCAGTTACTGGATTAATTTGCTCAGATGGCTCTTCAAAGTTGCATGAGAAACAACAGGAGATGCACTAAAAAATGATTCTCAGGGCAGTAGGGATCCAACTTAGCCATCTTACTTTACTTATGCTACCGGCAGGATCTACACATTGAAAACGAATGGAAAATACGTATTGGAATGAGAAGTATTCTTGGATCAGGTGTACGTTTATCCAGACGTTATATTGTAATTTCCTCTAGTGAGAGATCCCTGTTACTGTTATAGTGCCAGCACATATGAGCCTTCCAGGCGAAAGGGGTCCCATTGGGATCTATAGCGCAGGCTTGCAATAAATTTGATGGAGCTTCTCTCAATCTGGCCTGCTTTCTGTAACCACCGCAGTAGTTTAAGAGGGGGAGAGACAAAATGGCAGTAGCCAATGAATTTGAAAATAAATTAGAAATCTCTCCTAGCAAGTATAGTATCTTTTTAATTTATGAGATGGGGGTTGGGGTATTCTGCTCCCTGTGCTTCATGTGGGCTAATACCCATTGTTCTCTGGTTAAGTCTCACTAATTTTTCTCTGTGAATGTACAGGCTAAAATTAGTGGCAATTCCTAACAGATGTGGTGCACAAAACACATCATGAAGCATTTTACTTCTTATAATAATAACAATTCTTGCATTT
This sequence comes from Callorhinchus milii, assembly GCF_018977255.1. Taxonomy (NCBI): domain Eukaryota; kingdom Metazoa; phylum Chordata; class Chondrichthyes; order Chimaeriformes; family Callorhinchidae; genus Callorhinchus; species Callorhinchus milii. The sequence continues at coordinate 81,683,769 of NW_024704743.1, forward strand.
GAGGTAGCACTTTTCAACAACAACAACAGCAACCTGCATTTATATAGCCCCCTGCACATGGGCTAGCGTCTCAGAATACCTCTCTTGTCTGAAACATAATGAGGACATCTCAAAGCACTTCACAGGATTCACTGTAAAGTGTAGTAACTGTATATTGCAGGCATATGTATAAGTAACTTTTTTATTCTTCTTTCCTACTGCTTTTTCTCCAATTTTCTCCGCTGCCCTTTTTATTTCTTGAAGGTTTGATTCATTCGTCTATCGAGTGAGGGCATGGTTCCAAAGGCACAATTCCTCCCCCAAGTGGCCTTTACTGAGATGGTGAAACTTGTCAGGCTATTTGACTGATGGGAGTATTACAGCTGAGCCCAAAGGTGTCCACACCAACCTGGCCACATCTAATATTGTAGAGGTAAGTAGGAACCTGATTGTTAGTCGATTGCAGATCACTTTCTGGGGGTAATAATCCCTTCAAAATAAATTACTAATAATTTGGTCACTCAATTCATGACTGTTTGTGGGGCATTGCTGTATGCAATTGGCTGCTGCTTTTTGTCCACAAAATACACAGTCACTTCACTTTACAGTATAATCTGTGAAGCACTTTGAGACTCTCAATGACGTGATAAGGCACTATATCAAATGCAAGGATTATTATTATTATTATTTCCCTCCAATAGAAGTCTCTGGACAAATATCAGATGGAACCTTAGCTGACTTCTCTCTCCACCCCCCCAACAAATGGTACTGAGGACATTGTAGAACCTAATTGTTGCCCTGACTGAGATCAGCATTGCAAAATGTCATTTGAGTTTATGAGTTTTTGGTCTGGGTGGTCCATGCTACATTGGGCCTTGATTTTACCCATTGGCAGCGATTTTTCAAACAATTGTTAAAAGCACCTTTTGATTTTATGTCTTTAATGCCATAATATTTACACTATAAAATTTGAAGTCAAATTGTTTATACATATATAAGCAGAGATATATTTTCGAAATGCGATTGAATTGTATAATACATCAATCAATGCATTACATGGCTCACACAGATCAGATTAACCCCTGGAGTTTCTTTGTATGAACAGCATTCCCCCAAGACCTTCCTCCTCATTAAACTCTAAATTAATAGCTTTAATACCTGGAGTGCTGCGTCCATTAGATGGCACAAAACTAAGCATTAAATTATATCTTACGTTAAATCACAAGTTTACAAGTGAATATAATCACTTATATCCAAAACCGTTCCACATTGCAGTTTCATTAGGTGTAATGCATATGTGTTAGGCAAAATTAAAACCAGCTGTCAGTTTATACTGGAGCCTCAATGTTTGCTAAGGCAGCATCAATGTCACTAGGATTTAAAGTGGAGCGTGAGAAGGAGGCGGGTCCTCGGTTAATCATTTGAAAATGGCAACATGCATAGGGGTGACTGAAGAGGACAATGAGAATGCAGGGGCAGAGGGAGAAAATTACTAAACACATTTCAATGAAATGTTGTTGGATTAACGCTCTTGGCAGCAGTGCAATGAAGATACCTCCATTAGGATTTCTTTATTTTCTCTCCGTCTCAACGAGTGAGATTTGCCTGTTGCCGGAGACTGCTGAACCAAACAGTAATGTAATGTACAGCATCAAACGTAACCAAAACATACACCGTACAGCTGAAACCTTTCAAAGCAGAGAAGGCCAGATGAATGCTGCTCGCTAGCGGCAATGATTTTTGTGGTTTGTGTGTGGTTGTGTGTGTGGGGGGAGGGAGGGGGGAAGGGGGTGAAGAAAGAAGGAAAGGGTGTGTCAAATGTGATGAGACCTCACACATTTTCAAGCCTTGTGCGCGATTGTATGAAAATCACAGTTGCTATGAGATATGATGTTCTGTTGCTAAGCAAATAAAATCAAAACTGATTATTCCATGTTGCTAACACAATGACACCATAACTGCTCCCTCTTATAGTTTGTTTTGACTACCAAACTAACGAATTACATCACAGAACTGCTAGAGCAGCAGCACGTCACAGTTTAACTCTGCACTCAAAGTCAGAATCGTCTGAAATCTGAGCTTTACTTTTAACTTCCTATTCATTTTCCACTACACTGTGTCGATAGCAGTGACATAGTACAGCTGTCATTGACATTAAACAGACATTTGGTTCTGTTGTGTGCAGATTCTTCGCCCACACTAGCAATCGTTTTGTTTGTAATGGGATTTTCCTGTTCTATATAATAGATTGCTATATTTAGCATTGCAATCACCATCTGAAAGACCCTCATTATGATGCGCAGACAGATGAAGGTTGAAATGTCGTTCAAATGCCCTTTTAAAGACGACTGAGTGAAAATTACAACTTGATGTGTTAATGCGTTAACCCACAATATATATAGTCACTACACTTTACAATATATTTTGTGCTTTAAAATGTCCTCCTGATGTGAAAGGCACTGTATCAAGTGCAAAGGTTATTGTCAATGACGATTAGATCTCACTCTTGACAAATGCAACCATTGCCATGGACTTTAGTCAAGGTTACATCCATGAGCAGTCTTTAGCCATTAAATGTTTCAATCATATTTTCCAACAATGTGACAAATATCAATGGTGATAATTACACAACACATATCAAACGTCTTGCTCTGAACTCTTAATACAGAACAATTTACATTTATCTAATGGCTTTCACATCAAGAGAATGCCCCAAACAACAAGTTTTACACAACTGGCAGGGCACCCAAGCTGGGGGGTGGGGAGCTGAAGAAGGTGGGTGGTGGGGGTGGTGGGGAGAGTTGACCACAAATATACTAGGGATGTTATTGGGCAATGATTTTACCTATCTCCTATACTAATGGACGCGTTACATGAACCACTTTTTATGCCTCAGGAAAACCTCTACTGAACGGACATGAATAGTCACTGTGAACTGAAAAGCACTTTGAGATGTTTCATCCTGTTAGTGTTGTAAAAAATACTACTTCTTTCTTCTTTAGACCTGCGTCTTTGTTTTCCACAGCTCCCAGTAGCTGAATGGTCAGCGATGGAAATTTTCATTTTGTGTTTTTTCAGTTCCCAGTACATAAATAAATAGATTCCAGCTTGCTTCCCTTTGTGCCATGGCCCTACGTCAAAGGCACGCTAGTAGTGTTATTGTTGTAGTGGTTGATTTGTGGAAGAACAATTCCAAAGGTTCCATTGCAGAACCCAGGAATGATCAGGAATTTTAACTGTAAAGGCACACTGAGCGACTCTCAAGTGTCAAGTCCTAGAATTTGAGTCTCATTCATACAGCAGATCTAATGTAAAAGCAGCATGAGACTTTTAAACCACATCGGGAGTCTCAGATTGCTGAAAGGATAATTAATCTAATTGGGAACTCTTATCATATTTGTATTGTATACTGTAAATTGTGATTTTAGGGTGATCAGTCACTGATTTTATATTGTTTGACTAAATTAAAATACTTTAATTAACCTAGGACATCTCAGTCTGCAATAATAGCTACAATTTCAGTTGAGTTTGGTAGTATAGTTTAAGATTACATGAAATCCAGGGAGCAAATTACTGCGATTGAATCACGTTTCACCCTCAGTTATGGAGCTCTGCAAGGACAAGATGTAAAAATAGCGACATGGGAGCAAGTGTTGGACTATGGAAAGAGGAGCAAAAGACAATATCCTAAAATAACAGATATGAATATGAAGAATAAAAAGGGAATTATACATGGCTTCCTTCATGAATCAGGTGGCAAATGCATTGTTTAGAATCATAGGAACAAGGATTATATATGATAAAAATAATAATCCTTGCATTTGATATAACGTCTTATCATGTTGGAACGATATCTCAAAGCAATTTCACAGAATTTACTGTGAAACAAAGTGACTGTGTATGTATAGGCAAATGGGACAGCACAATTGCACACAGCAATGAACCAAAAGATAGCCATGGAGTGAATGACTAATTTGCTAATTTGTACAAACAATTTGCCACCAACAGGCAGGACATGAGTGACCAATTTTATCTGGACGATTGTTGGCCTGGACACTGGGAGAAACTCCCTTCTCTTTCCTAATAGTTCCATGGGATCTTTAACATCCACCTGAACAGGCAGACAGGATTTCAGTTTTATGTCTCATCCCAAAGACAGCATCTCTGACAATGCAACACAGTACTGCACTGGAATGTTAGATTAGACTATGAGTTCATGTCTCAAAGAGATGGGATTTGAACCCACAACCTTCTGACTCAGAGTGAGTGCTGCCACTGAGCCAAGGTGACACAAAAGCTGAAAACAAGAACACATCATATAGATGAGAAGTCTCAAAGCGCTTCACAGGAATCTTAAGATTTTTTTATTCGGGGGATATTTGGTCAAGATACCAGGAGAAACTCCCCTTTTTTTGAATGGTGTTATGGGATCTATAACGTCCACCAGAAGAGGCAGGCGGGCCCTCGCTTGAACGTTTAATCTGAAAGACAGCACCAGTAACAATGCAGCCCACCCCAGCACTGCATTGAAGCTTCAGCATAGACTACAACAACAACAACAACAAAATGACATTTGTATAGTGCCTGTCACATCGGGAAGATGTCCCAAGGCGCTGGACAGACAGAATTACGGACCGTAATTCTAAACTCAAAAGTGTCAATATGTTATATATTGAATGCGTGCAGAGTGAATTTTCTGTAGAAACACCACAAGTATGTTTCGAAACAGTTCATTCATTACCTTAAAGTGTGTGGCTGTGCTTACGTGCCTGTCCCTGGTGATTGATTCCCCTCTTGTATCTGAAGTAACAGCTATTGTATCTCACAGCCCAAGCTACTTGGTTTACTTCAATACAAGTGGCCCTGTTCTTGGGTTACACACAGTCTTCTTTCACTTGCACTGAACGTCAGGCTATGAGATGTCTCTCTTGTCATGCCTTGTCTCTGCTTAAACTTCACTCTGGCCATTCTGATACTTCAATACAGAATCTCACAGTAGCACAAATGAACACTGCTGCAATCTGAAGCTATCAAATAAACAATTGTAAACCCAGAATCTGCTGCCAGAGGTTCCATGGAACATTTTCAGCTGCTTGACGTAAGGATGAGATAATGTCTGGATCTCATGTGCGATAGTTGTAAAAGGGACCCTTTGTAGACCATCAGCTCTGTTAGGAAGAATTTATCAAATGTAACTGCAAGGATTATTAATTTAAGAAACTTAAAAACTGTATGCGAAACTGATACAAGCGAAGCACTTGGACTGAGCTGTCTCAGTCTGCAGCAGTTACAGTACAAGCACAGCTACAATAATTTATTTACTCATCTGTCACTCTGATTTCTGCTGTTGTCTTAGACACAACAACAACAACAACAACAACAAGATTACATTTGTATAGTGCCTTTCACGTTGGGAGGATGTCCCAAGGCGCTGGACAATACAGCATTTCAGACCCGAGCTGGGGTCAGGGGGGGGAGAAGGGAGGGGAAGTGGGGTGACCAATGGCATGGTCGAAGAGGAGGGCCTTGAGGCGGGACTTGAAGGAGGCTAAGGAGGGGGTGAGGCGGAGTGATTGGGGGATGGAATTCCAGAGGTTGGGGGCAGAATGGCTCTCCCACCAATGGTGGGGAGGGGGTTCGGGGGACATGGAGCAGGCCGGAGCCAGCTGAGCGGAAGGAACGGGCGGGTTGACAGGGTTTAGGAGGTCGCAGAGGTAGGGTGGGGCGAGGCCATCGAGAGCTTTGTAGGTGAGGACCAGGATCTTGAACTGGATCCTCTGAAGGATAGGGAGCCAATTGAGTCGGGCAAGAATGGGGGAGATGGGCTCATGGAGTTTGGTGCGGGAGAGGACATGGGCTGCAGAGTACTGGATTATCTGCAGCCTGTGGAGGGAGAAGTTGGGAAGGCCGACAAGCAGATGAACACAGAAATTTACATAATCGTGCACATACTGACTTCACTTCTGTACATACTCTACCGACAAGCACTCCGAGACACTGCCCCATGTGAAGGGCGCCATATAAATACAAGTTGTTGTTGACTTCACTCCTCCACATACTGTACTGACTTCAATCCTGTATGTACTTTACTGATTTCTGTAAAATAATAATGTTTCAATCTCACTGATGCTGTCTTACGATTAAAAAGATTTGAAGTCTTAGAAATTAAAGATCCATTGTATTCGGAATCTGAGTTGCCAGCTAAAATTTTTGCACAAAGAACCTGCAAAGCTTTTTGGTAAAAGAGTGTGCCATTTCAAAAGTTTGAATCTGGGGTCACGGAGTTTGCTGCAGGAGAGGACACGGACTGCAGAGTTCTGGATTATGCGCAGCCTGTGGAGGGAGGAGTTGGGAAGGCTGACAAGCAGGGTGTTTGCATAGTCGAGCTTGGAGGTGATGAAGGCATGAACAAGAGTTTTACCGGCCTGAGGGGTGAGGTAGTGGCAGAGTCAGGAGATGTTACAGAGATGAAGGAAGGCAGAGTGGGTCATGGCTTGGATGTGGGGAAGAAAAGACAGTTGAGGGTTGAACAAGACACCTAGGTTCCTGACTGGCTTGGTGAGTTGAAGTGTCCAACCATGGAGGTTGATGTTTCCAGAGCCTGAGGTGCTGAGGCACTGGCGCGAGTCAATCAGGAGGGCCTCAGTCTTGTTCACATTCAACTGTAGGAAATTTGCCCTCATCCAAGACTTGATGTCCGACAGGCAGTCTGTCAGGACAGCAGTGGTCCTGGAATTGAAGGTGGAGGTAGAAAGATAGAGTTGGATGTCATCCGCATGTCTGCGGATGAGGTCACCAAGGGGGAGCATATGGATATTAAAGAGCAGAGCCCTGGGGGATGCCAGATGTGACAGTGCGCGGGCTGGAGGAGAAACCATGAGAGGAAACAAAGTGGAGAAATCAAATAGAAACTCAAGAGGGTGATGGGTTGAGCCAAATGGGGTGGAAAAGATTCTGAAGTCAATGTAGCTAATGGCCAGATAAGTTTGATTTGTAAACCACAACTCAAGTTTAAAGATTTGTGTAGGAATACAATGGAGCGTATAGCAATCTATTGTCCAGTTTAATGACTGTAGCCCAAAGCAGCCATCCAGAGCCTGAAAACAATACTGCCTCTGAGTCCTTATCTCTGCTTGTGAAAATGTACTACTGTATTCAGCATGTGAGCTGGTTACATAAAAGAAACGTCACTGTTCCAATGTCTCCCAGTACACCAAGCAGATTGACTTTGAGTCTGACCCACCTATGCAATCTCATCCAATCTTATTTTCTGCATTTTCTATTTTGGAATACTGCTCACTCCTCACTCTCTCTGTTGCACCATTTGTTGAATGAATCCCTCAGCCACTAAGCTCCCATTCTCTCCAACAAAACCTTGGTCCCATTTCCTCGCTCCACCTCTGCCTCCAAAACCCACCTTAAAAATATCCTTTGAATCATGATTTTTATCAACATGCCTAACATTTCCTGCTCAATGCTCCCAATGATAATTGAGTGCTTTGACATGTTAAATCTATTCAAAAGATATTATATAAGTACAAGTTGCTGTGCTGACATTGCACGTTTGTGGTATCCAGTGCAAGTGCTGACACTATATATTGGCAGTTCTAGTCCTTACTTTGTAAAATTTAGAGAGTACCCAAATGCCCATTGCACTGGCCTTTAAATGCTGTATGACAGGGAACTGTCATATTCCCTCCAGTATTTTCCCTCCAGTATTTTCCAGCTTCCGACATTTCACTGCAGTCTCAGGTTGTTGAGCAGGGTTCTGTTCTTGCATTAAAAAACGTGCGTGGGCAAAATCCTACCTTCTCTGACGCGGGGATAGGATAAAACTGGCAGCATTTGACTGCCTGTTCGCACCTCACTCAGAAATGCTCCTAATACCACACCAGTTTAACTGGAGCTTTGGAGGCTCATGCATATGAATCCACACGCTGCTGAAATCGATCCTCATAACATCCAGACACAAATAAATGAACAGAGTGATTTCAACACTGCTCTGTTTTCAAATTATCCCCATTTGGAACTATTGCAATTCCAAGCCTTACTGAGAGGCATTCAGTTCTGATTTTATGGTTCTGGCAGAGCTTATGCACTTGGGTTTTCACGCTCTTCCAAGTGCACTCCTCCTGGATTGAGAGATTGGACAGTGAAGGCTTTACCTGCCAGTCTTGTGCCAATGCAGACCCATTATTTCATCTGCATCAATGTGCTTAGGAGCACTCAGGCAAACACAAGCAGAAAGACCTCCAGATCCCATTGACTGCCAATCCAGCACTGAATTTTGCCACAGGTTTCTATATTGTTTCTATATTGAGAGCGGTTTTTGGCACAATTCAAGCCATTTTTCCTTTGGCTCTTTCTCCTAGCTGTTAACCTTTCATACAATCCTCAGTACTAAAAGTCTATTTTTTTCAGTTTGTGTCGGGCTAACATTGTGAAGTTTGAGATATGCTACATGAGTGTGTAGAGTGGCCTTGGTTTGCATCATTACATCAAGAGACCCCTGTCTCGATTTAAAAACAGATCTGTGTTCAGAATCTCTCTAACATCCTCAATCAGGATAAAACATCCACATCTACTCTCTTGATTTTGCAGACAGGCAGTCCAACCACAATTTTGAATGCTTTTGAGTTACAGCACAAGTCAGTATCAAAGATAATTGCATACATGGAAGTCTGCAATTTGTACCATGTGTTTGAACCATTTCTATGATGTTATCTTTATAAACAATTCTTTGTGCAAGATTCAAACTTTTGAAATGGCACACTCTTTTACCAAAAAGCTTTGCAGGTTCTTTGTGCAAAATTTTAGCTGGCAACTCAGATTCCAAACACAATGGATCGTTAATTCCTAAGACTTCAAATCGTAAGACAGCATCAGTGAGATTGAAAAGTTATTATTTTACAGAAATCAGTAAAGCACATACAGGATTGAAGTCAGTACAGTATGTGGAAGAGTGAAGTCAACAACAACTTGCATTTATACGGCGCCCTTCACATGGGGCAGTGTCTCGGAGTGCTTGTCGGTAGAGTACGTACAGGAATGAAGTCAGTATGTGCACGATTATGTAAATTTCTGTGTTCTTGTCAGCCTTCCCAACTTCTCCCTCCACAGGCTGCAGATAATCCAGAACTCTGCAGCCTATGTCCTCTCCTGCACCAAACTCTATGAGTCCATCTCCCCCATTCTTGCCCGACTCCATTGGCTCCCTATCCTTCAGAGGATCCAGTTCAAAATCCTGGTCCTCACCTACAAAGCTCCATGACCTCGCCCCACCCTACCTCTGTGACCTCCTAACCCCCTACCAACCCGCCCGTTGCTTCCGCTCAGCCAGCTCCAGCCTGCTCCACGTCCCCCGACCTACCCGCCCCACCATTGGCGGGAGAGCCACTCTGCCCCCAACCTCTGGAATTCCATCCCCCAATCACTCCGCCTCACCCCCTCCTTAGCCTCCTTCAAGTCCCGCCTCAAGGCCCTCCTCTTCGACCATGCCATCGGCCACCCCACTTCCCCTCCCCTCCCTTCCCCCCCAACCCCAGCTCGGATCTGAAAGGCTGTACACTGTCCAGCACCTTGGGATATTTTCCCGACGTGAAAGACGCTATGCAAATGTAATCTTTTTGTTGTTCTTGATTTATTTCCTGTTTTAATGCCCTGGAGTTTAAATCACAAGTGAACCAATATCAGATTGTTTATTTCCTATCAACATGCACCCCTCTCAATGTTCAATCTGCAACAGAAGTATTTTCAATACTCAATATATTTCATATCTTTTCAGCTCATACATGTAGATTTTTTTGGTGACCCGTATTCTGGATTTAATTTTTAAACTCTAAAAGGACAGTGATGCTTTGCTTGGCTCAGTTGGTAGCACCCTTGTCTCTGAGGGCCCATCTGCCTAGTCAGGATGCGTTATAAAGATTCCATGGCACTAAAGAGAAGAGAGTTTCTCCTGGTGGCCTGGCCAAAAATCCCTCAGATAAAATTAGTCATTCACTTCATGGCTGTAATTGTAGACAGATGCGGAAGCCAATCTGCACACACCATTGTTCCACAAACCATCACAACATTTGACAGCAATTTCTTTGAGCTGATTCTTTGTTACAGGTGTTATATCAAATGCAAAGTTTATTAGTTAGCTCTTGAACCCCCAAATCACGTTGAAGCCAATACTGTAGAACTTGTTTTGGGTTGACTAACCAAATAATTTTTTCTTTATTGAATTCTTCTTCATTTATGGCCCCGCCATGGGTATCGCGGCTCGATAACTTCTGGAGACAAAGTATTGATTTTGTGCGGACTTGCCTGGACTGGTGAGGGTGCATGTGTTTGGTAATACTTGGTGGGCCATTTCTTGATACTTCAACTCCCTTCTCTTTTAGGATCATTAATGTCCTACAGATGGTGGATGGGACCTTGGGTTTAAGACGTTTAACATTGCAGCACTCCCCAACTACTGCGTTGCAGTGTCCTCCTAGTCCATGTGTTCGGTCCTGACGTGAGTCTTAAAACCCACAACCTCTGACCCAGAGGAGAGAGTGCTACAAGCTGAGCTAAGCTGACATCAAAAAGAGGGTTGATCTATTTTACTATATCATACTATATGAAGCTAATATGCGTCATTGGGCTAATATTGTGAATTCCCTAGTCATTTGTTTTGATCAAAATAAACTTTCTTCACAAACAAGCTGAGAATGACACATGCTCACTGACACGGTCAGCAAATTTTACTAACCTCTTATGTCTTGGATTACATTTTTCATCGTACTGATAAACAATTTAGGCTGCAATGATCTTTGCAAAAGGATTTATAAATAGTGAATGCTAGATGTGCTGCAGCCAACCAACTGGAAAGCCAATCAGATGTCAATTCCTTTCCCAATTTCCTAAAAGTCTTCTTCCAAGTGGACTTGAGGGTCGGCTGTAATACATCCAGGATATGCTGTTCACAAATTGTTTTGTGAATCCCTCAATTTAGATCAGTTTGTGCTTTTGCTCTCTGGAAACAAGACACAGGGATCCCAAGTAGAGAAGAAAGGCATGGATTAACCTTTAATTTTTGAGTCATAATCCACATGTCAGATAAAAGTGCTAACTAACATTTCCCGAAACAAGACTCTGTTTATACAGACTGCTTTCTTTTGTGTTAAAAGAGTTGGCTCCATTAAAAACCTCATCCTACAGATGGTGACTCCTGCTATGATACAGATCCCCAGGTGCTGTGGTACTTCATCCAACTAGTTTTTTTTCAAGTGGAGAGTGAATGTCAACAGACTTTTGGACCACAGCGAACACCAGAGTTGAGCTTGACCCTGGCTGCACTCAACTCCCACACACTAACATCTTGCAGAAAGGTGTTGATCACTGAATAGTGATCAGCAGTGGCGCTGATTTTCTCAGTCGCAGTTTAGGAATGCTGAAGTCAGTTGTAATACCCCTGACTGTTTTTTTCCTATGTGAGATCAGCTCAATTATCAGGACTAGACCTAGAGACGTTCCTGGTCCGTATTACTCAGTACCAAACATTGGGAAGTATCTTATCTTTGGATTTTTGCTTAGCTCCCTTCCCCCTCTCTTCCAATGCTCAACAGTTTGTGGAATTGTGGAGGAATTCTTTTTTGAATGACTACTGTATCTGTAGCTGGATTTTACGTTCTGGATACAATACAATTTACATTTATATATGTGCCTTTCACGTCACGGGGACATCCCAAAGTGCTTGACACTGAGGCACCCGAGCTGGGATTGGAAATGTGACTGAAAGCACAGACAAAGAAGTACGTCTTAAGATGAACCTTGAACGAAGCGAGGGAAGGAACAAATTGGTCAAAGAATTTCTTGTATTTTTAACTTAAATTTTGTACCTGTTTGGGAACATTTTGCAAATGTACACATACATTTCTATTTTAGGTTGGGAGAATGTTTCTGGTTTAAGTATTGGAAGTAGCAAGGTTGGGGAGTCTCAGGAGCCATTCAATCATTCTTAGCCCTCAAAAAATCATCTATGTCTATAATACAGATTAGCAAAGATTGCTCCAATTTGACCTATTTTCAAAGTGAGTTTGCCTAGATTGGAGCTAATGTGCATGAAGTTTGAAGCTTCCTTTTCTTAAAAAAGTGTTCTTCCCCATCATCTCTTTCACATCACTAGAGGTCTGGTAGGAGAAACTGCACTTGAGGCACAAGTGCAACATCACGAGTGCGTGTTGTTTTGTGGAGTTAATGAGTTGTTTAATGTGATATCACACCAAAGAGCCATGTGGTCTATTTAACCAACACATATACTGTACAATGTTTTGAAAAATAAATGAAGATTTGAAAGACCTACTTCCCATAGGACTGCATCAATATCTACTGCATCTCCAGAAGTGTTGTAAAGCTCTATTTGCTTGTCACATTTTGTCCCCTTTATGTAAGGGAAATTTCTATCTGAGATAAAACCCTGAGAGAATTTTATATCTCTCCTGGAGCCACATGCAGAACAAATTTGTTTCGCGGAGATAAGCTAGAATGTATGGATTTTAAATAAATAATAATTTGGCCACTCAATCCATGACTGTTTGTGGGACACTGCTGTGCTCAATTGGCTGCCATGTCTTACCCACAAAGTATACCGTCAATTCACTTCACAGTATATTCTGTGAAGCGCTTTGAGACGTCCTGAATACATGATAAGGCGCTTTATCAAATGCAAGGATTATTATTATTATTACTTTGCTATTCTCATCATTTTCTGTGTGGGGACACTTTTGTCTGAAATGTTTTAGAATGTTTCCCAGTATGAATAGAGTCCCTTGTCAGCTAGAAGTGCGGTCTTGAGTGAAGAGTACTTTACAATCCCCTACTGGAGGGAAGGACCCCTATTGCTCCATCATATTGGAGAACACACTGATCACTGTCATGCCTTGCCGCTTCTAAGAAATTTCATATCATATCATAAATTGGAGGATTTCTTCAATTTCTTTAAAATTTAGGAGAGCTCTTGTCATGGTTGAATATTGTAGTAATTACATGGCTTGTACACAATACATTTTGTTTCAAAGTTCTGTAGCTGAGCTGGGGCCTATTTATCTTGTTTCTTTGTGGCTTAGGCTAGTGGAAATGATGTTTCAATGGGTATGATTGGTGGGGCATTTTCTCCCCCCATGGTGGTATACCTCAACTCATGGACTGTCTATTTGCTTGGGAAACTCATCACTAATGTAGTATTTAATGGATTATTGTTCTGTTTGGTTTACAAACCAAGTACTGTGTGTATGTATTTAGGCATACAATTAAACAAAACTTTAAACTAATTGCTCTGTTAACTCAATTCTGTAATCCACAAGGCCACAAGAGAACCAGAAAGCATATGAACTGAGGACTGCACTCTTTGAAGAACTTAGCCAATGTTATGTGCTCTCAAGTCATCTCTCATGTGCTCCTTGATTTTATGACCATATGTATCGTGTACAACATCAGAGCTTCTTTCAGCTAGAAGCTCATTTACCTGGAGTAGAAAGGACTCAATCTCCCCAGTTTACAATCCGATTCTAATTTACAAGTTTGGCAAAATTATTTGTAAATAGTTGATGCTGCGTCTGTCTTGTAAATAGTTGATCCTGATTATGGCTGATTCTCAGAAACAGCGCACAAAAGATAATTTCAGTTTCTACTTCTGTGAAGCTGGATTGTACCAGGATTGTGCCTCCTGGAGATCTGGGTGAAATTCCAGAGAGTCAGCCTGGGATACATCTGGGTAGCTGCAGATTCTGCCATTTACTATTTTGTTTGTGAATCCAGCAAGCATCAGTCTGATGAGTGAGGGAGGATATTGTCTTACTGCAAATCGGGGGCAGTATTCACAACAGTACTGTAATAAATTCAATACCTTGTCTATAATACAGTACTGCTGCAATGCAAATCAGTGTGGCTGATGCACGGCTGCCAGCCAGACCCATGGAAAGTGATGATCTGACTGCAGCTCTCAGTTAATGTAAAGAACTGACACAGAAACTGGTGCATGCTTTGACCTCACAATGTGAGGAGTGTGCCTCTTCCCACTGGTGCCTGGCAGACACATGTTGGCAAGTAGCTGGTTTGGTCAAGTGGGGCCCACACAATTGCTTCAGTTCCATGGGAACACGGAACATAGACACAGCAGGAGGAGGCCATTCAGCCCTTCGAGCCTGTTCTGCCATTTAATTAGATCATGGCTGATCTGTACCTCAACTAATCCTTTCAATTCAAATTTCCCGCTTTCTTCCCATATCCCTTAATACCCTGACCTACCAAAAATCTATCAACCTCAGTCTTGAAGCTGTGATCCAGCATCCATGGCCTTTTGGGGGCGAGAATTCCAGATTTCTACCACCTTTTGAGTGAAAAAATGTTTCCTGATTTCACTCTTAAATAGCCTCTAAATTCCCTTTAAATCTCAACAGAAAACAAAAACCACTGTAGACAAACACAAGCCTGCTGCTGCAGGCGGATTGTTTAATCTGGCTCACTTGCACTGCAGCTTTACCGTTACTTGTAACATTCAGTGATAAAACATTAAACACAGTTGCCCGCTGTAGTGATTTTGTGATAATACCTGATCGACGGTGATGTTATGTCTGTTATACAAATAAAATGAAGATTAAATTCCTTGTGAAATTAACTCATTTAAATTAGTGGTTATGTTGAAAAGATGGTATATTGATGAAGTAGGGGGTTCTTTATTAATAATAATAAAGCAGGATTTACTCTAAAATATAGTGACTGTGTATTTTGTGGATGAATACAGAATCCAATTTTGCACAGCAATGTCCCACAGACAGTAATGAAATGAATGATCAATTTTATCTGGGAGATTGTTGACCAGGACATCAGGTGAAACTCCCTTCAGTTTTTGAATAGTGTCACAGGATCTTTAAAGTAACAAGCAGACAGATCTCGGTGTAACATTTTATCTGAAGCACAGCACCTCCAACAATACAGCACACTCCTCCAGCATTACATTCGATGGTCAGTGCCTTGGGCTGTCCTTCCAATGTGATATATAAATTTAATATGTTGTGTCAGCCAAGACGATGAACTCAAAGTTTGTGGGACCTGAACCCACAAACTTCTGACTCAAAGACAAGAGTGCTACCTAATGGGCAGTGATGTAGCTTTACTAAAGCACTCCGAGATGCTATCCTGCATGAAGAATGCTATATTGTTATTGTTGTGTTGTACTTTGCATCCCACCTAGATTATGCCTGACTTGGGAGTTTTTGACCTTTGAAAGTGGGACTCAAAATAAATAAGTGTTTTGTTTCCCCACGTTAATATCCCCAAGCCTTGATGGGGAACAATTTGTGGAGTGAAGAGCTGGGAGGGGCCAAAATTATCAATGTAACACTGAATAGAAATAAATTTATAGAACAAAAATCCCAGTGACCGTGTGACAAACAAAAGACTTGATGCTTCCTCGTGAAATAGCCTTTTATTTCTATGTGCAAGCACAACTCATTTCAGAGCGAGGAGTTGAGCAGTCCCAGTGCCACCACCCTTAACTGCTTGAACTCCTTCTTATAAATGAAACATGGATCAAACTCCCGGACACAATAACACAGCAGAGCTTCTGCAAATCGTGGGCTTTTGTTTGCCCTTAGAGCGAACTAATGGCGGCATAAAGGCAACACAGTTTGCTACCTGCTGTATTACTTGGTCATGCCTAGCGGGCAAGAATCAGGATTTAGTTTCACAAGCAAGATAATCTTCACTTTCCACTGAGCTCAGTGGGATGCCTTTGGTGTTTCCTTCAAAGAACTTTCTTCTCTCCCCACCCCCGCTTCTTTTTAGAAGTGTAGTTTTTTCCTTTTCTTGGCTTTTCTTGGTCTCTGGAGATGCAATCATGAAGGAAACCGCTGGGCTTCGGAAGTGGTATGTAATGCCTCTTCCTTCCACTGCGGTGCGTTAATCAAGTACAGAAACCTCAGCTCCAGAGGTGGGGAGGCTAGTGAAGCCTCTGTAGAGTTTCATCTTCAGAACCATTTCTCTAGGGATTTGTCTTTGCCGATGACCAACCTCAATCCAGATGAGATTAGAGAGGTGCCCTCGCTGTGTTAGGTGAATTTGTCTTTAAGCTTACAAACAAGAAAGTCTTTGTACCGTGAAGAAGGAAGGAAGCAAGGAATCAAAAGGAAAGACTCACACTTTTTGTACAGTCAATTCCTGAATAATTTCAATGACACAACATTCTATCTGTTTATCACAAGTATCGCTTCCCACAAAATAATATTGCTGAAGTGGTTTTGTTGAATTATTTCTCATGTTCAATTAAAATATTTACTTTTGCTTAGATTATTCCTGGATTCTGCCTCCACGAATAATTATGATAAGACTGTGATACTTTGTGGCTTTTGGATTCCATATGCCCTGAAGACTAATGTCACTCTTCCAGTAATATTCATAATATGACATGAGAGCAATGAGCACCCCGCTTTCCTCTGATCTGTGATTCTCACATCTTATTGCCCAAATCTAGCCCTAGGCCATGCCCATAGACAACAAACCCAACAGTGCTCAATGTGTCATTGAGCTCTCCATGCCTTACACAGTCATCCATGTCTTCAGGGGCTGGTATTTAATAGTTCCCTATCCTTTTTGCTCTCTGTTAAGAGACAGCATCCACAGTACAGGTGAGAGACTCTACTGAAACTGCAGGCTCTGTAGTTATGATAAATCTCCATTTACTTGCACTATTGCAGCTCAGGCCTGGCGTTCTCCTAATGTTGTATTCTCAGTTTCTATCATGGGAGAATTAAAGAGAACTACATCTAAAGATGCTACATCTTGGTATGTCGAACGCCAAGCAGGTTGGTAGCCATGTGTGGAGACATGTTGGCTAACAAGCCCATCTTGAGGGCAAGAGTGTACTATTCTCCATTTGCCAGGAAATAAACTGACTTTCCTGATTTGAATTCCCAATGGATACATTTACCCATTAATTTAAGTAATAACAATTGTTCCTCCAAGGAAAGTTTTAGATGGAGCACAGGGCAGAGTAGATGAAAGTAGTTTATTTAGACATAGTAACATGCTGGAGGACATTGTGACAATGGAAGAAGGCAGAAATCAAATCAGTACACTGAAATACAACACTGAAGGATTTTACTTCAAAACTATAGCCATAAGATTATAATGGCCATTTTCCCATTATAATGGGAATTCTCTTGAAATGAACTCACTTTGCAACTTGTCAAATATTGCATTCCAGTGGAAAATAAAATATTTTCAAGGTCTGTAAATTCACCAGCTTTGCAGAATTATCTTTTAAAAGTAATCGATTTCAAGATCCTCTCACTCATTTTCCAATTCCTTCATGCCCTCACACCTCCCTACCTATCCGATCTGCTTCCCCCCACTCCACCACCTGCTACCTTTCCTTGGCTGGCTTCGGCCTCCTGTTTGTCACTCGTTCCCTCCGCTCCACCATCGTTGGCCATGGGCCATGCCTTCAGCCACTATGCACCAAAACTCTGTAACTCTCTTCCTCAATCCCTCCGCCTTGCCCCCTCCCTCACCACCTTCAAATCCCACCTAAAGATCTTCCTTTTTGATCGTGCTTACAGTCACCTCACCCCTCCTTCTCACCCTGACTCGGCGTCATGCTCCGCCACTGTCAAATGCTCCGGGACTCTATCCTGCACGAAGGCGGCATATAAATGCAAGTTGTTGTAATAATTTCAGGAGAACCAAACCAGATCTTGGTCGTGTGCGTCCCAGGTTAGATTCAGAATAAAGCTCCATCTAACCTAATGTTAGAAGGGCAACCTCTGAAGGACCAGGATCAGTTTTACATTCCCAGCATCTGCCATGTTTATGCTCTGTTTTAGTGAGGCTCCTGGTCAGCGATAATTTTGGGATGTGATTTTGTATCCACTCAGGCTGTGCTGGGAAGTGCCCAATCCGATAAGACCCAAACAACCAGCACAGAGAGAAAATATTCAGCTTCTACTAGTGAAAGGATAGTTTGTTACTTCACTCATGATTTAGTTTTGCCCTTTTTATTCTTTTTTGCTTTCTCTGTATCATAGGATTGTAGAACATTACAGCACAGAAACAGGCCATTCGACCCAACTAATCTGCCGTGGTGTTTCTCCACATGAGACAAATAATCTACTCCCACTTTCTTAATTGCTCTCCAAACCCGTTTAACATTCTTCTTTTGCAAACATCAAATTGATTTCCATTTAAAATAATTCATTGACTCTGCTTCCACTATGTTTCGTGGCAGAAAATTCCATATTTCAAACACCCTCTGTGTAAAGACATTTCTTCCAGCCTCTCCTTTGTAATAATATTAATCCTTGCTTTTAATATGATGCCTTATCATGTCTGGAAGATGTCTCAAAACATCTTGTTCAAAGGATGGTGTCTCCAACATTACAGCACGTTCCAGCCCAGCAATGAATTGGACTGTCAGTTAGTTCAAAGTCCTGATTGGGGCTCATACTATTTGCTGTTTGATTTCATAATTGCTAACCATACAAAGACTTGAAAATGCTTGCCTGTGTGTGTAGGAAGTAACTAAGTTCTGTGCTCATGCCCCAGCCTCTCGAGATTGAATTCAAACCGTTTTCGCGAGGCTGATGCATGCGCACACAGAGCCTAGCCCCTGTTCCTGCTTCAATTCACCAATGATGGAAGCTTTTTAGTGGGGGGAGGGATGAGCGAAAACATAAATCTGCCCCTCACCCAACATTTTTATTTGGGGAGGACATTAGCCACCAATGGGCTTATTTCTGTGCTGTAATTTCTCAGATTCTGTGACAATGTTATAACCTAGGAGTGCTTGATGCTGATACTAGTGGTAAAAATGGATGTTTGCCATAACATTGTACTTGGAATGTTGAGCAAAATTTAAAGCAGATTGCAGTGACAATAAATGATTAGGTCAAAGGAAAGGGATGTGATTAAAGAAAATCAAAGAATCCCAATTGAAATTCAGTGTATTCAATATGGCTTTACAGAACAAAGAGAGGTATAATTGAACAAATGAAAGTACGAAACACAGGTCAATCCCAGTATTCCTGATCCTTTGGGTCCAATATCTCAGACGCCATGATATAATGATGCATAAATAAATAACAACTTTTATTTATGGCTGACTTCTGGGTACCCAGGTCACCTTTAATGACACTTCCTGCATTCTATACGCAAAGAGTGCTGTTGATGTCACTTGAGAGGAGTGGGGGGAAAGGGGGAGAGAGAGAGAAAGTAAGTCCATGATTTAAGTGTATCTTTGCAATGCACAGCACTGTTCCCATTGACTTCTATGATCCAAGAAATGCTTGATCCAAGCATAAAACCTTCTTGGCAAATTAGCTATGCATCCATTCAGGTTTAAACCTTACCAACAAGTTACGGACTCTGTTTCCATCCAGTTAACATGCTGGAATGATTTTGTATGATTTAGGATAATGGGAAGTCAAAGACAGATGACTAACACACTGACCTCTGGTTCTGAATAAAGCTAGTCCAGTAGGTACAAAGCAGCTACAAGAGTGGAGAGCAAGCAGATACATGGAGTCTTGTCATTTCCCTTCTCCCCTCTTTCTAATACTTACCACATTGTTCTTTCAATGGACTGTTTTAATAAGGTGACTGTATGTAATAAAAAGCAGGCAAGTTCATCCAGATTGAGTTTGAACTTCAGTCTAGTTCCCTGAGTCAGACCTTTAACAGTCCTCTGATGATCGTTACTGCAGCTTGTGGTCTGACTCAAATAATGTTCATTAGTGACAGCATTACTAATTTGTGGTTGGCAAATGCTGAGGTTGTGAGATTGCTCATTTTGAGATCCAAAATGTGGATAACGTGAATGGCCCCTCACCTCTGAAAATTATTACAGGGGCCCTGAGCCCGAGGATAGAACCCACCGTATGCAGGTATGCAGCAAAGCGTCGTAGTTCCACAATGCTGTATAGTGGATATGCAGCGTCATGTTGTAGATATGTAGCTCATGTCACAGTTATACAGAAACATAGGAACGGAGGAACAAAGAAACAACAGTAAGCTATTCAGCAACTCAAGCCTGTTCCACCATTTTATTAGATCATGGCTGATCTGTACTGCATTAACTCCATTTACCTGCCTTTTCTCTATATTGTTCGAGTCCCTTACCTAACAAATATCTATCAACCTCAGTCGTGAAAATTCCAATTAACTCAGCATCCAGATTTCTACAACCCTTTGTGTGAAAATACGCAGTGTGGCAGATATGCAGTGCGTGTTGAATATACATATGCCGTGTAGTAGATACACAGCACCCTGTCACCGATACACAATTCCTTGTGGCTGATACATCGTGCTGTGGTTATAGATACGCAAAGTTGGCGTGGATATGTAGCGCCGTGTGCTGGATGCATGAAGTATGGGGGCCTCTAACAATTGATACTCCCCACTCCCTCATTCCTTCAAAAAAAATTGGTCACTCAATCCATGACTGTGTGTGGGACACTGCTGTGCAGAATTGGCTGCTGCGTTTCGCCCACAAAATATACAGTCAATTCAGTACTTTCCAGAATATTCTGTGAAGCGCTGTGAGACGTCTCGAAGATGTGATAAGGCACTATATCAAATGCAAGGATTATTATTATTATGCACTTCAATTTCAGCCTAGGTTATGATCTTAAGTCTTGGCTCACAAACCCATATCTCCAGAGATTCTACCATCTGAACCAATCTGACAGATATCTTTTAAGAACAGGACATCCCTGGCAATTGATATTGCAGTGCATGTGGTCCATAACTATCTTTAGGAGTCAATAGAGACAGAAGTGTTGATCCAGATGCTCTTCATAGGCTGGTTTCTCTATAGCAGCTCTGTTGCCAGATGTGGTGCAGAATGGTAATAGATTTTTGTCTTCAGTTTCTAGCCAGTGAAGCACCTGAAAGGAATCTGATCTTTCAAACACACACCATCACACCATTGTGAATTGAGAAGTTTTGCTTTCCATTTGTCTCTCAACACCCCCCTCAAAGGCATTGACTTATAATAATAATAATAATAATAATAATAATAAACCTTGCATTTGATATAGCGCTTTTCACGTCTTCTAGACGTCTCAAAGCGCTTCACAGAATATACTGTAAAGTGAATTGACTGAATATTTGTGGGCGAACGCGGCAGCCAATTGCACACAGCAGTGTCCCACAAACAGTCGTAGATTGAAAATGACCAATTATTTTTTTTTTTTGGAGGGATCATTATTAGGCGTGTGGAGTAAGGAAACTTGCCCAAGGTTTCGCCCTGCTTGGAATTGAACTCAGGTCTCTCACTTGCAAAGCAAGTGCTCTAACCACTGAGCTACAGGACTCCACTTCTGCTGTAGTATGGTTTTGCAATGTCAGCAACACATTGGTACCTTTCTCAACCTTCCACATATTTCATGTTAGCACAGACAGGGAAGCAATTGGAGCATGGATAATAATAACAATATGATAATCCTTACATTTGATATTGTGCCTTATCATGTTATTAAAATGCCTCAAAATGGTTCACATTCTTTACTGTGATGTGTAGTCATTATATATTTGTAGGCGAACGCACCAGGCAATTTGCACACAGAAATGTCCCAACAACAGTCATGAATTAAATGACCAATTTTGGGGTGGGGGGGATTGTTGGCCAGGACATCGGGAGAAACTCACTTCTCTTCTCGAGTAGTGCCTTGGGATCTTCAATGTCCACCTAAACAGGCAGACGGGACCTCAGCTTAATATCTCATCTGAAGGTCGCCATCTTCAATAATGCAGCACATCCTCAGCCCGTCACTGGAGAGTCCTCGAATGTCCCATAAACAACTCTAAAGTAGATGCTCTAAAGTCCAACTTAATCTTGTGGTGTCCACACATGCACATTTTTGAGGAGGCATCATTGGGAATGGGAATGAGAATCTTCCCTGATTTTTTTGGCATCTACTAAATCTGCATTGCTTAATCAAAGGTCACGAGTGGTTTGGATGAAAGTTTCCCAGGCCATTTGATCTCATCCTTCCAGATACCCACCCAACCTGTCCAACCATTACAGGATCAAACTGTTTTTTAAACAAGTCCATGTCTGGCCTCAACTATCCTTCCTGATAACCTGTCCCGTCATTAATTACTATAATATTAATAATAATTATTGCATTTGATATGCCACCTTATCATGTCATCAAAACATCTCAAAGCACTTCACAAGATAAACTGTAAAGTGATGTGACTGTGTGTGTTTTGTAGGCAAATGCAGCAACCAATATGTGCCCAGCAAAGTCCCACAAATAATCATGGAGTGAATGACCACCTTTATTTGGGGGATTGTTAATAAGACACCAGGTTAATCTCCCTTTTCTTTTTGAATAGTACCTTGGGATATTTAGCCCCTACCTTTATAAGCAGACGGGACGACTAAGGTTTAATGTTTCATCCAAATGATGGTACCTCTGACAATACAGCCACCCTCAGCATCTCGTTGGAGTGTTAAAATTGACTATACTTGCCACAGGGTGAAGAAACACTTTCTGGTGTCTGTCTTTAAAAAAGTGACCCATAATAGCATTCCCCTAATGAACTATTGGGGAGCTGAGCTATTCAATGATTCAATGATGGTTCCAAATACTTTTTGTTATTCATTTTGGTTCATGCAAAAGGTTTTAAAAAACTGCAATATTCCTTAATAATATTCCTGAGAATCATTAGTACATTGCTGGTTCTCAGTCACAGATTCCCCCTCCACTGTTTCGATAATGTCTTCTCTCATGGGACTATTTCTCTCCATCTCCTTCCCTCTGAAGTCTCTTCCAGCAGATGCTGCCAGCTGCTCGCTGTGTGAGACTCTTTACATGTGAATGGCTAATACAGAACTTTACACTTTAAGAACCAGAGAGTAGGAAGGGGTGAGTGGATCTGCAGTGACTTCAAGTGATCCGGTAGTTGGGGGTGGGGGTGGCAATGAATAGCTCCTTTCTGTCGGCGTGACATCCACACACATGCGGAGGAGAGTCTGTGACAATGTGTTTCCCCATTACACACTGCAGCTGGGTTCACACAACAGTCAGTCTGTATTTGACTCTCTCTGAAATAAAAACCTGCAATATAGGCAGCGTGCAGAATACAAAGGCATGAAAGTGCTCAGTGGATGGTCCCTGACTCCTGGCAGTACTCATCCTGCTATTTGTTATTCTTTACTTGTTTTGATGTTTTACACTTATCAAGGTGATCCATGGCAGTGCCAGGGAATTGTATATGTTCAGAGTTGCAATGTTCCCAGGTTGGCTGCACCTTGGACCAGAATCTATTAATACCTGTCACGATGATCTTGTTTTAAGCTTCTTTGGTACAATGCCAAACACGTGCTTTTTCTCTCTCTCGTGTTAGGGCTACACATGGCTTTCAGTGACCAGCCAGAATTCCTGTTCCCGATGATGCTTCCAGTAAACGTTCAACAAAAATACCCTTGGGTGTTATCTACTTCAAATGATACATGTACGGAGGCTTCTGATGTGAGCATGTACATGGGATTTCCTATTATATGTACAAGGCTTAGTGAATGATCATCCTGTGTTTAACTTAAACAATGCCATGCACTACCCTTTTATTTTAATTATTTCTTTACACAGAGTGCAATGAACAGGTCAAAAGGGGTCACAAGAGAGGTCTGGATGAAGGAATCCCTTGAGCTCATTTGATCTCATACTACTAGAATATCAATCCTGTTATTTTCTCAGCTTCAACAAAAAGGGTGGTTAAGGACAAGACACTGGAAATAGTTAAACAGTTTGATTTTGTGTTGGGACACCTGTAGGGTAGGTATTGTATTGTGGGGCAGGATGAGATCAAATGGACTGAAGGGCCTTCTTCATTAAAATGTCCCTTGTGATCTTATGAAAGGAGCTGACTATCCCATCAGACCTTGTAGGAGTGTATGTGGGTGTATGTATGAGAGGTGGGGTGGGGGGGCGGGGGTGATATTTGAATGCATGTGTGGGGAGATCTGCTGCCTTGTCCCCTCTATGGTGGTGTAGCCGGCTGTCGCTGGCTGTTCATATTGAATGCTGATAATCATGGTCCTGAACAGTGCAGTGAAACCATAGCATTCACAATCCATCAAATTGTGGAGAAATTAAGGCTATTCAGCCCAACAAACTAATTTCTAGTGTACAATCTCGTGTGCTACAGATTGAAGCCCAATATTTTTCATCTCTGTGGGGCTATTTCAGCAGAAAAATCAGAATTCCTCCCCCAAAGATGCAGTTATATTTACACCTCTGTTATTTCTACAGATAGTTTCCAGGTCAGGAAGCATTCTAACTCGGCAGTACCATATTTATGAACCATAATCACATTGAACATGTCTTCTATTACCACAACTGTAATGTATTTCTGCCTTCCACACCAGCTATTCATCTAGCCTTCCTGACGCTTTTGTTAACCCAGCAGGGCTGAAACGCATGATAAAATGCAGTCTCGTCTCCGGTTAAACGCTCTGCACACAGGCTCCGGTTTTCTCTGAACGTCGTGCTTCACACATGCGTGCACTCTGACCTCTGTGACGTCCAGAGGTAACCACATTAACTGGTCTGTGGCCCTCGCTTCACTGGTCTCACACCCCCCGAAAACCATCCACACAAAGTATCCATTTTACTTTAACAAGCCTCACGTAAGTCATCAGAAATAGTGGATTCAGTTTGTTTTATGATGAAGTGAAAAGACTTTATAGGAACTGCTTGCACCAACCATTCTTCAATGTCTATTATCCTTACCCCATGACATTTGTTTATTCAGCAGGGTATGAGTTAAATTGCTTCAACAACCCATTTATAACAGTAAAAATAACTTTATGTGTGACTTGATCTGACATCTCAGTGAACCTAAACACAGACGGAATTAGTTCTATCTTGCACAGTGAATCTAAACAGTATTTAACACACATTTATTTGATGTGTATTTTTGGATCTAACCAGGCTCTCTAGAAATTCATAAATCACTGTCTTATTTACTGCTAGCTTGAGATTTTTTGAAGTACAGCTAAAAATAGATATTAACACATGCTCCATAATAATAATTCTTGCATTTGATACAGCACCTTTCACATTCAGGAGGATGTCTCAAAACACTTCACAGTATTTACCATATAGTGAATGAGTGACTATTTTGTATTGGCAGCATTTCTGCTTATATCTAATATTTACAGTATCCCATAGTACAGGAGTTAGTGTGCTCACTTTGCAAGTAAGAGTACTCGGGTTCGATTCCAGGCTGGGTAAATTCTCAGACAAGTTTCCTTACTCCACATGCCTCGGTTAACCTAGCAGAAATTAGGAATCCATTTATTAGTCAATTGGTGGATCGTTTTCAGGGGGTGTCATAATCTCTCAAAAATAATTTGGTCACATAATCCATGACTGCTTGTAGGACACTGCTGTATGCAATTGGCTGTTGCAACTCGCCCACAAAATATACAGTCAATCCACTTTACAATATATTCTGTGAAGCGCTTTCAGACATCTCAACGACGTGATAAGGCATTATTTCAAATGCATGGATTATTATAAAAACGAAGGCGCTGGTAACACTCAGCAGGTCAGGCAGCATCTATGAAGAGAGGAAAGGGAATTAGGCGAAGGATGAAATATCCTAAGAACTGAGACCTAAGACAACTCTGAAATAAAGTGAGTTGGTGCTGTGGAAGATAAAGGTCAAGAGCATGCATGTGTCATCGCATGGCAGGGAGGGTAGATCTCATGAGGTGGCAAGAGCAGGCGTTAGAGTGACGCTGAATTTCACGGAGGTATCTGTGATCGCAGGTGCATCCGAAGTAGGAAGGAATTTAAGATGGAATCCAAATGGAATGAATTGGAGCCTGAGACAGTTTATTATTATTATTGTCTATTTTGATACTGGCTAATAGTTATGTATTACAGGTACACTGCAAGGCGTGACAATTAAGTGACATCAGGGCACTATAATAGTCCGTGAGCATTCAAAATATGCATTCACACGTTGGATTTGAAAAAAATAGCGGCCCAGTCCAGCTGGCAACCTGATGAGTATTGCGATGATCCATGGGAATTCTGCTTCAAAGTAGATTGTGGAGCTCCAGTGGGTCAATATGATGCTCATCTGATTACCAGCATGACTCACTATTTGTGAATCCAGGTTGCAAATTTCAACCCCAATGTGATCGTGAATGATATGGACCATCTTGAATTATAATAGTAATAATAATAATAATAATCCTTGCATTTGATATAGCGCTTTTCACGTCGGGAGGACGTCCCAAAGTGCTTCACAGAACACACTGTAAAGTGAATTGACTGTATATTTGTGGGCGAACGCGGCAGCCAATTGCGCACAGCAATGTCCCACAAACAGTCGTAGATTGAAAATGACCAATTTTTATTATTGTTTTTGGTTTTGGAGGGATTATTATTAGGCGTGTGGAGTAAGGAAACTTGCCCAAGGTTTCGCCCTCTGCCTGGAATTGAACTCAGGTCTCTCGCTTGCAAAGCGAGTGCTCTAACCACTGAGCTACAGGACTCCACGAATTGACTTGAACAGTGATTATGAGTCTTACAAGAGTTTTACACTTTCTAACAATCACACAGTGCAGCCAATAGCATAGTCTTCTTTCCTCAGGTAGGCATTATGTTTTGTTGCTGGAAATAACTTTTTTGGCTAATAACAAGTTTGTTCTAATGTGTTTTTAATTTGCTTTCAAATATAATGCAAAAGATTTAGTACAGAATCCCCAGCTTTCACTTTTTGCAATGTTGTGATCTTTCTTAACAGATATTGTGACCTAAGGAATGAGAACAAGAGGTGACGGTAACACATCAAGAACGTCATGCCAACTCGCACGTTGGTAATACATGAAGGCCATCATGCCAACTCACTAGTCTGCTCTGAAAATAGATTGAGGCAGCATCGTGAAAGGAATTATGTTAAGAAAGACTCCAATAATGTGAGCTTTAATGTCGCTTGTTCCCATTGCCAGTGAATACTGAATATTGTACCATTCAGAGTTCATGGGATGGATTCTTCTTGCCTAATACCTTTGTTTCCTTGTTCACTGTATTCTCTCTAGTTCCATGAATTCTGTGATCATAATGCACTTACTATTGTAGAATATTAAGTGCCAAAATCTCTGTTTGTGTCTTCAGCCACCTCCCTCCTACTCCCCTTGCTCAGGCCCCTATTTTGTCCCTGTGATTTGCTTTAAGGATTTTTTGCACTATCTAAATGCATTAGTTATAATATAATAATAATAATCCTTGCATTTGATATAGCACTGTATATATTCCAGATGTCTTAAAGCACTTCACAGAATATACTGTAAACTGAATTGACTATATTTTGTGGGTGAATCGCAGCAGCCAATTGCACACAGTAGTTGTTGTCACAGGCCAAATTTCACCTGCAGGTTTGTTAAGCAATAAAAGGAAGGTCTGATGAAGAGTGTTGAGGTTTGAAGGACAGCCCTTTGAAACTTTCTGTATGTTACGATTCAGTACTCAATTAAGTTTTGTTCATGGGATTATTAAAACACAATATAATTTACATTTATATCACGTCTGTGACATCAAGAAGGCAAAACGCTTTACACAACAACAACAACAACAACAACAAGATTCCATTTATAAAGCGCCTTTCATGTCAGGAGGACGTCCCAAGGCGCTGCACAGTTGGGTCATGACCCGAGCAGGGGGGAACTCCTGGGCTGGGTGAGGGAGAAAGTTGCTGAAGAGGGTACACCAAATTATATCAATTGTATTAATTCTATTCATTTTATTTGCACTGACAGATATGCAGCGTTCTGAAATGGTATCCCATGTAAAGGGAAATTATAAATTGTAACCCTGTCCAGCGCCTTGGGACGTCCTCCCGATGTGAAAGGTGCTATACAAATGTAATCTTGTTGTTGTTGTTGAAACATGCAAATGAGTTTAAAGTGGATTATGGGATATGCAGCCTTAAAAGAGGGATACAGTCAGCTCTGGGTTCCAATGAACAGGATATGACCAGATGAAGCAAAACTCCAACTAGGCTGCTGACATCCAAGCTTTATATTACAGATGTGCAGACAGATGTGCCACTAAATAAAGGCAGACTGTTTGAATTCCCATTTAAAAATAATTAGAGCCCACTCCTTTTGCCACAAGTAGTGCCAGCTAACATTGTTTCCTTGGGTGAAATTATCTTAATGGCATATAATAAATTATAATGATATAATGCCTTTCACATTGGGAGGATGTCTCAAAGCACTTCACAGGATTTACTATAAAGCATAGTCACTGTGTACTTTATCGACGAATGTAGCAGCTAATTTGCACACAACAGTTTCCCACAAATAGGCAGGAAATGAAAGAGCAATTTTATCTGGACGATTGCTGGCCAGGACATTGGGTGAAACTCTCTTCTCTTTCGAGTAGTGTCATAGGATCTTTAATATTCACTGATCAGGCAGATAAGGCCTTCATTTATGACTCATCTGAAAAATGGTAACTCTGATAATGCAGCACTCCGACAGGATTGCATTGGAGTGTCAGCCTAGTCTGTATGACCTAATATAGGGCTTGAACCCACAAACTTCTGACTCAGAGGTTCAGAGAGCTTTGTCAGCCAACTGAGCCAGACTGACACCCTCTGCTTATCAGTTCATTCCTCAATGTGAGGGTGTCTGCAGCACTAACAGTTCTAATTAATTTTAAAAATAGCCAATGAAGATGGCAATTCATTTTTACAGCAGGTTTCTTCCTTTACTTCACTGGAAATGTTTCCACAACAGAGTCACGAAGTGCTGAGATCTGGTGGAAAGAAACAATAGCCCATAAAAAACATCACACATCGAAGAATATTTGCATCAAAACCTGATTCAAACTGTAAATTTCAACGAGGCGTATTTTGGACAAAGTGGAGCCATAGTGTATACACTTGATTCAATCAGCCAGGAGACGTTATAGGTAAATCATGCTTCATTACACATAACAATCCCCCAGCACTCTGAGACTTTATTTCACGTGAAGGGCGCCATATAAATGTAAGTTGTTGTTGTTCATTGTGGGACATCGCTGTATGCAAATTGGCTGCCACACTCATCAACAACAACAATTTACATTTATATAGCACCCTTCACACAGGATAGTCCCGGAGCGCTTCACAGTGTCGGAGTCTGATCACGAGCCAGGGGGAGAGGGAAGGTGACTGTAGGCAAGATCAAAAAGGAAGGTCTTTAGGTGGGATTTGAAGGTGCGGTGAGAGTGGGTAAGGCGGAGTGATTGAGGCAGAGAGTTCCAGAGTTTTGGGGCGTAGTGGCTGAAGACACGGCCACCGATGGTGAAACGCAGGGCACAAGGGACAAATAGGAGGCCAGAGCCAGCCGAGTGGTGGCAACTGGTGGTGGAGTGGGGTAAGCAGGTCGGATAGGTAGGAGGATGCGGGGGCATGAAGTAATTTGAAAAAATCATATAAGCTATATAAATGTATATGTATCTACCTACAAACACACGGTCATTACACTTCATTTGACAAATCATGCGAAGTTCTTTGAGACTTCTCGACAATGTGACAAAGTTCTACATCAAATGTAAGGTTTATTAGTCTATCAAAGAGTGAGTAAGTGAGTGAGTTTGCAAAATTGCCAGTAGAGGGCACAGTATGTCAAGTTATTGTACTGTTACTA
The DNA here is from genome assembly GCF_018977255.1 of Callorhinchus milii. Classification (NCBI taxonomy): domain Eukaryota; kingdom Metazoa; phylum Chordata; class Chondrichthyes; order Chimaeriformes; family Callorhinchidae; genus Callorhinchus; species Callorhinchus milii. Next base: position 81,713,431 of record NW_024704743.1, read on the forward strand.
ACATCTATAGTGTGATACGCGGAGGCGGTTGAGGGTGGAAGGAAGTGATGCATATAAAGCTTGTGTTAGTGTCTTTGAAACATACATTAAGCACAATGCAAAACATATTTGAGCAATTCATATATGACTGGTTTGTACATTACTGCACTCTGATTCTACGCCAACGTAGGTACTCTGAATTGCTCTGTAACACTCTGTCCACAATACAAGACTCTAATTGTTGCCAACTGGTTTGGGGTGGGAGACCGAACCTTGCCAGTGGGTTCCTCAAAGAGACTATGAGGCACTGTGAGAGCACATAGCTTTAGGAGGAACAAGCAAAAAGCCTCTTTCATTGCCTAGTACAGCTGGACTCCTCAGAAGTCAAATGCTGACAAGGCTGTCTGTTTTTAGCCTGAAGCAATGTGTTAAGGTCAGATGTAAAATAACGTATATGCTGTTACGGTGCTAGGAGAAAAACTAGTGTGAATAACTGGCAAAAGCTTTACGACATTTGGCTTTAATAGCAGCGCAAGAGAGTGGAGAGGATACATACGTCCCAGCGGCTAATCATTAACAGAGCCAGTCTCATTGTGCTCTTTCATTCAGATCTGCTTTTCTTTCACTCATTCCCTCTGGATAATTAATAAGGCTACGTGAAAAAAAGATGTTGTTAGCCTTTTAAAGTGTGCTCACATCTTACTAAATGACCCATGGATTACATGGCAGGCCCAGCTTGGTGCCTGCTTCCTCTCCTTCCCCCTCCTCAGCCCAAATTGGGCTCTATTAAACAGTGAAAATTTGAAGGAAAAAAAAGGAGCAACTTGCAGGGTCTCGGTGCTCCAGTCTGCGAGATGTATGGAGCAGCTTGTGATGTAACAGCCACTGTGCACAAAAGAGGGCTTGTTCAAGACATGCTCCTGATGAAGACATCTTGAGACCCTTGGCTGTTCTATTTTGAAATGAAGGGAAGTACGCGGGGGAGATTTGGATGAAGAATTTCAAGCAGAAGCTCATTATTAAAGCACAATACCATCCCCTATTTATCCTGCCTCCATTTGTGGTCCTCCCCTGCGGTGCCTTGCATTGGCTTCTCCAGTCCATTTGTGTGCACTCGGTGTCTTGTGCATTGGCTTTGTTTGCTAATGGCAGATGAATCTCGGACATGATGTGATTAGCAGCAATGTGTATAAAGATCTTGTGTAGCAGTGCCAGAAACTGTCTTCTCTCAAGTCACACGATTTAATAATGTGCATTGCAATTTGCAATTGTGATTTTCTGTTTACACACCCCACCTCACTCTATCATACTACACAGTGAAGGTAAAGCCAGCTTACACATTGGAGACATCAGCATTCAGATTTTGTGCCTGCAACAACAACTTGCAGGGTAGCGTCTCAGAGTGTACAACAGCAACAACAACAAAATTACATTTATAGAGCACCTTTCACGTTGGGAGGATGTCCCAAGGCATTGGACAGTCAGGGGTCAGGATCCAAGCATAGGGGAGGGGTGGGGTAGGGGTGAGGGATGGCAGAGAGGTGGGAGGGCAACCTAAGGCATGATCGAAGAGGAGGATTTTGAGACCGGCCTTGAATGAGGCAAGGGAGGAAGCGAGGCGAAGGGACTGTGGGATGGAGTTCCAGAGTGTGGGGGCAGAGAGGCTGAAAGCTCGGCCACTGATGGTAAGGCAGGTTGGGCGGGAGATAGGGAGTAGACTGGAGCCCGCTGTATGGAGGGAATGGGCAGGTTGGCAGGGAGTTAGTAGGTCAGAGAGGTAGGAGGAGGCAAGGCCATGGATGGTCTTGAAAGTGAGGACAAGGATCTTGAATCCGATGCTCTGAGGGATGGGGAACCAGTGAAGTCGGGTGAGGGTGGGAGTGATGGGGTCACGGAGCCTGGTGCGTGAGAGTACACAAGCTGCAGAGTTTTGGATGATCTGCAGCTTATGAAGGGAACAGTTGGGAAGGCCGATGAGGAGGGAATTTCCATAATCGAGCCTTGATGTGACGAAAGCTTGAGTAAGGGTTTCAGCAGCCTGAAGGCAGTGGCAGAGTCTGGCAATGTGCGGAGGAGGTGGTAAGCAGTGCCGGATGTGGGGGAGAAAGGACAGTTCAGGGTCAAACAAGATACCCAGGTTCCTGACTGGCTTAGTGAGGTTGAGTGTGCAGCCAGGATACTGATGCTGCCAGCGCCCAAGGTGCTGAGGCACTAGCGCGAGCCAGTCAAGAGGGCCTCGATCATGCTTACGTTCAGCTGGAGAAAATTGCCCCTCGTCCAGGTCTTGATGTCGGACAGGCAATCGGTCAGGACGCCAGTAGTCCTGGAGTTGAGGGTGAAGACTTGAAAAGTGCTATATCAAATGCAAGGATTATTATTATTATTATTATTATCACCAAATAATTTCTTCACATCTCTTCACATCTATCCCATTCTGCAACCTTATTGCCTTGCTTATGTACTCTGTCCTCTAACTCTGGTATGTTGCTTGTTCCTGACTTCTTCCATCCCACCACGAATGATCAAGCTTTCAACCATTATGATTCCCGGAACTGAGCAGCAGCCAAAGTCTTCTCAATCGCAAGCTATGTAATTTTAGCTGGTTGAAATTCAGCAGTACCTCACCACACACTCTTGGGTTCTGAAGCCTTGGCTCTTGCCGGCCTATGCCTAATACTCTCTGGAATTTGGTAAGCAGGTTGTGTCTCTCCAGGGAGAGATTGTGCATTCCATTTCCAGACACAGGGAAATTTCCAAGTGTAGTTGCCAAGTCTCACCAAACTCTCAGTCTGGTTTGGATACTCTTAAACACGATGATGAGCTTCTGCATGGGTCAGACATGCAAACTAATCAATTTTTTAAAAGAAGCACTCTTTGTGCCTTTAGTCAACATCCTCAAATTTCTTTCCTCCCTGCTTGGTGTCACAGTCTGGCTTATTTGGTAGCAGTATCATCTTTGATTCAGAATGTTAAAGATCCCATGGCATTAACAACCTCTCCTTATTCACTGGCACTCTTCCCAACCCTCTACACACAGCTGTCATCAACCCTATCCTCAAAAAAAGTTCCTTGGATCCAACAATACTCTTCAGCTATTGTCCCATCTCCGACCTCCCATTTCTCTCAAAGACGCTGGTCGAGTCGCTGCGTCCCAGCTTCGCGCTTTCCTTTCCTGTCAATCCTTCCAATTGGGTTTCCATGCTGCCCACAGCTAACAAACAGCCCTGGTCAAAGACACTAACGACATTGTGCCCGTTTCTGACCAGGGCCCTCTCATTGCCTCATTGTCCTCCTCGACCTCTGCTACTTTCAAAACTGCTGACCACTCTATCCTCCTCCATCGCCCCTGCTCTCAGCTCAACCTTCACGGACCTGCCCTTGCCTGGTTCAAATCGTACTTCTCCCACTATCTCCACTTTGTCTCCACTAACGGCTTCTCCTCCAGTCCCTGCACCGTCACATGTGGTCTCCCTCAGGGCTCTATCCGTGGTCCCCTCCTTTTCAACATTTACATGCTCCCTTTTGCTGACATCATCTGTAGACATGGGGTCAACTTTCACATGTACGTGGATGACACCCAACTCTAACTTTTCGCCTACACCCTCAACTCCAGGACCACAGACTGCCTGTAGGACATCAAGGCCTGGATGAGAGCTAACTCTCTCCAGTTGAATGGCTACAAGATCAAGGCCCTCTAGCTTGACTCCCATCAGCGCCTCCAGACCTTGTGCACTGATAGCATCACCCTTCATGGATACATTTTACATCTCACAGAGCCAATATGGAACCTCGGTGTACTGAACCTCTGTGTACTCCATCTTTCCCCCCTCTGCAACATCACCCGGCTCTGCTACTGTCCTTCATTGCAGGCCGCCGAGACCCTCATCCGTGCGTTCATCACCTCCAGGCTCGACTATGGATACTCCCTGCTTGTCGGCCTCCCCTACTCCACCCTCCACAGGCTGCAGATCATCTAGAACTCTGCAGCCCATATCCTCTCCCACACCAGGCTCCACAACCCTATCACTCCCATCCTTGCCCGACTCCACTGTTCCCCATCACTCAGAGGATACAGTTCAAGATGCTGGTCCTCACGTTCAAAACTCTCCACGGTTTTGCTCCTCCCTACCTGTGTGACCTCCTAACTCCCTACCAGCCTGCCCACTCCCTCCACTCAATGAGCTCCGGTCTTCTTCAGGTCTCCCACCTTGCCAGCCCCACCATTGGTGGGCAGGCCTTTAGCCTCTCTGCCCCTCTCTCTGGAACTCCAATCCACAGTCCCTCTGCCTCGCCCCCTCCCTTGCCTCGTTCAAGACCTGTCTCTCCTCTTCAACCGTGCCTTTGGTCACACTCCTACCCTTACCCTCCCCACATACCACCTCTCCAGATCCCAACCACCAGCTCGGGTGCGGATTCCTGACTGTCGCCTTGGCCCGTACTCCTGACGTGAAAGGCGCTATACAAATGTAATTTGTTGTTGTTTGTGGACATTGCTATGCACAAGCTAGCTGCCACATTCACTTACAAATATATAATCACTGCACTCTATCGTAAAGCCCGAAATGTGCTTTGAGATGTCGCCACAGTGTGATAAAACACAATATCAAATGCAAGGTTTATTATTCTCAGTGTTGAAAAGCTCGTTGAGATCTTCATCCTGATTGCTCTATAAGTGCAGGCAGTTGTTGAACAGTCGACAGATTCAGTGAAACGTGTTTGCTGGTATGCAGGAATTTGAATTTCACTGTAACAGTCTGTGGTTAATGCCTGCAGACTACAATTCAGTAGCGCTCCATATGGGCTAATAATAAATAATCCTTGCATTCGATATAGTGCTTATAACACTACACATTTGTCAAAGCACTTGATAAAGTTTGTGTAAATTGTATTTATAAATTAATGCAGCAGCCAATTTATGCACAGCAATGTCCTACAAACAGCTTTGAAATGAATGACCTACTTAACTTTGCAAGAAAATTGAGGGATTATTGGCCAGGACACCAAAAGAAACTCCCTTCTCTTTTAAAATAGTGTCTAGGGATCTATAATGTCTAACTGGACAGGCACACCTTGTTTTTTCTTATCTGAAGGATGGCAACACTGATATTAGAGCACTTCACCAGCAGCGCATTGGAGTGTCAGCCTAGACCATGAGTTGAATGTCCCCAATCGGGACTTGAACCTACAACTTACTGTCCCAGAATTGAGGGTGGCACCAGCTGGCTCCAGACTATTAAGAGAAGTACCACTTTTAGAAGAATAGCATGATTATTATTCCCTCCTGGTCCACATCCTAGAGATCATTTGCCTCCATGTCTTTCAGATTTCCTCTCTTCATGTACCTGGATCTTTCTCACTTCAAGCCTCCGTATTCTCTTTGATTATGCTAATGTTGTATTAGAGCAGTGCTCGGGGTCGAAACGTTCTGATCTTATCAAATGGTTGAGTTGAAAGTTTGATTGATGTAAATGAAAAGATTACCAACACCACAATCAATCCCACAACTGAATGTTTGCCAACTCTAACAGGGAATGATCGTGCTGCGGCATAAATTTATTCACTGTTTAATTGGACCAACATGGTGCCTGGATCCTACTTGTGAATCTTAACTTCGTGTACAGTGATATTGCTCAAGACCTTATGACCCAAATGAGAAAAGCATTCATTGTCCACTGCTCTTTGCTAAACCAGAACAGGAACAATAGTAAGTGACAAAGACAGATAGGGAAACTTTCCACACATCATGTGCCAATGATCCCATTGAGAATGAATCTGTCAATGATGGCTGAAGTGTCACTCTATGTGGAATTCATTCTTCCACCAAATTATCCCACCCAAATTTTTTGTCACATGTGCTTTTTTTTCTTCAATGGATTGATGCTTGCCAACTTAATGGCATTTCAGATGTTGCCAAAAGCAAAATGAATGCTCAGGTTCAAGTTTAATGTTTTTAGTAAATGTTTGTGCTCTTTGAGCCTTGCGAGGTCAGAGCCTGGCAGTAAAATGCTTCGCTACTCCAAACATTGACGATCATTGAGCATTTCTGGGTCCCACACCCCCAACTGTAGAATGAAGCTCCCTCTGCAGTGCCCTTACAATCTACCTTTGTCCCCACCAATATGAATTATTGCCAACAGGAGCCATCCTTGTTATATAGATATCCTGATAATTCGACCCTGACTTAACTTGTCACTATCACTTAAGTCATTGTGTTGTCAATATCCCGTTATACATATGCCTAACTCACCACTCGTCACTGAGCTCTTTTCCTTTGAAGTGATGAGTTACCAGGAGGATACTGTATTTGCCAAAGTTTTGCAATGTTAACAAATCCTAATAAGAGAGGTGACATGGATAATGTGGTGAATTGTAGAAATAATCTGTATTTTATTGCTTCAGTCAGGGGTATGGGGAACTGGCAGGTAAAAGGGAATGAAAAGATTACTCTTGAAAGAGTTGCATTGACACGATGGGCTGAATAGCCTTCTTCTTTACTGTAAATTTGTATGGTTCTAAACCCATTCATCCTACCCACCAAGCTTACATCTCCACACTGTCTTTGTTAAGTGCTTTGAGAAGTCCTGCATAAAAGGTGTTATATAATTAAATAATTATTTGGGGAGGACAACGTTGCAGGGCTATAGGGAGAGCGCAGGAGAATGGGATTGATTTGGGTAGCTCTTTTCAAAGAGCCTGCACAGACACGATGGGCCGAATGGCCTCCTTCTGTGCTGTATAATTCTATGATTCTAAGATAAGTAGAAGCTGTATTTATAGCTATAGAATGCTAGGATAATCCCTGGTTTGTGATGGACGTGTAATATGTACTAAGCTCCCAGTCTGTGGGTGGGACTGAGTCACTGGCTGGGTATTCCTCCCTCAGTTCAACCTCAGAGCAACTTTCTGGCTCTCAAGTGGTGCTAGCAGAGGTGTCTGGCTTCAGTGGTAAAGCCATGTTTTGCAACCGGCGGGGTGGGGGGAGGGTGCAATGGGCAATTAGTGGCATTACCTTCCTGCCGATCTCCATGCTGCCTCATACCTCCTGCTCTGACTCCTGTGCTTCTTCATGCCTTCTTTTCCACCTCTCTTCCCCTCGCTCTCCATGTTTACCTCTCACAAGGTATAAGACGCATGAGGCAGCACAGAGAGCAATGGGAAGGGAGCAGGAGTGGGAAGTAAAGGCACTGTACATACACCTAAAGGCTGTAAGGGAGGTGGGAGATGTGGGTGGGGGGGGGGGACTGGGGGACACAGCCCTCTACCCCCATTACTACTGCCACTGTCTGGTATCTGGCTGCATTCTCAGCGGTTGTTGAAAAAAAGAGGCAAAAGGTTGTGCTCTTAAGATAAAAATCTAAAATGGAGAAATCTGAAAAATTACTGCGCCGACTCGCAATCAAAGTTCGGATTAGGGCTTCCCCCTTGTGCTGAAGTCAGTCTTTCATAAGAAATCTTAGTAGTGAACATAATTAAAACAGTATGAAGTCGGCTTCTGAACTTGAGGATTGAAGTCATTGTTGGAGTTTGTGAGTGTCGTCAATCACTCTGCCAGAATTCACGTTGCTTTTTTCCACAGTTTTTATGGACTTTTTCTGAATGGGATCACTAACCTGTCCAGAGGGAGGGGGGAAGGTGTTGGGGGAAGCACATGAAACTTTATATTTTATTGATATAAAAGAAATATTGGAGGAATGTACCTAGAAGTATAGCATAAGCCGGTCAGGGAAGTGAAAACAAATGACAAAATAATACTTGGAATTGTATGTCAGTTTGGTTCAGTTTGTAGCTCTCTTGCTTCTGAGTGAGAAGGTTATAAGTTCAACCCCTGCACCAGGATATGAGCATATGACCCAGGCTGATGCTCCAGTATTGTATCAGAAACGTGTTATGTTTTTGGAAGTGCCTATCTTTAGATAAGATTTGCTATCTGTTTTTCAATTTTTTTTTNTTTTTCTTTCTTTTTGGCAGAAACCCATCATCACGCTTAAGAATATCCAAATCAGAAGAGTTTCACTTAGACATAACGCCTATGTATGGAAATCTCCTATATGTCTGGAATGAAATGCACACTCTTTCCCTGGAGTGCTGCACCCTGCTCACCAATTTCCAAAACATTAGGAGCAGGTTAGCAAGAGCCAATGCTTGGGGATCCCAGAGTGTGTATTTGGGATACTAGTGGAGTTTAACCAACTAAAACCACATAGCATACCAGTGCAAACACTTCTGGCAAGTCTTACCACTGCTTAACCAGCTAGGACCAATCTACTTTTAGGGTTTGACTTGGAGGGACAACAGAAAATGAGTGAGAAGCATTTTTCCTCCCTCTGAATGGTTTGCCTCTCGAGTCCTATTGACGAGCCAGACTGGCTGGTCTGTCATCCCCTGGAGTACTGCAGACCCACCTGGCTCAAAGCCCATGTAGGCCTCTTGCCTATCCCAAACAAGGAGGATAGTCACTAGCACATCCAACAGGCATATGTTTAGCCCTCACTAGATAGATAATAAAATAACTGTTTTTCAGATAGCCAATAAAGATCCCATGACACTATTGAAAAAGAGAAGGGAGATTCTCCCAATAATAATTATAATAATCCTTGCATTTGATATAGCATTTTTCACGTCTTCTAGACGTCTCAAAGCGTTTCACGGAATATACTGTAAAGTGAATTGACTGTATATTGTGGGCAAAACGCGGCAGCCAATTGCGCACAGCAGTGTCCTACAAACAGTCGTGGATTGAAGTGACCAAATGATTATTGTTTTTTCTCTTGAGGGATTATTATCAGGCGTGTGGAGTAAGGAAACTTGCTCAAGCTTTCGCCCTGCCGGGAATCAAACCCAAGTCTCTCGCTTGTGAGGCGAATGCTCTAACCACTGAGCTACAATGTCCTGAACACTAGATCAAGCTCACTTTAACTCTACAACTTTTCACTATAGAGTGGGATCTCCTATTTTGCAGATACAGTGAAATCCAGGGCCAGGAAAACCAACCAGTTTTAAACCATTGCGTATAGAGTATAGAGACAGACTTGACTCCAGAGACCATCCTTCCTATAGTCAAAAACAGAAGTCGCTGGGAACACTCAGCAGGTCAGGCAGCATCTATGGAGAAAAGAAAGTGAGTCAGCGTTTCGGGTCCATGACCCTTCATCAGAACCTTTGTCAGTTGAGCTCTGACGAAGGGTCGTGCACCCGAAATGTTGACTCATTTTCTTTTCTCCATAGATGCTGCCTGACCTGCTGAGTGTTCCCAGCGACTTCTGTTTTTGTTTCAAATTTCCAGCATGCAGTATTTTGCGTTTTGCCTATAGTCAAAGTCAAAGTTAGTCAAAGATTTATCTAATCTGTTAGTAGTCTAAGATTTGTGTTCTGTGATGATTCATTGTTTTACAAAATTTAGAGATATTAAGCTTCAGAAGTTTAAGAACTATGTCTGATTACTGACCACATAGTGGGTTGGACCCATTTCTTGAGGTTTTTGAAGTTCTAAAGATGAGAAAATATCTTCATTTCTAAGAGTGAAATAAGGTTTCTGTTCCATGAGGACTGAAAAGTTGTATGAAAAGGACATCAAGGTCTGCATATGCTCAGAACATAGGAACATAGGAACAGGAGTAGGCCATTCACCCCCTCCCACCCCCCCACCCGCCAAACCTGTTCTGCCACTCTATTAGATCATGGTTGATTTGTACTTCAACTCCAATTTTTATAAGTAAACCAAGAGAAACACACCGGTCCTGTAATTGTGCTATATACGGATAGATTTATACAACACAAAAAAAACTTGATATGAAAAGCAGTCAGATTGAGTCATAAACTATTCCCTCTTCCTATCTTCCTCCAAGTGAAAGCTTTCTAATAGATGTTGCCGAATTTTTTGCATCCTCCTTGGCAGCTGTAATTGAGAAACCAGAGGCCAGGCAGAGTTAGTCCAAATGAGATCTAAAACACAGTGCAATTTTATACATTCACATAAGTGCCATCTTTTGGGTGAGAAATTAAAACGAGATCCCATCTGTCTGTTCAGGTGGACATTAAAGATACCATAGTGCTATTTGAGGAAAAAAGTGAATTTCTTCGGGTAGCCTGTCCAACAAATCTCCAAATCAGTGTTTGGGCAGATAGGGCAGGACATGAAGGCAGGCCAGTGTTCAATGAGAGAAGGGAGCAGTATGTATGGAGGGGGTGGTAGAGGTAAGCTGGGGTGAGATCACTGGGGGAGGGATTTGAATGCGAGAATGAAGATCTTGAACTCGATCCGCTGGAGGCTGGGGAACCAGTGGAGCAAGATGATGATATCCTAGTGACCTAAAGTCAGCTATTTTAGCACGAAAAGCTATGAACAGGGTTCACATTGCAATCTCAATATAAGCAAATCCGCACTATAGTCAAGCGCGATACAGCAATATATGTAACAGAAAATTAAATTTAGAATTCCTCAACAGATCAATCAATGTCCAACTGAGAAAGACCAGTTAATGTTTTTGGTAGGGTCTTTCATCAGAACAGAGACTGTCCACGTGCAAATGATATCACTTATGCAACACAGTCCAGCAAACACAGAAGAAAAATATGGAAAACAACAGGGTTTTTAAAAGTGAGGTTTGGGGCTCCACAATAAAGAAGGTTCCGTGACACCACGTGAGCATTCGTATTGTGCAGCAGGAGGCAATGTACAGTCAGTGAGGAGAAGATATCTATAGAATGAAGGGCTGCATAAACAAAATAGCAACTTGCACTAATATAGTTCTTTTCACACAACAACAACAACAACAAGATTCCATTTATAAAGCGCCTTTCACGTCAGGAGGACGTCCCAAGGCGCTGCACAGTTGGATCATGACCCGAGCAGGGGGGAGATGGTCAGGGTGAGGTGAGGGAAGGGAGGGAGCGAGGAGGGGGAAGAGAGTCGAGAGGGGAGCTGAAGGCTCGGTCAAAGAGAAAGGTTTTGAGACCGGCCTTGAAGGAGGAAAGGGAGGAAGCCAGGCGAAGGCACTGGGGGATAGAGTTCCAGAGCCTGGGGGCTGAGAGGAACGCAAGTTCAGTGTCTCACAGTGTTTTAAAGTGTATAATCAGGGAGGAGGTATTTAAGGGTGTTGAACAAAGGCATGGTCTAAGAATCCATAAACTTCTGATTCAGAGGCACAAGTGCTATTGCCTGAGCCAAGCTGACACCAAACAGCCCCATTATAATGAGGAGATATATTTTTAATAATATAATAATAATCTTCACATTTAATATAGTGCCTTTTGACCCCCACTCTTGCCTCCTTCAAGACCCATCTCAAGACCTCCTCTTTGACTGTGCCTTCAGTCACACCCTCCTACCCTTACCCTCAAGCCCTCTACCTCTCCAGATCCCAACCACCAGCTTGGGTGCGGATCCCTGACTGTCTAGCGCCTTGGGACATCCTCCTGACGTGAAAGATGCTATACAAATGTAATTTGTTGTTGTTATTGTTTTGGCATCTTTGAGATGTTTCAAAGCATTTTTAATAGGATTTTGAAGGCAGGAGAGATGAAGCAAGGTAGAAATTCGGTGGAAGCAGACCAAGTAATACAAAATACACTGGGGAAGGTATACAAATGATTGAATCAGGAAGCAGGTCATTTTAGAGGGCATCAATTTAACAAACAAATTGCATATATATAGCACCTTATATATAGCAACGTCATCAGGAAGACATCCCAAGAGAGTTGTTAGGATGTGGAATATCCTGCCTGGTGTGGTGGCCGAGATAGGCTCATATTAGGTTTCAAGCAGGAAATGGATATCTAACAAGAAATAATCTACAGTGGTTTGGGGAAAAGGCAGATACATGAGACTGAATTCCTAGCTCTTTCAAAGAGCCAGCACAGACACAATGGGCAGAATAATCTTCTTCTGTGCTATGTTCTACAGTTCTAAATTGGCTGCCGCATTTTTGTACAAATCATCACTGCCACATTCGGCTACAAATACACTTAACAGTAATTACTGTGAAGGGCATTGAGATGTTTAATTGTTATAGGCACTATATCAAGTGCAAGGATTATATTAACTCCAATTGAACCAGGGAGAGTGGGTCTATCTAAACACAGGCCATTAACAAGCTTAATTGGCCAGTGTAGACTGACTTGGAGCAAATAAGCAAAAAAATTAAAACACCCTAAAAGAGAATACAGAGCTATTTAATGCCAGTGTCCAATTAATACCCCCACCTCCTCAATTCTCCATGCACATTTATGCTATCTGCCAAATCGTGTTAACTTAACTCCCAGATATGAATAGACCCCTTGTGTCATTTCCATAGAAGTCAGTGACAGCGTTGCACACACTTCCCTGACATCTATAATGAGTCGTGACACAAAGGCGACATTCTTCTCTGTACACTTCAAATTACAACCCTTTGGAGCTAATGTTTCAGGGTAAGTGTCAGAGCTGGTTAAATCCAATTGTGCTTGAGTTAAGGATTTGCAGTCATTTGACTCAGAATAATTTAATTTTTAATTTTATTTATTTTTGTAAAAGTGGCCTACTAATTATCTGTGCTGTGATCCTAGGGGTCTGAGCTCTGACTTCTAAAGAGGCTTTAATCACTGAAGGAGGTGCTAATTGATGCTTGTGCTGCAGCAGTTTGAGAGATCTCTCAGACAGCCATCTGTTTCAGATTGCTTTGTTAACACAGCTGGACCTTTTGATCTGCAACCCTTTCCTTTCATGAACACGCTGATTCCCTAATCACAACAGACCAAATTACACAACAATGTAATAACTTAGAGGAATCCATTTTTATTATACGTTTGAGCAAGCGGATCAAATGTATTTTTTATTGTGCTGTCTCAACACCAGAGTGGCCATCAATTTGTGCTTCTAAAATCAAAGTGGACAAAATAAATCAAAACAGACAAGGAGGAACTTTTGAGGAGGGAGAGCGATTTAAGACTATTCATTTCCTATGTTCTATGCGTCAAAGCAGCTTGAGATCTGAGCTCCAAATTCTAAGACCACTCCAGATGTCAATAACTAGATCAGAACAAAGGTTTTAGTTGCAGGTTTCACTGTGTCCTTTTCTTCTTCCCTTCCAACTGCAGTACTCTCACCCTTATCATATCTATCTATGTCAGAATCTTGTGGGATCTCTTTTTAGGTTCCTGTGGCTATTATTTATGACTGGAAAGCACAGCTACATTCTTTTAAAATAATGAATTCATTTTTTAAGTTTCAACATATTATTATTCGTCGTTGCAGTGGGGCCCATCCTATCCCTTGTAATCTGGTGTGCTTCCGTTTATTTTGTGGGTGGTCTAGTTGGAACAGGGGGAAGTTATCCATTCCTGTAGCTCAGTGGTTAGAGCACTCATCTCACAAGTGAGAGACCTGGGTTTGATTCCTGGCAGGGCAAAACCTTGGGCAAGTTTCCTTATTCCGCTCCGCGGTCACTTCCCCTCCAACATCCACCCACCACCCACCCCTTCCCTCCCACACTCCGACTCCTACCCATCCTCCCCTACACACCTTCGTACCCGTTTCCCCACCCTCTGTCACCAAACTCATCCTATCCCTGAAACCCACCACCTGCTCCCTTGACCCCATCCCCACTCCACTCCTTATCTCCCAGCTCCACCTCCTTGCCCCACATATCACAGACATCGTCAACCTGTCCCTCTCCTCTGGCTCTGTTCCCATTCCCTTAAAAACTGCCACCATCACTCCCACCTTAAAAAAACCCTCCCTTGATGCGTCGCAGCTATCAAGCTACCGGCCCATCTCCAACCTCCCCTTCCTGTCCAAGGTCCTGGAACGAGTTGTCGCCTCCCAGCTGCGCTCTTTCCTCTCCACCCATTCACTATTCGAACCCCTTCAGTCGGGTTTCCGTGCTGCCCATAGCACAGAAACTGCCCTGGTCAAGGTCACCAATGACATCCTGACCATCTGTGACCAGGGCTCCCTCTGCCTCCTCGTCCTCCTCGACCTATCGGCAGCATTCGATACGGTCGACCACGCTATCCTCCTCCACCGCTTGTCCTCCCACCTCAACCTTCAAGGCCCTGTCCTTGAGTGGTTTAGGTCGTACCTCTCCCACCGTCTTCACTTTGTCTCCACAAATGGCTTTTCCTCCGCCCCCGCACTGTCTCGTGCGGTGTCCCTCAGGGCTCTGTCCTCGGTCCCCTCCTCTTCACCCTCTATATGCTCCCCCTTGGTGACATCATCCGCAGACATGGGGTTAACTTCCACATGTATGCGGATGACACCCAACTCTACCTTTCCTCCTCTACCCTCAACTCCACGACCACCGATGTCCTGACAGCTGCCTGTCCGACATCGAGTCCTGGACGAGAGACAACTTTCTTCAGCTCAACGTGCGAAAACTGAGGCCCTCCTGATTGGCTCACGTCAGCGCCTCCGCACCTCAGGCGCTGACAGCATCAGCATCCAAGGCTGCACTCTCCACCTCTCAAAGCCAGTCAGGAACCTCGGGTTCTGTTCGACCCTGAGCTGTCCTTTCTCCCTCATATCCGCGCCACAACTGGCACCGCCTTCCATCACCTCCGGAATATCGCCAGACTACGGCACTACCTCACCCCTCACGCTGCTGAAACTCTGGTCCACGCCTTTATCACCTCAAGGCTGGACTATGGGAACTCTCTCCTCGCCGGCCTTCCCGGCACCTCCCTCCACAAGCTGCAGGTCATTCAGAACTCTGCAGCTCGTGTACTGTCCCGCACCAGGCTTCGGGACCACATCACTCCCACCCTCGCTCGCCTCCACTGGCTCCCCATCCCCCAGAGGATCGAATTCAAGATCCTCATCCTCACCTACAAGGCCATTCACGGCCTTGCTCCCTCCTACCTCTCCGACCTACTATCCCCCTACCTACCTGCCCGTACCCTCCGTTCCTCTGGCTCCGGTCTGCTCCACATCCCCCGCCCCAACCGCCCTACCATCGGTGGCCGGGCCTTCAGCCTCTCAGCCCCGAGGCTCTGGAACTCTATCCCCCAGTGCCTTCGCCTTGCCTCCTCCCTTTCCTCCTTCAAGGCCGGTCTCAAGACCTTTCTCTTTGACCGTGCCTTCAGCTCCCCTCTCGACTCTCTACCCCCTCCTCGCTCCCTCCCTTCCCTCCCCTCACCCTGACCATTTCCCCCCTGCTCGGGTCCTGACCCAACTGTACAGCGCCTTGGGACGTCCTCCCGACGTGAAAGGCGCTCAGTAAGTGGAATCTTGTTGTTGTTGTTGTTATTCCACACACCTGATAATAATCCCTCAAGAAAAAAATAATAATGAATTGGTCACTCAATCCACGACTGTTTGTGGGACACTGCTATACCCAATTGTTGCAGGGTTTCGCCCACAAAGTATAGTCAATTCACTTTACAGTATATTCTGTGAAGTGCTTTGAGGCGTGTAGAAGACGTGAAAAGCGCTATATCAAATGCAAGGAATATTATTGTTTTATTATTCCCTGGTTATGTAGTGGCAGAGTATTTCATTTTTTCCTGATACTTGCAAACTGTTCAGTACAGAGAAGTAGTATATCCAATCACTGTTACCGTCGGGTGATATTATCTTTCATTTCTCTACTGGTATGTTGTTGAACGAATTCTCCTGTCTCATACATCGATATCAAACTCAGGTCTTCAGCTTGGCTGACATCTGACATGTGCAGATGTTAACAAATACTGTCAGAAAATTTAAAACTACCTTTACACAACAACAACAATAACAAAATTGCATTTGTATAGCACCTTTCACATGGGTAGGACGTCGGGGAGGGTGCAGGGCAGTGGAGGTGTGGATGACGGTTTTGGCAGCCTGAGGGGTGAGGCAGTGGCGGAGCCGGGCGATGGTGCGGAGTGGGGGGAAGGCAGAGCGGGTCATGGCACAGATGTGTGGTAGAAAGGACAGTTGAGGGTCAAACAAGACGCCAATGTTCCGGACTGGCTCAGTGAGGTGGAGTGTGCATCCACAGATGGTGATGCTGTCAGTGCCTGAGGTGCAGAGGCACTAACGGGAGCCAATCAGGAGAGCCTCGGTCTTGTTGACATTCAACTGTAGAAAGTTAGCTCTCATCCAGGATTTGATGTCTGACAGACATTCTGTCAGGACAGCAGTGTTCCTGGAGTCAAGGGTGGAGGCAGAGAGGTAGAGTTGGTATAGCTGTTTTTAAAGGGGTGGGAATGACGCCAGCGGGCAGGGAGAGAACCTTTGCAAAGAAGACTTTAAGTGCCGACCACCAAAACAGCTTGACTTAATTTAGTGCTTCTCATGCAGGGTAACATTGCGAAGAGTTTTACAAAGATAACTGTCTTTGTAGGTTTCAGATTGCAATGGAGCAGGATGTTTGAGGCTATTGACCAAAGGCACAATCATAGAGGTACAGCAGTTTTTAAGGCAAAGTTAAAGTGCACAGTGGGACTACATTCATAAACTAAATGAA